>NC_136687.1:38253222-38853222 GCF_903797595.1 Erithacus rubecula
ATCTTACAAATCTACATACAAGTTACTTAGCTTTCCTGCAGATCTCAGGAAATGGAAACACTGGGTAGCTGAGTTGCTGTTGCTGGGGTTTGGGGCTTTTTTGTTGCAAACAATGTCCTAGATTCTCCCGAATCTCCAAATCTGCTTAATGTTTTTTATGATGTTTTACTTTAAAGTAAATAAGTAAATATTTGCAACTTTTAGAATTAAGAAACTAAATGTATTCCACTCAGTAAAATCTCAGGAAGGAGATAAAAGAAAAATAGCTACAAGTGAACCCAAGAGAGGGAGAAATTACAGAATGACTTTCTCCCATCTGCTCATTTTGGTGCATTTCCAGATTTATTTCTCTTTTTGACAAGAGCAGATTATGAAAGCTTTCGATTTTTATCTTACTTGAAAACTTTAGTGAATATGAGCCAAAATTTCCAAAGTCAGAAGCATGATTAAGTTGTCTTTTAGCCAAAAGAAATCTTAAAAGGCTGCCTTCTTACTGACTTTCTTAGGTATCTATTTAAAAATACTATAATCTGAACAACCTATTCATTAGTGTGAGTACATTAAAATCCTTGACCTACTCATAATTTCTGATTAAAACCACTAAACCAATGTTTTAATTAGTTTGGTAGCATAGACATATAAAACTTTTTATTCTTGAGGCTGACCAAGTACTGTGTCTGCCCTCCCTATGAATATATCAAACAGCAAAGACAGCTATAGGAGCTGAAGTTGTGTTGTCAAGCAGAGACCTGTGATCGTAACAGCCCAAGAAATTATAGATAATTTTCTTTTGATACTTTTGATATATAAAGTATATTAATAAGATATAATTATATTTGTATATAGCTGAAGTTTCCTGACTCGCTGATTATTTTGGAGTTTCTTTGAAAGTTTCTAGATTGGTAGTCATCTACATAACTTGGAAAAATAATCTAAGTCCAGTGTGTATCACTCTTCTTTCAGCCCCAAACCTCTTCTAAGAAAAAATAGTCAGGTCATTCTCTGCAATTATGAACACTAGTGGTATCATGTCAAATCATTGACTTTGTGATAGAAACCAGTCATGTTCCTGATAACAGAGGTGACTAATGAAAAATTTGGCTATTGCAGAGTCTGCTTTTATGGTGTGTTCTATTGGATAGTAAAAAATAAGTCTTGGAGCTTCCAAAACAAGTCTTGTTTCTTTTCCTAATCACTCAGATTCTCTGCAGATTAGTAATAGTATTTAAAACATCTGCAGGTTCAGAATAACTCAGGACATTTCAAATAAGCAATCTCAAAAAGCAATTTGATTCATTAGAAGGTAACAGAGAATTTTTGGAAAATAACTTGTAGTATTCAGTTAAAAGACAGCTGTGGGATTGTCTGTACTTTGATGGCTTTAATTATGCACCTGACTACACAGAAATACAGGTGCAGTACTGTGAGAAGTCTGTACCCTAAATGCCTTTATTTCTCACTTTTGTAAATGAATAGCACTTAAAATGCCATTATGGTTTCTAGGTTCCTTCTCAAAAGACATGTAATCATTAAAAAGTATAATATAATCAAAGAACAGATATTCTGCAGTATAATAGAAACCCATAAAGGCCTGTTATTTTTTTTTTTTTTGCTTCATATTTATATTGAAGACATGCTGAAATGCTTTTAACCATATTCTTTTTGGGTTTTTTTATTGTGTCTTGTATCTCCTCACAATCAAATTGTTAGTCTTAATAATATTCTTTGACATTAGGAAACCCTTCTCTGAAGCCCCACATGCACCCATGAGGTATTGATCCCCACTTTCATGCCAGACTGACAGTTCCCTATCCAGGTAGGAGCTACTTACAGGATTCAACAGGCAGGTGGACTTGTCTGGCTTAATGATAAAAGACAGATTTTATGCTGAAAAGGCTACTTTTCTTACTATTTTATTTAATCAGTCAAAGGCAACACAGTGATTTATTTTTCTGGATCCATACCCTCAAAGCAAATCAAGAAAAAAGTGCACATGAATTTAGAATTTCAGGTTAGGAATTTCTGGATGAAGGATGGGCTTTGTTCCTTTTTTTCTTTTTTTTTTTTTTTTTTTTTTTTTTTTTTTTTTTTTTAATCAAATACTACTGAAAAAAAGGAAATGTGGAGGTAGATAAGAAAATGGCACTGGTGAAACATATTTCTCCTTCCTTAAAATAGATCACAATATCCTCAGGGGAAAACAAAACAAAACAAAATATACATTTAGAGAACTGAATATTTAATGTTAAGCTCTTTACATTTAACTTGCTTCAATATGAAAATTAACTTCTGGTTTCAAGAGACAAAACTAATCTAGTTAGGAGAATTGACAAAGTCGGCCAGTCTTACTGCATTACTGTGGCTGAGTACAGCTGAATTGTTTCACAACTTAGCTCTGCTAAGCACTGCTAGCTAGTATTACTGGCAATTTTTCTTTTGGGCATCCAGAAATCTACGTGATTCCCCAAGGAACCATGCTGACCCAACTGTTTCTGAAGTTGCTGCTTCAGAATAGCTCTATTAGAGGCTGAGACTGGTGCTAACTGTTAGGAAGGTGATCTCTAACTATATATCTTATGCTCTTTAACAATTGTAGGAGGCAATAGACCCCTCAGTCTTTAAGCCAGAAAAATCCCAGAAGGGCTGTTCACAGGAGTAAAGCTTTGAATTATGCGTGCTCTATCAGAAGATTACGTCTTCCTAGATAACAGAACAAAGCCTAGTCAATTCTGTCTACTATTAATGTTAGAGAAATATAGCTGCTTTAAATGCTGCTCATATAAAACATTTTAACATAACATTAGAAAAGCTTTCAAATATAGTTTCAAAGTTAGGAAGTTCTGGAATTCATTGGTGAGCTATGAGATGGTATCATGCAACCAGAATGCTTGATAGAAAATCAAACTCAAGAAATTGTGCATAGAGTTGCAGTTTTCTAGACAGGTTGTTGGGAGGAGGTTTTATCTGTGCATTTTTTTTCCCCCCTCATCTTGATCACCTCCTAAATTATTATGTATACTAAAGCTTGTCTTAAAAAAGTATATTGTCTTACATGTTTTCTGACGTCTTTTATTCCACAGTTGCAATGTTTCAAAAGCACTATTGATGAATGCTTTGACCAAACACAGTACTCTCTTCATACCCTGCACTCTGACTTTCACCCACCCTGATCCTCATCCTAATCTCACTCTTTAGTTACCTGATGTTGAAGCTTCCAGCACAGAGCAGTCCTGTTCTCCTTTTTTTCCAAATTATTAGTATTTTACTTTGTTTACTATGCTGCCAGAAATGACACTAAATTCCCCTTACTACTCTACACCTTATTTATTATAATATTACCTACCTAGTATTCATTTATTTAGAGCTACTCATCTCATATCCAATTCACTCCGTCCCTATTAATTCTATCACCTCCTCCACCTTTTGCTTGATCACCTTGCTTACTAGTTTTTCTCTGCCAGACTGCTCCTTCCCTGTTCAGATAGAATAATGTCTTCTTGCTCTCTATTTCTTATCAAATCAGTTTTCTATTTTCCTCTTTTGTGTAACATATAAGCAAAACAACTCATGCCCAGCCCTTCCCCAGGGTGTTTAGGCCCATGCTCTTGTTTATTTGGAGACAGTTCTTCATTCACTGAGTCTCTGGAACTTTTCAGTCTTTATGCTTCTCCTCCTCATGGATCCATCTGTGTCCCAGCTGAAGTAATATCCACTACCCCAGTTGCAATTCTCACTTCTATCTTACCATTTCCTTTCCTCTGTAACACATAACATATTCCTGACCAAATCCTACCAAACACCTGATATCTTTCTTATAAAAAAATATTCTCTGCTCAGAGAAATTCTTATAATTTCTTAGCAGGAATAAAGTTTTTCCTTTCTTTTGCCTTATAATGAGTAAATTCATTTTACTAAATCATTTAATTTTCCAAATTAAAGGTACACAGTCCAATATTAGGTGAAATTCCACAGAAAATAAGTGATTTTAGTTGCATTAAGATTCTATTTTCATTCTTACATATCACAGTTGAACAGCCCAACAAATAAATAGGTGATGCTGCTGAATACTGATAATATAGATAATATTGCTATATTTATAAGAATTACAATTTTCTGAAAATCGCTTTAATTCTAATCTAAAAAGAAACATGGAGCTGACAACTACCAAGCAGTAAAAGGAAATTGTTTTACAGAGCCTCAGAAAAAAAAGATATCAAATTTAATTACTTTTTCCTTGTTTTGACAGATTTTAATTATATATCATAGGTATTTTGTCTTTTTTTTTTTTACATGATTCGTGAGGCATATGTTTGTAGTAATAATAATAGGCATAATCAGAAGGAGATGCCTGAAACTATAACAATAAAAGTAATAAAATAATAGGTTAAAATTACTTTATTTGCCTAAAAATTCCTGGTGCTATAGCTAAATAAGCACAGGAAAATGTCATTAAGTCAACATTTGAATATGTGCATATTAATATTGGTATGATTCAAATATCTTCCTATCATATTCCTTAAGAAATATTATCATTTTGATCTCCTTGCAGAAGATCTAGATTATTTTAATAGTTTTTAATTTAATTTAATTTTTAAATTTTTAAAATTTAATTTTATTTTTTAAAAACTATATAATAAAATACTCCTCTCAAAATAATTTATCAATAAAAATAATATCCATCCAACTTCATGGCAATATCATTACAAATAAAAACATTTTCAAGAATCTTATTGTTCTTTGTCTTCTAGCATTTGGTAATATTTCTTTAGACAGCTGTTAAATGCAGTGCAGAAAAAGCAAAAGGTGACATACGCCAAACATCTGGCAGGAAAGCATCAGGAAATGGAGATCCTCAATTCCTTTCAATATAATTAGTTATCTAGAACAGTGCAACAAAAAGAGCTTGTAGAGAAAAAAAGTGCATAGATAATTGGAGAAAGATAAGAAAGAAAGAAAGAAAGAAAGAAAGAAAGAAAGAAAGAAAGAAAGAAAGAAAGAAAGAAAGAAAGAAAGAAAGAAAGAAAGAAAGAAAGAAAGAAAGAAAGAAAGAAAGAAAGAAAGAAAGAAAGAAAGAAAGAAAGAAAGAAGAAAGAAAGAAAGAAAGAAAGAAAGAAAGAAAGAAAGAAAGAAAGAAAGAAAGAAAGAAAGAAAGAAAGAAAAAAAAAAAAAAAAAAGCTTTAGCTTTCCAGAAAGAAAGGTTAGAAAAGGCTAACCACCAAAAAGTTAAGGATGTTGTCTGAAGCTAATTCCTATATAGTCAATAGAGATAAGCTTATCTGAGAAGTGTCCCAAATGTGAAAAGGTAAGTAGACCTGCAAGTACCTAGTGGTCTTGTAAAGAGAAGTGTAAGGGCATGCTTTAAAGAAGGATAAATTTTGGATCAAAGTATTACATATTAATGCCACAGAAAGAGACAGATGCTTGAAACCTGCTAAAGACTAGAAACTTAAGCTGCAGCATTAAAGGAAGGTCATGGTTGACTTATACTTTGCCTGTTACAAGATTTCCATGCTGCCAGTAATGAAATAAAACTCAAAAACATTAAAAAGACCATTGACAAAAGAGTTCATAGCAGAAAAAAACCTGGCTATTCTTGATGAAAATAACTTAAATACTGAGCAATATCATTTAAACTTAAGAACTTAAATACTAAATGCAATATCATTTAGGTACAGGGGCAACTTTGATTGAAATGAGAAGTCACCTGTGTGAGCCAGCAAATAAGCAGAGATTTTATGAGTACAGTTCTGTCACCTTCACTTTGCATTCCAGAACTCATTATAGCCTCTCTTTAAATATGTGATAAAGATAAGACTTTAAAGTACAAGGGGTGAAAACAGTAGTGAGATTGACTTGAAATAACACTTTGAATCATTGAATGGTTTCGGTTGTAAGCCACCTTTAAAATCATCTAGTTCCAGCTGCCCTCCCATGGACAGGGACAACTTTCACTAGAACAGGTTGTTTAGAGCTACACATAGCCCAGCCTTGAACATATCTAGGCACAAATATTTGATCAAGTCATCAACTTTGATAACTTGTTAGATATTGATCCTAAATGAAATTTTTAAAAGGCTTTTTTAATAATCTCAACTAATTAGCCAAACCATTTCATCCCACTGGGAACTGTACAGGCAGTGTTATGATTCTCACCAGTTCATTTTTCTTCCATGTTCTGGGAGACAGAGCTTTTCTTAGATGAAAAATTTAGTTTTTAGATTGCTAACATAAGCTTAGCTAACATAACACTTTAAGCTAAGTCTTTTAAAGACAAAATGATGTATAAAACTTTTACTGTGAAATACTTTTTTGCAGAAATTGATTACTCTGTCCCATATTTCCATTGTTAAATTTTCTACCCAATTTTTGTCACCACTTCCTTTTAAGCTTTGGAAGGACTGACTTATATCAGGCCTAGCCCATTGGTATGAAGAAATTAGATAATTCAGCTTTTCTTTATGGAAGTGATGTTCTTTTAAATAGCTGAGTTTTGATAGCCATCAAAAAACACTTTTGTCAAATGGCCTTGTATACTACAGTAGCATCTTCATCCCAATCTCATTCTGTGGAAGCCATTCTTTAAATATGATATGAACAAAATCATCATAACACCAATCTTTGAGCTTCAATAAAACTCACTATTTAACATTTTACCATCTGGACATCAGTAATAGCTGGCTTTAATCATGCCATATTTTTACAAATTTGAAATTGTTTCTTGTGTTGTGCATCCACACAGAGCACCAAGACTAAAAACCTATATAATGTTTTACAATTTCACAATTTTAAGCTACAATTAATGACTCAATGTGCTAGTTTTGCATGGGGGGGGTGGCCTGAGAGGAGGAGCACAGGGCACAGAGACACAGGAGGGCTGTTTCCTCTGTCGGAGCTTCCTCTCTGGGCTGCGGGGACCAATCGGGGGGCTGATTTGGTGGTTGACAGCCCGGGTAACCAGTTAAAAAGTTATATGCTTTCATAAATTACACCAGTAAAGTCAATCTCCCTCTTTTCACTTGTGTCGAGAAAGCAGGTAACACCTGGCCAGGTCCGGCCCTCGCCCTCCCCATGCGGGCTGGCTGGGCAGGGCTGGGAGAGCTACCAGGACCTCCCCTATTTTCAGCTCCGGACCCTGATGGCCAGGGGAAAGGGAAACCTTTGCTAACATCCTAGTTTCCTCCAGTATGGCCACAGCTCTGCCAGGGCCCTGCCACCCTCTCAGAAGCAGACAGGGGGAGGAGAAGCCCCCCAGCTGCTCATGCAGCTTGGGGGAAATGCAGCTGGGCTGTGTTCCAGCCGAGCCCCTCTCCCGCATTTGCTTGCCGGACTTTGCAGTTTCATCCAGCCTGAAATCCCTGGCACAGTTTCCAGGATGGCATGGCCCGCTCCCTTCACCTTCTGGGTGAAATATTAATCCTTCTAATGTTCGGATAAGACGGCAGATCTCCTGAGCTCCCCTGAATGAGAGGAATAAAGCAGGGAGTATACTAAAGTCAGTGAAGTGAAATCTAAGTTTCCAGATGGGAAGACATTGAATAGATGCTATGGATAAGTTGGCTGAAAAACCTTTTTTGTGGGCTATGGGGGGAATTGGACTACACTGAAATTCCTTTAAGGTTTGGAAAACTATCTGGAAAGGGTTGAAGTGCTTGAGGAAAAAGATCCTTTGCCCCAAGGGAATGGGGCTCTTTGTTTCTGGAGACTGGAAAGACGGACAGAGACATTTGATGGAAAAAGAGTTTAAGAGAATTTTTGTCTTTGAACAGCTTGTCCTTAAAAGTAATACCCCATGTGTGTGGCATAACCCATAACACAGCTCTGGAAAGACTGTGAAGATGGCAGGAAGTTCCATGATTTGCAGATTTTCCCTGGGCAGATGCAAATTGTGAAAGTGAAGACAACCCCATGCCTAAATCAAAAAAAGAACTTTTCTCTCTAAAGTGAACTGAAATGATTATTTAAGTGGAAAACTGACTGAAGTGTTCTCTGTATGTTGTTGTTAAGAAAATATAGAAGCTGAGGGAAGGGGGAGGAGGGAATGGTCTGGAAATCTTATTCTGAATTTCTTTTTTTTCAATGTTATTAATAAATTTCTTCTATATACCCTTTTAAGTTTTAGGCCTGCCTTGTCTTTGCTCTAAATCCTACCTCTAAAAGAAATTGGATATATTAAGATTAGCAAACCCAAATCAAATCAAGACACTCAAAAGCAAACGCACAATTGACTCCTTTATTTTTCAATAAATAACAGAATAAATATTCCGTTTCCTGAAGAGGAGATTTGTGTCCTAAGGAGTAGTAATAGTTTAAAGATCTCAATATTTCTTTTCTTAATGAAAAATTAACCACTACCTTAATGAGTGCAGATGCTTTAAAGTGAAAAATATAAGATAGTTTTCCGAGCTTGCAACTGGATCAAATGTTTTCTAGTATTTTAATTTGCTGTGTAAAATTAATATGCAAATGTGCCTATCTTTTTCTTTTTTTTTTTTTTTTTTTTTTAATGCTTTAGTCACTGTGTCCTAAGAGCAGTTCCTCTTGATCTGTTTTTATCTGTTCTCACTGAAAATAGCCATAGTCACCTTCAAATATGCGCTCTGAAGAAAGAAGTCCTACTGAGAAATAAAATCCTATTAAAATATACTACAAAACTACTTTAATAACTCTTTAAGGAGGATATATAATGGAAGAAAGGTAATTTTAATGCTCATCTCAGAGACACAGTACTAAATAAGGATATGTTTTCTACAGGCAATTCCAGATTATCACTGTGACCACCTTTCTAAAATATTGCTGTAATTTTATTACTGTGTTTTCTAGCCTACAGTTAAGAAGCGCAGTTAGATTTTTAAGAAAATGTAAGTCAGAATACCTTTTCAGGCTGTATTGAGTTATGCTGTGCCTATCACAGTGACAGCTGATTGCTATGTGTTACCTGAAATAGATAGACTAGATCAGCATCTTTTTTTGGCATGTGCATGTTACACATATAAAAGCACTTCTGCTGTCTGTAAAGCATCCGTTGTTGTCTTTTGTTTTTCACACATAAAAATCAACCCCATTCCAGACCAAACTTTCTAAATTGATGTCTTGGCAAGGATATTTGGCATGCTACAGATTGCATGGAGAACAGCCCTTCCTTCACTGATACTCATTTCCCATATCATATGAACTCTATGCTTCATATCCTTCCAGGATAAATTTGTACTTAAAATCCATTTGCATCCCCTTTCTTCCTTTTCACTTAATCCCCCAGGAGCTACTCATTGCTCTGATTCTCAGTTTAGCTGGCCATCTATCTGACCTCTTACCATGCTCTTACCTTGGCCATCTGGGTTGGAGTACATGAGTTTTCTATTAGATTTTGTCCTGCTTTTAAACCTCAACTCCTTTGCTCCTCCTAAATTATTTCCTTTCCTTTGTGGCTTAGACATTAGTTCACACAGCAGTTCTTATGGTTTACACTGTCTTTAAAATAAACCCAGAGCAGATTGAACCACCAAAAATGACCTGAAGGTCATGTTACTTTCCTCTCAAAAAATAGCATCCCATCTACTGTAATACAAAGAGGTATTTCATCCTTCTATTTTAGCTCTAAATTATTATTGAAGAAATACAGAATATAGAAAAAAATTGTAGACACTAGTAATTTTTTTTTTTTACCTTAGTCATAACAAAATAAATTAAGGCATGGACCTTTGTAGGCTAATCTACAAATTTGCATCTGGTTCAGTAAAAAAAACCTCACCAGTTCATCTGGTGAGTAAAGTAATGTCATAAAGTGCAACATCAAGCCAGTAAGCTGAGAGTCAGATTCCATCTTTTCATGTATTAACACACCGAGTCTGGAATCAAGGGCTTCATTTACTGAACATCAAAAGTATAAACTAATCCTAAAATTATGAAGACTTAGATCCACTATACAGCTACTTAGCTCTGAAGTGTTCTTCAGCCTTGCTATTATGCATCTAAATAGAGGAGATAGGTTACATATCATCCATTACCACCTTATCTAAACATCTGAAAATAACAAATTAATGTGCTGTCTCTGAGAGGTGTTTTTATGAGTTACCTTTGTCTTGATAGCTGATTCAGAGAAAATAAATCTTTCTTAAAAGTTAGCCACTTATTATTAGAATAAAATGGAACACATTTCACAAATGTATTTTCCCTTTCTCTCTATGTTAAAAAAATATATCAACCACTGAGTTGTTTTCCAGATCACAGAATGTAGCTTAGTAACTGGTGTAATGTACTTTAAGATCTGGTTCCTAGCTAATTCTTATATTCTACAAAGTGTCAGCCTAGAAATAGTTGCCTGTTCAAATCTAATGAGACTTGTCACATTTAAATAGATTATTTTCCTTTTCAGCCACATAATTCAATTAATAATTCCAATTTCCAGGAGTTATAAATGAAATAAGCCTGCTTGGTTGTTTTTTCTTTCATGTTAGTAGTAAGTATTCTCTTTGAATTACTTTTCTATGCAAACTGTGTTATCATGCAATGCAGAAAATCTGCAGTTACTGTGTTAACATTCAATGCAGAAAATCTGCAGTTACTGCAATTGGCCACAACCTGCTTGGAATAAAAAGGAACTAATGAATCAGAAAACTCATTCTCCTCTCTATGATAAGGCAAGCTGTTTGCATACATTCAAAGTGGATATGCTCCACCTGTTTGTTCAATGAAATGCCCTAGATTTAAGTGTCAATAAAACTCATGGCTCTAGCCTCAACATCAGCTGCCAGGAAATGCCCCACCCATATGAAATTTTTTCTTAATTAACAAAGGAAAAAGTGTTCTATGAGTACTTAACACATGGTTACTTTGCACTGAGAGCTTTATATTTCCCTTTTTATGGGAACAAAGCCATTCAATTTTATGATTTTCCTTACTTATGAAGCACTCATAAATATGAACTTGATTCTGGAAGATGCTGAGCGTCTGGCCCAGATCCAGAAAAGCACTTCAGTACATCTTTAAGTATGAAACTAATCTTAGGGCTTAAGTGACATTATCCTAGCTTCCAGTGTGCTTTCATGAATCCACAGGACTGGGAAGGAAGGATAAGTCTTTGGAAAACAAAATTTCTGTCCTTTTATTCAGTTCACTGCAGCCATAGTAGAAGTCTGGAACTTTCCATAACCCAGAAGACTGCTCCTTTGTTTTTATGATTATCTTTTATTCTTGAAGCAGTGAGCTTCTGGCCTTGTTTTTAGCTGTGATATGATAAGTATTGTCAGATACAACAGAAAATTATGTGAAACCAAGTGTTTCTTGAAATACTTGGCAAATATGCCAGAGTATACTGATTGTGTGGTGAGAAATATGCCAGAAGAGATGACAGTTCTGATTTCTCATAGGTCTAGTCATTGTTCATATTCCAGTGAAAAACTGGGTTCATTTCTTATGACAACTTATAGCATCCTTACACAAACTCTGTCTATCTTAAGAGCAGTTCTAGTCCTTCATAAAGAGTTTGATGACAGTACTTAGGTGTATAATTGAGCACAAACTTAAGGATGCCCCTTGTATGCAGGATCTGTACTTCCTTTTGCCTGTGTAGCGTTTGATCCACATGATCCACATTCCTTCAAAGTCAGCAGTTTTGATAGGCTTCAAGAATATATGAATGGTTTCACTGGCTGAGACCTAGAATCAATCTAACCTAACATTATTTTTCCATCAGTGAACCAAAGTAAATGTGTAGACAAGAAGACTAGGAACAGGACAAACTTATATAACCATGCCCTGTAATATCCTCTGAAGATGAAACTATTTTCATGTGAAAGAATTCCTCAGCTCAAGTATGGTAGGTCTGTTTAGCAACTTATGGTTTATCTTTTCAATCTTTTCTGTAGCTCCCCTGAGACCCTCTAAATTTGTTAAATGCAGAGCATGCTGTAGCAAAAATCTGTTTAAAAAGAGACATCTTTTTCTATTTTTAATCTGGCTCCTATTGGCTAGAAGTTTTATGAGTCTCTTTCTGAATCTGGCAAATGTGATCATCACACACTTGAGATTTTTATCTCAATCCTCTCTCTTCGTGCCAAAAACCTTATTCTACAGAAGATCTTTTCCACAATCTCCCTAAATTCTCTCTCTCCAGGTCACACTGTTGTAATCCTGAACCACTCCTTTGAAGGAGGAAACAATAAGGTTTTCTGTGGTGTGTTTTTCAGTTAACTAATTTTCGAAAGAGTTTGTTATTTGAATTGCCCCACTAATCACTATGTAATAATTGGATTTTAGCAACTGATAATGTCAAAGCTTTACACTGAAACCTATTTGGCTCAAAAGGTGAAATCCCTTGTCTTCCCTCACCTGTTGCTTTCATGGAACTGTTACATTAATTGCACTGTATAGCAGCTGATCCATTAAATATGAATTGAAAAGTACTTTTCTTTGACTTAAATAAGATCCAAAACAGGAAAAAAGTTTTCTTGTCATAATCATGACTTTAAAAAATTTGGTTCGAAAATACTTAGATGAGAATAAAATTATCTGTTGTAATATCCCTCTCAAGGACTACAAGCAAACTTTTGAAAGATGGAAGGAAGATTACTATTTTAGTTTTTGAACTTTGAAAAAGATCAGTGAATCAGTTTAAAATATCCAGAGTCCTAGAGCATGAATCTGAATTCAAAGCTTTTCAGATCAAATGTTTACTATGACCATTTTTTACCAGAAAGCATATCCTGGTTCATTCATAAATTAGTTTGCCAAGAGGGTGATAAATCTTTCCAATAAAACCAGGTATTGCAGTCAACTCCTTTTATCATGTTAGTATAAAACTTCAACAGATGGTGTGCTTTGGAAGAACATGGATTAATTTTATTTCCCTGTGAATGCTTTTACTGAAAAAAATTTAAAAAGGTATGTGCAAAGAATATCATAGCTGTCATTTGTGTGGTCAAAGAAAATTTTATGGAAAACTAGGGATTTAAAAATTATTATTTTGATTCATATTGAAACTGGTTAAGATCTCTTTAGGAAGCAACATTTGTAAGGGTAAAATATTTTCATCTTCCAATTCTTCTAAAAAGAAGTTTCAGTCCACAAAATTAGATAAATCAAAATAAGGTAAATCACAAATCTAAATTGAAAACAATTTAGAATATATTAACTTGTATCTCCTCACAATGTAATTCATATAAATATTGTATAAAAATAAATACCAGTGGTCAGATGGAGTATTCTGATCATGAAAAGAACAAAGACTAAAACTATCCTATGGGCTCCTGCAGCTCTTTAACCTAACCTATAATTAAGTTTGCATTCCACATCATTAGTTCTTATCTACAAAAAAACTAATCAAAAGCTGTTCACCGCTATGGGTGAACAACCCTTAAACTTGTTTGGTTAACAAATGGTTTATCCTGCTTTTTGAATAGGTAGTCTGGGTCTATATCTAACAGGATGAGACTGAAAAAGCTGTGGTTCAGTACTGCAGGAACTGGCAGATTCTCCTTATTGAGGCTTAGTTATGTGAGATCTGTACTTCTGGGATGAGGCTGGCAAATGACTGTTTCATAGGACAAAGAAAAAAAAATTTGAATCTTGATAATACTCTGAAAATAAAACAAAAATCCTAATTAAACTGTTTGATACAATGGATTGAATATATTGACTCTGTAACACATTTCACTGTTTCACCTACTTTAGACAGTATTTGCTTTGTGTCTGCTATCTCTGTCCACTGCTCTGTTCTCATGCAGAGTAACTCCAATAATGCAACAGTGTCACACTTGCATTTTAGGTGGAATGATGATGATCAGTGAATTCCAAATTGGAAAGAATGATCTCTAAATACAGGAATTGCTTTTGGTGAAAGATATGTATTGGAAATTATTGGTGAGGTAAATACTTTTTATAGTGCATATTTATTTTATTCAGCTTATTGTTATAATGTTTGTTCCTATGTACCCCTATGTTTTCCCCAGTTGGTTTGTCCCCAAATTGTATCCATCCCTGAAATTGCATTGTTTGGCATTCCCCTTCCCTTGTCCATCATTGTAACCCTGCACCTCCTTCCAGTACCTTCCTTGTCCATCGTTGTATCCCCACCCCTTGTTCCTGCACCTTCCTTGTCAGTCTCACCCTGGGCCAATCCCTAGTTGTTCCACCCTTTTGGAAATCCCCTATTACTCCATACCCCCATTGGCTCATGTCACCCTTTCTCCTCCCCCTGCTTCCCTCGTTGGTTGTAACCCTGTAAGACCCTGCCCTCCACTCCTCCCCAAAGATCCTTTATTGGTCGATTGTTTGAACCCACCCCTGATCTGCCCCCATATTTAATCCCGAGCAGAGCAGTGCTCTGGGCTCTTGTGCCTCTGAACCCTCCAGCAGTAGGGAAATGTTTGGAGCCTTGGATGCTGAGAGCCTCCCTCACCTCCTTTACCAGGAGCAGACGTGGGCCACACTGAAGAGCTACTAGCTCTAGGAAATCTTACCCTGGGGCAGTTCCCCACACCTGGTTCAGCGCCTCTAAAGAGCTAGCTCGGGCTCCCGTGGGCCATGTCAAATAACCGATGTTTTCATGTGTAACTTGAAACTTCAGTAAGAATATTATAAAAATTACACAAAGCAAAAAAGGAAAAGGTAGTAGTGAGTGGCAATATATACAATGCTATGGTAGTGGTTAAAGTGGCTCATGGATTCCTTTCTTTGTTTCAAGATGTCAGTTTTTCCATTAGGCCCCAAGGGTCTCCCAACTATGATGATTCAGCTGATTGCAAATTCAACATCAAAAGCATTTGGCCTTTTCATTGGTCTTATAACCCAGTTCATTATAGTGATTGAGTTCAGTTTTTGTATCAGCACAAGCCACAGTGCCACAGATGCTCCCCAACAGTGGATATAAGTAACAGAAGCAGGAAAGATCTATTAATCACACCATCAAAGTTTAATTGTGCCATACTAATCCGAAAGAAGGAGCATATGAAGTTTAAATTGACCCTCAAAAGAATTTTATACACAGAAATGTTCTTATTTCAAAGCTATAATTAGTATAAAAACATATTCTCTACCAGTTTCCCTGAATTTAATCTGTACTCTTCTCACATGCTATACTAATTCTCATTTTTTACATTCCAACATTATTTAATTCATATTCATATTCTTCACTTTCAGTCTCTTCCTTATTTTCAGATTCTTCTTTGTATTCATAAGAATGTGTGTTCCATCTAAATCTAAAATATAGTATTTATTAAAAACATTAGCTACAAGTTCTGGATTTATCTGATCTGATAGTCTTGAAATGACAGGGTAGTTTTTAACTGCTCCATATTTTTCCTGTAGGAAGGGGAGCAGCATGCTTCCTGCCAATAGCAATTCTGAGTATGAAGATTTTAACCAGTCTTTAAAGGGCATTTTCACTACTATGTAGAGAGTTTTGATGTCATTCCTCTTGATATAATTACAAGATCAATATTCATTCTCTTGGCAGTATTTTTCAACAGCTGGCATTAGATGACCTCTGAAATAATCTAGCGCAATTACTCTTTTTCTCAACAGCACACCTGGTCTTCAGTCCAAACCAAGACTTTGGTTGAGACAGTCCTTCATTAAATCTGTAGATATCTGTCCTTGATTTTGACACCTCACAGCTATTCCAGTAGCCAGTTACTCATTCAGCATTTCTTTATGTTTCCATATCATATACAGAAGAAATATTAGGTCATCCCTCAACACTGCCAGCATTACTGTATCATGCATTTCTTCATTCACCAAAGCTTTGATAGTGGTAGATTTTGTACCTACTTTTTCAATGATACAGTGGATATTGGATAAAAGTAAATCAGTTTTCTTACTTGGTTCAGGAAATAACCAAGTAAAAGTACAGAGGATCTTTCCTATGGACAAAAAAAAAAAAAAAAAAAAAACAACAAAAAAAAAAAGTTCTGGTATCATTTGAACACAGCACTGCTATTTGGTCTTGACTTCTTGCTGTGAAAAGGTTATAGTGCTAGCTCTTGATCTTTCTGTTTAATCATTTGCCATGTATTCTGATTTTCATTTCTTCCTTGACTGTGCACAAATTATACTACTTTGTTCTCACTCTCTATGGCAATATCCTATTATGAGTCCAATTGGGCTGATTTTGTACCTAAAAGCTTGTTTCAATGTTCTCACATTTTGTTCTGTCACTACATTTCTTCTAACCTTATCTCTGTAATTTGTTTTCTGCTCACCATATCACCCGTAGTTGAAAATTTGCATCATATCAGCTTCCCATAACTTTTGGTATATTCCCTTTTGCTCTTCTATCTCTCATCTCAGGAACAATTGCCATATTACAGTTCATTTATAAGATTCAGGGAGATTTATAAAACTGCCAGTAAATGCCAGTGGAATTGCCTGAGCTACAGCAGGTCACTTGGCTGAGCCAGTGAGGAGGTGAGGAGAGCAGCAATAATGATGGGTTTGCTCTATCCCACCATCTTCATCTGAGCATGTGTGATGTATATCAAGTCAATCATTAGTTGCTTGACAAGGAAAATCAAACATGAATATGTAGATTATAAATACTTTACTGCAGTCCAGCTCCTGAAATTTGAATGACACTTTTCACAATGGCTCTAGTACCAGGAAAAAGAAAATAAAGCCTACCTTTGAGGTCCTTGGATTGAACAGAAGAAGCTGTAAATTGCCTGGCAATAGATGACATAAACTGGAGCTGCAGCATGTGTTGGAGTTGTTAGGTAGAAGGTACTCATTATCCTCATTAAGATTTCAGCCTTATTGCGTAAATATTATAGTCCTGTCTCCTGGATGCTATGATACTTATTTGAATTTGAATATATGCTCTACTCTTCATACCAATATGATGGAGCCAGCTGATGGAGATTCCTCTTTTTCTTTTGTCCTTCCAAAGAAAAGGAACGAAGAGAAAAAGATGGATGGTAAAAGTTTTTACTGAACATGAATAGCAATATGAAATACAAAGCTCTACTGGGTCTGCTGTAGATAATTATCAATTTATTAACTTGATATCAGAGGTATATTTTCTGTTTTGAATAATTGATAGTAGTACAGACTTTGGCAGAACGAGCTGTCAAAATAGAAAATGTTTCACTGGTTTAGAAAGACAAACCCCTACTTTGGTTTTCCTGTTTAGAGCTTCAGTCTGGGGTTTTTTTGGGTTTTTTTTTTTTTGTTTTTTTTTTTTTTTTTTTTTTTTTAAGGCCAGAAAGTGACATCAATGGCAGCTAATACCTAATGTGTCAAGGTTGCCAAGTAACAGGCTAGAGATGTGTCAGTGAAGGCTGTTTCTATGAAAGAAATTCAGTAGGTTACAGTTTCAGGTACTTGGAAATAAACTTACCCTGTCTGTCTGTCTGTCTGTGTGTCTCAAAACAATGAAAATTAATGTAGTCAAAGGATACAGTAAGTCAGATAGTTTGGGTCACTTCTAAATCTTAAAACCAGTGAAATAATTCTCATATCCAGTTGCAATTTCCAGAAAAAGAATGCCTAATGGAAAAATTACTTGAAAACATTATTTTCTGTGAAGTTACTTGCATTAAAGAGTTACTATAAGCAAAATTTCTGAATCAATTTTGAAAGATGAGAATTTGATTTAAAAGAATAACGAGGTGGCATATGGTCAAATGACCATGAAATTTATTAGGACTAACAGCATCTTTCCTGATTCATAACTTACCCTCAGGCTATATTAGGGGAGTTCTGCAGTGATCTGTAGTGGACAAGATGGTGGTCAATATCTCCACCAATGCTCTTCATTATGAAATGAAATGTGAAATTGTTTCAATATAAAATCTGATGCAAATGTTTGGAAGCACTTTGGAGGATAGGATTAGAATTCACAGAGTTCTTGATAGACCAGAGAAAAATATTTAATTCAATGAGTTAAAATTTGATAAGGACTAAAGACAAGCACAAAGTACTATATACAGGAATTAAAGCAGTAGGTCCTTCCAGGGGATTATTGGCCTCTTGCTGGACATGAACTAGCAAGAGAATTCCTTTATCTTTCTGATAAAGGAGGTTACAATGAAAGGCAGTGAATACTGTGTTGGACTCTTTGTTAAGAGCTTTCTAACTCTAAATAGCTCATGTCTGGCCAATATGGCCACAATAGTTTTAGATCCATCTAGTCTTGAACTGCACTGGGAGACCTTAAATTGGATACTTATGAGTGTGCCAGAGCCAGCTACCTATGATCTGTGTATGAAGCACCAAATTAGACAAAGTAGATCTTTGCTGTATATCTGGCCAAGAATGTTTTCTGTATACAAAAATGATATTCACTGTAGTGCAGGCCTTAATTTTAATGTGATTTAAAATTATTGAATGCCAAGCCACATTTGGATCTACTGATAGTTTTCCTAGACTTTGTAAATAATTAAATAATATGCATACTACCTGAAAAGTATAGGAGAGTATGTATTTTGGAAGGCAGGCTAAAAACTTATTCCAATGCACTGTGAGTATGCATGTCTGCCTACTGTAAAATGTATTACCAAGGAAATAGAATAAAAAGGAAAACACAGAAATAATACCCACAAAGGTTTAATTGAAATCTAGTACATTTACTGCACATCACCCTTTCAAGATACTGTCTACATACCTCTAACATTGGGACATTTTTCTTTTTTTCCCCCAAGTTCCTCCCTAACATCTTGCTGGAAATGTTAATCACTGCCCTTTTTGAATATTGCAAAGTGCTTTAAAAAAATAGATCTAAAATTACAAGAATTAATAAGATTAAAATACTATGGAAAAAATATAGTACTGTCAAAACTTGTATGGATGAAACCCAAGCTTTTGGCACTTTACCCCATTTTATAAATGAGCATGACTGTGTTGGAGCACTCCATAGCTTGGTTCAGACATTTATTTGTCTGTGCTTTATGCAAGACTTATCCAGGTCTCAATTTGCCTAACTCAGAGAAATGGTACTATTGAATTTTTCATGGTTTAGAGCATTTCCTTTGTTTGAGCTTTGGGTAATGGTTTACTATTTTCATCATTATATTTCCTTCTCTCTGTTTTCAATATGCATCTCTGTAAAGCAGAATAGCTGTAATAAAAACAAAACCAAAACACAAGCTCACACAAACAAAATCTAGCTGGAAATGCTAGTACATTTGCATACCTTTCTTCTGGTAAATAATTTCTCAATATTGAGGGAGAAGAATAAAAGAAAAAATAATTTTCATAAATGGGATAAGCTAAATTTATCTTGAGCAAGGTTAGTATTAGCCTTGTAAATAACTACCTCTCTTGATAGTGCTTGTTTTACCCTTCTAAAGAGGATGAGAACTAGTTCTTTTAGCCGAGTGTAACTCAAAGCATCACCTGTTGACTCTTTCTTGCAGTATTCTCTGTTGCTGCTGATGTTGACTCACAAGAAAGGTTCTAAAAAGTGGCTATTCTCTTCTACTGTCTCATCATCAAACCCTGGCTTGCCTAAGGTACCAGCACACCAACCCTGCTCCCCACCCTCCACCATGCTTAACCTAATACCAATCACTAACATCAGAATCAAATGTAAAAAAGGTCCTTTAATTCCCTTTTTTGTATAGGGTGCCCAAATACAGTCTTATTAACTTTTTCTGGCACCCTCAACTGAACTCGCTTCTCTGAAAATCTGTCTTGTTTTTCTGCTTTCCCATGTTATCAGACTAAAGGCATTTATGACATTGACACTGGTCTTAAGACCCCACCCACCTACTCACTCCCCTCCCAGCTGACTAGAGCAAAGCTCTGGAAGGGCAAAATCAGAAAAACTCATGGGTTGATGTGGACACTGCTGAAGGCCTAGGCAAATTTCAGCCAGGCCTTTTCTCAGGTTCTGAGCTTCTTTTCCAGGCTGTGACACTTTCCCAGCTCTGGCCAGGATTTTTCCCAGCTTCCTTACAAACAGAAAGGAATTAATGAACATAGATAAGCACCTGGTGTTGACCATGGGACAGTGTGTGATGTACGTGACATGGGATGTTTTCTCCTGTTGCCCAATGAATTGCTATCCTGACTTAGGTTCACGAACCATCCTATAAATATAGGTCAGATTTTAATAAAGTGCTTTTTTCTTTCACCCAAGAAGAAGTGTGTTGCTATTATTTGCCTCTCCTAGCAAATATCGACAGGTTGAGATAAGGCAGCTTAATAAGTGAAGCAAAATGTGTGCACAAACAAAGCAAATCAACAATTTTTCTTGTCTTTGGCAGACAGATGCCCAGGTAATTCAGGAAAAACCCAGCATGTGAAAGGTTTCCTTGGGAAAATGAAAGCCATTACCACAAATGGTCCCCTTTTCACCTGGTGTCCTTTGACAGATGAGCACAATGTCATATGGAGTTGCACATTCCTTTGGCCTACTTGAATCAGCTCTCCTGACCTTGTCCACTGCCAGCTTCTTGCCCACTCCCAGCCTGCAACCTTTGAGGGAGATAGAGAAGGAAAAAGAAAAGGTCTTGATGATCCGTAAGTGCTGCTCACCAATAGCCCAAAAATTGGTTTGTTATCAACCCTACTTTAGTCACAAATTTGAAACACCACACCATATAGGCTGCCATGAAGAAAAAGAACTTCATTACAGCCAAAATCAGTCTTTGGAAAAATTCAGTGTTATCTATGTTGCTGGAAATTGTCCAGCTTGAAGTTTGAAAGTTCAGAATGAAAGTTCTCAACTGTTGAAAACAAAGCTGTGGAAAACTCTGAATTCTATAAAGAGAACTGATATGCCTTTCGAAAAATCTGATTATTATTGCCAACCTTATTTCTTTCAGTGAAAATCCTAGCAAACTACTTTCTACACTTTCTGAATTACAGTACCTCAATTTTGAAGTATTATTCCAAAAGAAATTATGTATAATATGCACATTATTAATAGTGAAAATAAATATAAGGCTACTATATGAAGGAAAATAGTGGATTGATATCCCAATTTAGCCCTAAAAACTGAAAGCATCTCTTTCAGCAAAAAAATAGCAGAAGACAGTTTACATAAGATTCCACTCTATTTCCATAGATGTAAGATGAAAATTGTATGAACTAAACAATACATTTGAAATAATGGTAAGTAATAACTTCTCCCACCTTTTTTAATATCCAAAAATAGATGGAGAGAATGTTTTAACAGCTTTTTTTAGAAATAAAGGGCTTGTCACTGATCTTTCAAACACAGTCATAAACTCAGTGATTACCTACTATGCTTTCACTCTAATTTCCTTAGAAATTTACAGGAAAATCATACCATTGAGTAAAGAATGTCAATTTTTCATTATATAGCTAATGCTAAAATGAAGTTGCTCCCAGCTCTCATTGCTGATCATTTTCCATCAACGTAAAAGTAAAGGCAGCACTTTTCTGGGGAGCATTCAATATCTTGTCTTATGCAAAGTGCACACTAGATTCACCCCTAACTGCAGGGATATGAAAAAAGAGATCATTCACCAAAACCAGCCTACTTACAAGAGTGAGGGAAGAAAGGTGGAAAAGAAGATAAAATTTTTCTTTGCTATACCTCATCACCCATGGCTATTCTCTTTACTCAAATGATAAGATTTCCAGAAGTCTGTAAGTATGCTACTATGTTCAGCCAGCTGTAATCATCTCTAATCAAACCAATCACCCAAAGCTACTTAAAATACCTATTCAACACATTTTTTTCCTATGCATATGTAGTTAGACTTGATCATTCCAGACATCACTGTGTTTTGCTTCCTAGGTTATCTGAATGACAAGGCAATTCAGTCAAGTTTCTTTCTAGCTCCTGCAATAAAGCATTGTTTCAGAAAATTGAGAGTAAATAACTTTGAAACTGGAGATGATTCTTTCTACAAAATTCAATTATTTCCCCAATAAAATGGTATCATTTTATCTTTCACACTGCAAAGGACATACCACAATGCTTAATTACCTTTTTGTGTCAAGTACAAGCTTTTTATTTATGGGGCTCTTTCTCTCTGACCCACATAGCGAATAAAACAGTGTTTACTGTTGTGAAAGACATACCAAAGCAATCCTGGTGAAGACTGCCAGTATAAAAGGCAACAAAATGTCCAAGATGATGAGATAAATAGCTCATTAGCATTTACTTTTCATCTTCAGTGTGTTCAAGTAGATTTCAAATGGCTATAATGCTCTATAGTTGCATATCCCAGCTAGACTTTCAAGTCAGCTATTACAAAATCAGCAAGTGATTTGAAAACCATTGGTTTTCCATGCCCAATTGAATCCATATTCTCAGTTGCTTTTGTTACTAATTTCTATGTCACTGTAAGTACAGTATTTAATATCAGAAAATACTTTATAATCAGTAAACCCTCATGGTTATTCAAAGTCTGAGGTGCATATAGCCTCTCTGAAAAAAAGACTAGTACAGCAACTGTCCACATGGCTGCTCTGTGCCCTGGGAAGAGGATCTATGAGAAGGATTTATCCTTTCTATAATCTCCATGTTGTCCTTCGGGCCTTCAGTGTTCTCATCCTAACGTTAGTATTACACTAACAGAACAAGGGAGAAAACTTCAGATGTCACAGAGACTGATTCCTTCTCCTTCCATGCAGCCCATTTTCTCCACAGCTGATCTGTAGCATTGATCCAATCAGCAGAAAGGTGAAACTTTATTACTTGGCTCAGTGAAATGATGCAGGAGGCATTTTGTAACATTAATAACTGCAGATTGGAAGAATTTTTTAAAAAAAACAAAACTGGAGTGCAGGGTTTTCTGCTGAACTTCGATCTTAGCAGCACTTTCTGGTCATACACGTTGAGAGAAATAACTGCAAGGGATCAACAAGCAACCTGAACATCAGCAGAGCAGTTCTTCCTTAGGCTTTGCTATTTCAATTATATTAATAAATACAGATCTTGAAATTAACAGAACACCTTCCTCCAGCAAAGATTTTGAAATATGTAAAGCAGATGGGATTTTTTTTAGCTTTTCCCCAGATACATTCACTTTTTCATCTGTAGTGCCAAATTATTTTCAAGTCAATTTCCAATATTTTATCTATTGCTTCTCCCAGTTTCTGCGTTTTCTTTATTAGTCTCCTAGTTTGTCACCCAACTGCTTTTATATATGATACCTCTGTCCTTTTCTCATTAGTTACTTCCTTTTTCATTTTTTTTTAGACTCCATTGTTTTATTACTTGATTTTTTTAATTTTCAAAACCATAGTGTAGTTTTTGCATTCTGTTAAATTCTTTACTTGTATAAAACCCAAACATTCATTCTTAGCCTGTCCACTGAGTTGAAGAAAATTCTAAATTTCTCCACAAATTCACGATTTGAGGATGGGGGCAAGGAATCAGCTTCCTTGTACCTACTTCCAAAGGCAAGCAACCCAATGTTCCAGTATACTAATTTCACAAAAATATATTATGTTACAAAATTCCTGTAATAATAAAGCAGGGTTGCATCAGTAAAATGCAAACAAATGTATCTCCAAGGCACCTTCCTAATTCATAATGTTTTGTCCTTTGGGTTTTTTTTAAACATTGGGGTGTAAGATTGAAATCAGAAATTAGCAACAAAATTTAAGTTCAATGTTTGAATCAGACATCTGAGAAATTTTGACTTGAAAAATTCTGCATTTGGCTTGGTTGTTTGAGACTTAGAATGAATTTCTAGAGAAAATGGGCTAACATTTTGATCAAATGGGTAAAATACATAGTTTCTATGGAAACAATAGTAACTTCTTTTTCCTTGTGCTTCGATCAGGTAGAGCTCAAACTGTGGCATCTTCAGATCTGTAGGTTTGTTTAGGAAAAAAAAAAAGAATTGAAGTGCTAGAAAGTGGCAGAATAAAT
Source organism: Erithacus rubecula (assembly GCF_903797595.1). Lineage (NCBI taxonomy): Eukaryota > Metazoa > Chordata > Aves > Passeriformes > Muscicapidae > Erithacus > Erithacus rubecula. Next base: position 38,277,011 of record NC_136687.1, read on the forward strand.
CTCACGACACAGAACAGAAAGAAGGACTCTCTCAAGCTGAACCCACAATTTAAATAGTTCAAGGGATATGTTATAATATTAAATTATCTAGTTAGCTTATTATGTGAAATTGCCATTTTTATATCATAATACAGCTTTGGTGTATCTTGACAGACTGTAAATAAACATAAAGAAATGCAATCTTCAGATAATGATCATGATATACAAATATTCCTTTTTTGATAATAAAACCATCTCAACATGGTTTAATAACATTGCAAAAATGAAAAAGTAGTGTCTGGCATGTTGATGAAATCCCAAACAAATGAGCAGCATTTAAGTGGTCTTATAGTAAAGATAATCGTCTTGGAGTGAAGTTCCAGTGTGCCAATATATTTTACAAAATAAATTGTGAACTACACGAAAAAAAATAATCTTTGCTAATATCTTTATTAGAAACATTATTTCTGCTGTGCTGCTTCTAAGAAAAAAGGCATGTAATTGCAATTTAATTTCTCTTGACATAACAGGATTGAAGAAAAATATGAAAATAAATTAGAATACAAGAAGTTACTGTGTAAAGCACATTGGTATGTTTCTGTTAGTTCTTCTCAAATTTAAACCTTAACTCTGGTAATAGCTTTTGTAATTATTAAGCAGACTGTGTTGTAAATTGCATAGGATTTTTGTATCTTTATTTTTCAAGACATCTTTTCTCAGACCTTAGGATTCTAGGACACTTTTAAGAGGAGATTAAAACTCTGTCTCTTAGGAACAATTTTGATTGAGTGGATCATATCTTTTGGTGGAGAAATGGCTTAGATAGCATTTTGAGGTGACTTCCATTTCTATTTTCTAATTTTGTGATCTCCCAGAACAATATTCTAGTTTGGAAGTAGCCTCTCTCGTGTGTACTCCCTTTCTTTTGGTATTGTTTGTTAAGCAATTGTATTCTTAAACCCCATTCTCTTCTGACAGGTAGTGATTGACACATCTATTTTTAAGGTATCAATTGCTTCGTGTTGCATTTTAAGAAAGTTCTTCTTTCAAATATTTGCCTCTTTTCAAGAAATTACCTCTGAGATTACCACAGGGCTCTCTTCATTATCCTATTTCTTTCAGTTTTCAGGATACATATCAGGAATCAACCAAAACTAGTTTCATCTCAATTTGTCTTCTATATGCCTTATTTAATATTCCACTTCTTTATTGTTTTATTGTTTGTTTTGTACTTCCCCTTTTTTATAAGTGTATTTTCTGGTATTCTAGCACAAAGTTTTCATCTGAAATGATGGAATTGATTGTTTTTCGTTCTTCTTTAGGTGGATTAGGATGACATTTCTGTAAAATAAAAATACAAGATAATTTATGTTTTTCTCAATTTAATGCTGTTTCTAAACCAGTGGAATGCATCTATTCAGGAAAACCTTTGAAACTCAGCTAACATTTAGTGTTCTTCCTGAAGTATTCAAATGCATATCAGTTGATCTAGCAATGACACACTCTGTGCCTTTAAAGAATTGAAAAAAACACCCACACAGATACAGAAAGCTGTCTCTATCACAGTAATTCTCTTGGGGGGTTTGGGGTTTTTTAGTATATTAGTATAATTTTAAATATAACATAAACACTTTACATTTTTTGCCTCTGTGTGTGAGTTAATGTAAATAATCTTTCATGGTGTCTTCTGGGATTTCAGGTCTGTAGAAATGGTAAGTGAATAATGAAATGGACTATTTTTCAGACATTAAAGAAATTTTTTTCAAACCTTATTGTTCAATGTCAGGGAAAAAGAAAAATATTCCAAAGTATTTAGTGGTCTGATTACCAACTCTATTTCATTGAATGTGATTTGTTAAAAATGCCTAGGATTTTATATACTAATGTGGACTTGTTCTGAGCCTCACATTTAGGACTTCTCTAAAAAGGACTTTTTTCCTTTTGAACAGTTAGCAAGAATGTCCTTAGTTGTTCAAAGGAATTCTCTGTTAAGAGGTTGATATACAAAAGGCCACTGGGTGGAAGGATGGCAGGAGTGATTTTCAACTCCTTCTGTATGATTCTGGAAAGGAAACCTACACATAGGCTTGCTATATCTCAAGCATAACTGTGCAATTCTTTGCCCAGAGAATCATCTTTTTCAAGCTAGACTGGATTGTAGAATAGGGCTTCATCTTGTCCTGTATGTAAAATGTTAGAGAGATTTTCTGATGAAGTACTTCAGAGCATGGACAGAAAATAATTTTTCTGACTGGTAACATTGTCAATTTGCCTTTTCCTCAGTATGAGCAGGTATTAAAAAGGATTCTGTTATTAATGTTAAATTTTTGTTGTAGAATTGTGCTTGGCATCCTAAAGGAAGTCAATCATAAACCCGTTCCTAGTGTGGTCACAATTCCCCTCACAAGACACACACAGAGTTATAATACCACACTAGAAATATTGTTCTTTTATAATGAGCAGATACAACTTTTTACTTCTATTCTGAAATATAGATCAGGTCTGTGGTTCAATTAATCAAGTGCAATGCCACAGAAGATTCCATTACCCCTTTCTTTAGGGCTTGCATTTGCTTCTTCTCATTGCTTCAGCACTCTGCTTTATTCACAGTGTTGACATAGTTACTTTCATGATAGATTTTAATTGTCAGCACTGCTTAACTTCTCAAGTCTCAAAGCACTTCAAGAGCAGATGATGTCAGAATTTGTCTTTCAAATAAGTATTTTTTTTTCCTTTTTTAACTTTTATCTTCTTAATCCTTAGTTTTTTTAAGCATAAATTGTTCTTCCTGAAAAATAAAAATCCTAGAAAATAAGATTTTCTCTGTGAATGAAATGTATTATAAAAGATTATCAGAAGATTTACTAGTAGGTCTTACTAAGGATTAAAATAGCAACTTGAAACACTTCAGATTCTTTATCAAACTGACACCTTACACATTAAGCATGGGTCAGTTCTCTGAAACAGTCTTGAGACTTCTTTGCATTTAAATGTGTTCATGTTGATTTTGAAATGCCTCTAAAACATAGGAAATTAAAATATTAAGGAAATGCTTGAAAAGGATGATTAAGAATTGAACTGGTAGGAAAACCTTTCTCAATCAAAGACAGTAAGACCTGTTAACATGGAACAATTATTCCCAGCTGTTGATAAGTGTAGACTAGAGTGAATTATTGAAGACATCAATAGGCTCGTACTTTTCCTTAAAGGCTATTAGCTCCTATATTAATGCTCCTTCCACTGCACTAATATTAACTATGCAAATTGTCAGTCCTAGTGTATATTAATTCTTGGCATGTTCATACAGTCATGAGATACAGTCCTTAGGAAGGAGACAAAAGAGATTATGATTATTAAAACCTTAGAGAAAGAAAAAAAATCAAAAATTATTCTTATTTTCTATATTATTATATCTAAATGCTCAGTAGTGTATACAGCAGGATGTGCCTACATGTGCTGTTTATCCCATTAGCAAAGTTAAAAACCTTTCAAAGAGTTCCAATATACTGAATTTTTAAACCTAAAAGCTTATGGCAACTGCACGCATTTATAGATATTTAATGTGGTTCAAATGCAAATATGTAACACCTATGTAAGGACATTGAGGAGTTATATATGTGAATATCTTGTGGTTAATTTTCTTTGTAATCTTGTGTAGTAAGTACCTAGGGTTTGAAAAATGTTTGAAACCGTATTTTTGCCTTCAACTCTATCTTACTTTTCTTGATCTTCAAATAGTATTTAGTGTTCTTTGTCATGGTCTAAAATTGGATATTTTGTAATACACAGGGTTATGCAATTATCTATCTGGGACAGGATTCTGTGGGCAATTTAGGCTCAGAAAAGTTTGAAGCCATTGTTTCTCTGTAAAGTAAAAAAAAAAAAAATAAGCTAATAATATTAGACTAAATTAAATTAAAAGTATAGAAAGTTCTCTTGTGGAAGGTTGTCATTATCTGTCCGTAAGTTTATGGGAAAGATAAAACACAAAGAGGAGTTAAAGAACACTAAAGTAGATAAATAAATAACTTTCAGCAGACATGACAGGTTTCTGATAACATTGAAAAGATTTCCTTTTGGTGGTGAGTTTTACAGCCTACAAGAAAAATGTGCTCTTGTAAGGCATGAAAGACAAATTATAAAAGCCTCACAGCTGACCAATCTGCTTCTTATTTATTTGCTATGTTGATACAGGGCTCCATTATGTAGCCAGGTTCTAAGTCTGATTGACAATATCTATAGAAAAATATCTGGAACAAAATCTATGGAAAACTATAATGTTTTGGTGTATGATCTCAGTGGTAAACTACAGGCTTGTTCCCATTTCATTTGAATAACGCAAATTCACAATTCTTGGAAGCCCCTCAGCACAGAGAGCTGAGGTGTGGTTTTCAAAGTCTTTCTAAGGCATAAGACACAAAAATGACAGACAGGAAAAGGGATGATATATTCTGACCATCAGTGAGCTTTAGTTATGGAGATGTATGTTTGTCACTTTAAGCATTGCAGGAGCCCTTCAGATAGTCATGTACTGACAAGCATGAAAGCACACTGATGTGGAAAGAGTACTTAAGGGAGAAACTGAAAAAGCAATCTTATGAGCTGGTCCTTTCCATAAAAGTTTATTGTATTTTATTCCAATTTTTTAAAATAAAAAGCTTCTAAACATCAAGGAAAATGGAGGATCTGCAAACTGTCAGGTCACCAGTGCATTAAGCTAACTTATACAAGCTTAATCTGTTTCTGCTTCCCAGGCCATTATTCACTTATGCTTTTCACATATGCATTTTACAGTGGATCTGCTGATTGTTCTGACTAGGTATCATAGCTTTTGACCTAATTTTGCTTTCTTTCCCTATAAAAAAATAATGACATACTTGATAAGTGTCTTTGATACAGACTGAACAGGAGTTGTTTTGAATTTTCTAGCAGCATATTTTTTTCTGAATTACAGATCTCTCATGTACATCTCTGCCTGGTGCCCTATTGAGACACAGAATGTAAAACAGATAAGTAATGGCAAATCTAGTGGTAACTCAGAGTGTAAGATTACCTATTGAATTTGGCCACACAGCTCTGTAAATTGTTAAATGAAATAGGAAATGCTGGCTACAGTGGTATGTTATGTGGTAAACCTTGCAGTCTCAGAGACAGCATTGAGTTGCAGCTCATATGGAGAGGAGGATGATGCCCAGCACATTCAGTATACTGTGAGAGGGAATATTGCTGTAGTTCCTCCTCTAGCTCAGCAAGATGCACTGGCATGCCCCAGATGAAGTCGCCAGAATTTATAGCATTGAAACACCCAGCAAAGCTATGAAGTGCCTACATTTTTGCTGCTCAGGATGACAGAAATGCCTACAGTAAAGCTGCCCTTTGATGCATCTCTGTGACAGTGGGATTCAGAGATTAGACCTCCAGGGTAGGACCTTGCAGATGAGCTTAAAGCAATGTGAAATCTTTGCAAAAAAAAAAATCTTACAGTGTCCACTCTTGCCATAGAGCACAGCTGCAGAGCTGACAGGGTGCTCAGATGGGACCCAGTTAATGTCTCATCCATATCTGATTGCATTTTGATGAAAGTATTTTCCATCTCAGCAGGGTGCCCTAATTGCAATGTTACCAGATAGTCAGGGACGTATGTCTCTTGCTCTGAATTTCTCCAGATGAAAGTATTCAATTAATTACCCTAGCAGAAAGTAGCGAAATAGTCTGGGACAAAGAGAAAGGAGAGGGAAGAAACAAAAGGTTGATTCATGTGCAGGCTCTAGTTCTTGCTCCAATGAACACTAAAGCCTCTTAACTAAACAGCAGCATTTTACACAAGAGAGAAATTTAACCTGGAATACAGCTCAGCCTCGTGGTTAGGTTGCTTCATCATGTATTAGCATAGACCTGAGCTATGATGACTTACTGAGATTATAACTGTACTGGTTTAGCCAGCTACTGGGGGCAGAGGAAGTGAAGAAAATCAGCTTTTCTTGCTTTTCCCTATCTATGTATGCTTGGCTGCTTCATGTTCCCTAAAAACCCAAACATATTGATTGTGTACTTTTGAGAATAAAAGCAAGACAGTAGAACATGAGCAGGCATTGCTTCAATTTTCCTGTCAAATATGCCCCCCCCCCCCATGAATTTTAGAAATGCACAGTTTTTGTAGTAGTACAAATGTGAAGCTAATTCCAATCATTCCCCCCTCCAGTCTAGTAGAGGTGGTTGCATCTATTTATATGGCTTCTAAAAAGGTAATTTCAATACAATATGAAAATGTAAGGCAACTGTTCAGGGAGTGACACAATGAAGTGGATATCAACATAATCTAGTTGTTGAGCTTTTGTATAACTGCTCTTAATATTTGAATATAAACAGGTCTTTTGCAGCTCAGTAATGAATGAATTATATGTAGTCATGATTCAGAAGCAGTTAAATGACGCAAATTTACTGTGTCCTGTGGCCTATATACTGTCCATATTCATCAGCCTGAAGGCTACAGTGGACTGTACTTCAAGTGAATTTAAATGCAGTCTCCCAGTTTTACCTTCAAATGTCTCAAATCATTGCATTCTTCAGTGGAGTTGCACCAACACAGTACCTATTCTTCAGCTGAAATCACTTAGAGAGAGTAATCATTGTGCAAAACCACTTTCATTTACAAATAAAATATAATGTGAGAAAATATGATTGGATGAAAACTTTACATGATCCAGGCTGTAGCATGTCATTTTGTTCACCTGTAAATTTACATGTGGCAGATCACAGAAAATATAAATAGCTTTGAAATTAGACAGTGCTTAATTCAGGTTTCTGCTTAAAAATACAGTTATTAGCTACATTCACTATTCAGATATGATCAGAGTGTCCCTGTCTTTGTAAACAAGATAGAGAAGAAAATTAAGTAAAAAAAAAAAAACCAAAAACACCAGAATAAGAAAGTTAAAATAGTATCCACTAAAGAACCCCACATAGAAGACAGTGTAGTCAATAAAAAAAATTAATAGGAGGATTTTGGCTGTTAAAATTATTATACCCATGTCTATAATACCCATGTCTATAATACCAGTCATAGACAGAATATTAAGAACAGTTGCTTGGACTGGAATAAAAGTTATCACTCACTTTCCAGGTACTCTGTCATAAAATCATAGAATGGTTTGGAATGGAAGGGATTTTTAAAGATCATCTAGAACAAGTTCTCTGCAATGACATGGGATATCTTCAACTAGATATGGTTGCTCAGAGACTCTTCTAAACTGACTTTAAAGGTATCTAGGGATGGGGTATGTACAATCTCTCTGAGCAACTTCTGCCTGTGCTTCAGTACCCTCATGGTAAAGCATTTTTTCATTATATCTAGCCTGAGGCTATCCTCCTTTAGTTTAAAACCATTACCCCTTGTCTTGTCCATGGAGGCCCTGCTAAGAAACCAGTCTCCATCTTTCTTAAAAGCCCCATTTAAATACTGGGAGGCTGCTATAATGCCACCCCAAAGTTTTCTTCAGGTTGAGCAACTCCAGCTCTCTCAACCTTTTCTCATAGAAGTGTTCCACCCCTCTGTCTTTCTGTCACCCTGCTCTGGACTCACTGTAAAAGGTAGGTCCATGTCTTTCCTGCACTGGGCATGACAGAACTAGATGCAGCAATTCATGTGGAGTATCACCAGGGCAGAGCAGAGGTGCAGAATCACTTCCTTCAAGCTGCTGGCTGGTGGTGTCCCTCCCCCTTTCAGAGATCAGAGTTCTTCAGTCAGAAAATATTAATGCTTATCTATCTGCTAACATTCATATAATTCATGAAAACAGTGTAGCGGATATTATGTAAGAAAGGAGGGAAGAGAAGTAGGAATGTTTGCCATTTTAGATTTCATTTTCCACATTTCTTAGCCTGGAAGTAACCATTTGTCTGTCAGTCTGAACATTGATTCTGCATTTGTGGTCATTCAGTTCTTCTTGAGAACATTTGTAATCATGTCACTTAAAACATCCAATATCTTTCCATCAACACCACCTCCTTTTCTGGATGATATTTTTCTGAACATGGGTCTTGGTTTAGTTAATAATTGGCACCTAATTCAATGCAAATATGTTTTATTTTCCTTCCTGCTAATACATTCACACCCCTGCCTAAGTACATTTGTTTCACACTCGATGTTTTGGCAGAATATTGCCATTTAGTTGCTTTCAAATGCTTCCTTTATATTTCTTAAGTATTGCAGTGACTGTTTCTTTTCAGTCTCTTGTGTCTACAGATTAATCACATCTGTTATACTGTATTAGACACTCATCTTCACTTCCATCAATTTCTTCTGGAAGAATAAGCCTTCTTATGTATCCTAGTATACACATATTGTCTATTTTTTTCAATCTTCTCTAAATACATTCATTTTTCTCTATTCCAAATAGCTTTATATATGTTTTAATTTATTAATTTACATTGGTAATCTCTCTTTTTTAGTACTGCTCAAGTAATGGAAGCTGATGCATAAATATGAATAGTGACTTTGGCTGACTGTTGCTCAATACAAATGCCTCATTAATGGTTTTGGTTTTTTCCATTCCCTGGTTACATTTTTGCACCCCAACAATTCAAATGGGGCATAAAGTACTAATTATTTTTCTTGTTACATCATTTTTTGTACTGTTGCATTCACGCATATCAGAATTAATACCACATGACTCAGGGGAATGGCTCTCCACAAAGGGCGAAAAAACATCATCAGCCAAAACATTGCTTTTTAGCCTGTAAATGCTTATGTAAGTAGCAAATGAATAATTAAAAATAGAGTTGATTAATGAAGGATTTTCACGTGTGAAAGCTGAGTTTTTTATTCCTCTCATTTGAAATAAAAAGTCTAATCAAGTCTACAGAAACGTAATTGGGATCTGCATAATAGAGGCTATGCAAGCAAAGGGTCAGCTGAGTTTTCACTGAAGACAACTGTAATATTTTATTTGTTCAACCATGAATAGCCTTAGATGATAAAGACATTTCATTACATGCTTGCATAATATGTTCCTTCAGGCTGCAGGCTTGAAAGAAAACGCTGCTTTTCTAACAATGAGCTCATTCACATACCAAAAAAATAAGCTATTTAACTGCAAATGATACACAAAATTCTTATTCTCCTTAGTATGTGACAGGTAGAGAAACAGTAAGTACTAGATTAACATTTCTCCTATATTTATGTTTTTTGTTTTTAAAGTTCCCAAGAAAGTTTGTGAAGGTTATAACTATGGATGTAGAAGTGATTCCTTGTATGTGCTACTGTTGATGTAACATTTGTACTGTTCTAATGAGGGGCACACCTCAGCTTCTTTTTTCTAATTCTTTAACTTCGTGGTAAGAATTAGATATATAATTTTAGATAGAGAGAGAGATAGATATAAAAGATATAATCAATGTATTAGCTATATGATAATGGTTTTTTACCACAATGTTACTTTTGTTTGTATCTGATTACTGGGAATCAATTACACAGTAATAGCTGGGATCTATTTCCTCTGGCAGCAAATTTCAGTTAATGATTGGAAAATAGTTGGCCAGTACAAGATATTAAGTATAGCAGTGTCTGAATTACTTGTTATAGCTTAATTATGACTTCAAAAATACTGGCAGATATTCAGCTACTTCTTAGATGTCATATTATGTTGGTGTAGTTTCTGAAATAGTGAACAGAAAAAAATTCATCCTTTAAAACATCCAACATGATGTTGGAGGCTCCATGTTAACAAAATATCTAATAGCCTTCCAAGTGGTGGGATATCTGGGCCCTTCTCAGACTAAAGTTTAAATTGAAGTTTAATGTTGTTATTGTCTCAAGATAGAAGCAAGGATGAAAAAATCCACAATTTTATTCTTATAATATACAAGATGTTACAGTTAATTTCTGCAGGAAATTATATTCTAAATGAAAAAAGCCTTCAAACATAAGAAACAAAGAGCTTAGAGGAAGGGGATGCTGTGGTTAACATCCCTGTAAATAAACCAGCTAAATGGGTGTTCATCTTTATGGTTACGAGTCACTTGAAAGATTTCTTTTTTCCTTTTCTTTAATATATGTTTGAACAGTAGTGCATGCATGGATGAATATATATTTATGAAACAAATCCTTAAATCTGGCACAACAGATCCAAAATAGATGAACAATTCTCCCCTTTTTGTAAGTATTCTAACTATTAAAGAAGGGCCTTCATTAATGTGTTGTTCACCATATCCGGTGTATAATATGATACATTAATATGGCACAAACTGTATGTTTGTGTGCATGTAAAGCTCTCCCTGGCCTTGCCTCTGTCCCTTGGTAAATTCAGTGAGCTGAGTGTAGCAGCACGAGGCTGGTTTTGGCACACCTGTGTTGGAGAGCTCATTCTAAGTGCTGTGTGAGAGCTGGGTGCCATTCTCTAAACTGAAATATCTTCCTCAGGGGAGCATTTTCTGCAAGAATATAAGCATAAGAGTGAAAAAAAATAATTTTTTACTCTAGTGCCAGAAGGCACTAATGACAGCATGAATTATGTGACAAAAAAGCTGGTAGACTACACTTGGCTGAGAGGCTCTGGTTTTGAGGACAAGTTGTGGAGACTTGGTTGAATTTTGCCTATCTAGTATGTGATTTCCTTCAGTGTTCCTCAGACATGATAATCATGTGTGTGTGTGTATATGTGTCAGTGTTCTTAATTTGAGGTACATGAAATAATGGAGCAGTACAGGCAGCTTCTGAAAAGAGTCATGAAGTTGATGGGTGTCACACCACAGGCCACGTGTGTAAAGGAGGGTGGAGAACACAAGGCCTCCTCAGCTAGTGTTGGAGATTTCTGTCTGACAAAGACAAACCTGTTACAAGCTTGTCCCTAATATCTACTGTGGGACTTCCTTGGCTGGTGCTATAGCTCAAACTTCCAACCTGAGGCCAGAAAATGCTAGTTGATATGGACCAAAAATCTTGTGCCTTGCTAACCACTGAGCAGTGAAGACATCAGAGGTCTCATGCACAAAATCATTGAGGTAGCATCAATGGTAGCTGGAGCTAATAATACTAGGAATGCTTCAAGCACTGGAAAGAAACAGGGGACTACTTACTCAAAGATATTACTTAAACATAAAAAATGGAGAAAATAGGTAATATAATCAACTTTTTTCTTTTAAATAATTACAAACTGCTGCAGTGTTACTGAGTGACTCCCCATAAGCAAGAGAGTTACAAGACAAAGCTCTCCTGCAGTCCAGTCAATGGCTGCTAGTGCTTATCTGGACATTAAGGAGGTATTTTACATATCATTATGGAAAAGAAGCATTGTATTTCCCCATTTTATCCATGCATTTTTTAACTATATTCCCACTAGGAAATATCGTAAGAATATAGCAAAGGACCCTAAAAATGCCTGTGCACCATACTTCACCATCCTCTTAAGGACATCAATGCAAGTTGCACTGCTAGGACAGCACACTGAATTTTAGAAAATAACTGGTAAGTACTTACAATTACTTAGAAAGATTTTTTTATCATTGGGGTTTCTTTTCTACAGTGCTGTTTTAAGTTACAATGCAAGATGTCACCAGAAGTATGTATTCTATCACTATCTGTTGAAACCAGGTGGAGCAGTGTTCTTTATCTCTTCCATGACCTATCCTCTGTCCAGAGAAATATCATCTGTTAATGGGTCATTGAGTCTCACTGCATAAAATTACATCATCCCACTGTGAGATTCTCCACCCAGGGTGAGGACCTAAGCATTTCCTACCTAAATAAAAATCTGAAATTTTGAACACCAAAGCAGCCTTCTTTCACCTAGATTCCCAGAAGAAGACCAGGCCCATCTACACCACCACTAAACCCTCAGAAGAAAACTGCACCCTTCTACAAGATCATTGCTTTAACAGAACCACATTCGTCACTTCAGGAAATTTGCAGCCACCATTTAATCAGACTTCTACCAACACCCTGACCAACAGGACGTCAGGTTCTGACTCTGTCGGTGGTTTTTTTTATTAATATTGCATTTTTACTTTAATTTTCCTATTAAAGAACTGTTATTCCTATTGCCATATCTTTGCCTAAGAGCACCTTAATTTCAAAATTAAAATAATTCAGAAAGAAAGTGCTTACATTTTCCATTTCAAGAAAGGGTCCTACCTTCCTTAGCAGACATCTATCTTTTCAATCCAAGACAAGTGCAGGGAGAAAATTAGATCTATTTCTAGTTAATATAAAAGCTTTACTCCTGCATATCCATTAGCTGTGTAAATTCAGAAGTCTGGTATTGATTTTTTAGAGATCATTTGCTGTAAATTATTCACATGGAACAATTGACAGTAAATGTAATGAATGGGCACTTATAGAATGCTCAGAATACTTCTATAATGTAAAAGCAAGTGAAAAGGGATCTATTTTAACACAGGGTTTAATTCAGTTGACAGAGAATAATCTGGTTGGGTGATAGCCAGCATATATAATATACCCAGTCTGTAGTCATCCTTACTACATTATTCAGGTAAAATACAAAAGCAAATTCTTACTTTCTCATAAAAAGTAGCTCTTCCAACCTCTGGCAGCCAGAATTTAAACTATTATAAATCAATCTTTAATGTAATTCCATTGCTACAATCTAAACTGGTTTAGAATTACTTTTGTCTTTGAAGCCATTTTGTGAGGAGATCTTGCAGGTATCCTTACCTTTTAGCTTTAACCCAGAACTTTCCCAAAAGCATGTTTTTAAGGCACTTTTTTCTTACCATAGGGGGGCTTGTGGGCTGACACCTTTGCAAGGCTCATCAGTATGGGTGATGGTAGCCACATGTAGAAAATTACTGTTTTCCTAAATTTTCCCTTTCATCCCTTAAAAGTCACACCTTCAGCACAATACTAATCTGAGAAGGGGGAGCATCAAGAAGGGGAACCACTGTAATGTCATGAACAATCAGGGCCTTCTACCACCCAGCTGGGCCTTTGTTTCAATTTGAAATGCTTGGGGCAGCTCATCTGAATCAGGAGGGTGAGGTTCTGTAGTTCTTAGGAGTTGGCTTTTTTCACAGTAGGACACTGTGGTGTGTGTCCAGGGTGATGAGGGCAAAAAGGGTGCAGTAGTGTGTGGTGGGGCAGCTTACGCTGAGACTGTGTGGGGAAGCTTTGGCCATACTCTTCAATTCATTCTCTACCTTAATACATATCTCCTGTGCCAGAAAACAGGAATCTTTTTTGCTACCAATAGTCTTTGCTGACCTGCATCAGCCACTATTTTAAAAATGCAACATAACAAACATTTATGTGCTGGGCATACCTCGTGGCCTTGTCACATTTGCTTGGATAAAGTAGCTTTTTGTACTAAACATTACCTTCAATTGTAACCATTTACTTTATATAAGTACTTCTCTTCGCATAAGTCACAATGGGGTCACACATTGACCTGCAAAACAATGGCAGCGAGCTATGTGGGAAATGAGAGAGCAATGGAAAGCACTATGTGAAGGAATACGCGATTTCCTACCAATCACATGCACACGTGAGAATCCAGGTCTGCTTGAAATTCTGAATCAGGTTTTTGTCTCCAGGATGATTAGAATGTCTGTTTTTATTCTTTCTCTGTCTGTGTCAAACAGGAGCATTTCTTTCATGTAAATACCACGTTTTCCTTGTCTAGCTTTGTAGCTTATGCTCACTCTACCTTATAACTTACTTTTCTGCTGTGTTGGGGCCAAACTTACTCAATGTTTATAAATGCCTTCCTGAATGCAAATGTGTTCTTAAATTAAGACTGAACAGTGATAGAAACTGAGTGCATGAACATTGAACAAAAAGTCAACTTCAGGTATTTAAAAAACATTCTTATATCTTACTTTATGTATAGTATGCTATTCCTGATAGGCAGTGAATCCCTAGCTTTGATTATAGTTTAGCAGGTTGTGTCAGAATAACCTCTCCTTTCTTCCAATCTAAATTCTAGATAAGACGGAGACCTTTCTTGGGGGAGATCCAACCTTTTTCATGTATGTATGAAGCTATGGTTTTGTTGAACAGACTGTTCACAAGAGAATTATGTCCAGAAGAAAATCAAGTCCTGCGGTACAACACTTTTTTCTGACAGTTTGACGTCCTCTGCTAACTCAGCTCATACTGTTTAGCTACACAAAACTCCCAAAAGAGACACAGTTTATTGTGCAGAGAGTACAATATTTTGTGTATGCTTATTGCCAGAGTAAATCAAATGATGTGTCAAACAAATTCATTGTCATGGCAATCACTGGCAGGGCAAGGCCAATTTCAGGCAAAAGAAAAAAAGAATACAAGCAACTCATCCAACTGGTAAGTATGACAAATGAGGACTAGTCAATTCTACATTTTTTTCTGCCAGAAAAATTTCTTTTTTTGAATGCTTATTCATACACTGCAGTATAAAATGTGCCATGGAATTGCTGAATTTGGAAGAGAGATTTTCCACTTCATCCTTCTGCTAACAGCAGGGCCCAAATGCAGATTGCTCAGGGCCATGTCCAGTCAGGTATTTAACAGATCTAAGGATGGATATTCACAACTAGCCTAGACAGCCCATTCTAGTGATCAATCACCTTTACAGAAAGTAAGTTTTTTCCCTTTGTTTAAATAAAACTTCCTACATTTCAATTTATGCCTCTCATTCTTTCATGTGGACATCACTGAGAAGAGGCTTGATCTGGTGCCTGTACTCTCTAACCCTATCAGGCATTTGTGCACATTGATAAGATCCCCATGAACCTTCTCTTCTTTGCTAAACAGTCCTTGGTCTCAGTCTCTCCTTTTATGAGAGATTCTCCACTGCTTTAATACACTTTGCAAATTATGCGAGAAGAATAATTTAAAATAATATTGCATACATATTTACTCCTTTGGCAAACATGAAGCTGTCCTAATTCATAGTAGAAAATATTTATACTTTATAGCTGAGAGTAATTTTTCATTTGTTCTTTAGCATGTTTACCCAAACTCTGGCATAGCCACAGAATAGAAGGCATAAAAGAATAGAATTTCTATTGTTTTATAAATCATGCCTTTGAACCTACTGAGGATGTTCTCTTTTTCTTTTTCTTTTTTTATTTTTACCACAAAGGTGCATTTTCTTGTACTCTGTTATGCAAGTGGAGTTTCTCCTAGAAAGGTATAGTCATACTTGCTAATTTTTCTGTTTTCCTCATGCACTGCAGGAAAAAAACAGAGTGGAAAAAAACAACAGACAAATTTCCTCTTAGATCTCAAGCTTGTGCCTGAAGCAATAGGTCTAACCATCCTCAAAGACTTGGTCATTACTTGATGTACTCGTTATTAATTTAGGCTGGTTTATTTATAGAAAAATGAGTCCCAGTTGCACAAGCACATTTGCCACTCATATGTTGCAAAACTATGTATACATGTAAGAGTATGTATTTTCTATTCCAGTGTCTTCAAAATTTCATTTCTTTTTCTTTTAGGTCTCTAAAATGATCACTGCTATTTAATCTAAACTCAGCTCACAGCTATCACTAAGCAATGACTTATTTTATAAGTACAAGATTCTATGAAAAAGTGATGCCCAATGACATCACTTCTAATTTTCACTGCATTGAACAAGTTTCTTGATTCAAATATTACCTGAAAATCTTAGTGTGCTCTGCAATTTTGTTTAATTTTATATATGGTGCATTGTGTTGACATGTAAAGTTGATGATATAAAAACAACCAATTTGTGTTCTATTTTTGACTGAAATTCTTTCCATAACTTAGCTTGCAGCACTGAGAGATGCAAAGATAGATAAATTTGTGTTTTGTTTTGTTTTTTTCTTTTGTTATGTTCAAGGCAGAACCACAATAAAAACTATTTAAACATAGTTTAGTCTTATTTTATGTTTGAAAATCAAAATTGTTTTTTCAAATGACAAAAAAAGAAAAAAGAAGGAACTTTTCACATTTTTACTGTGTTTGATGCAGAGGTTCCTTGACTATAGTGTTGAAAATGTTAAGGATCAGTATTTTGCATAATAGGCTAAGTATATGTGTTGCATAAAATTCTCAATATCCTAGGAAGATGTCATGACCCTTGTGATACCTTATCTGTGTAAGGAAGGAGTAATGGAGAATGGGAAATTTCTGCTTTAACAGATGCCACTGTTTACCTACCTAAGCTTTCTGGGGACTTTACTGCATCACTGTCATAATAATCCTTAGGTTCAAATACTGTCCTTTTAAAATTTAAGAATTGTCTTGGCTAATGCAATTTGGATATAAATTCTGTTGCAGGACAGGAGATTTTTAGTCCCTTCAGCAGAACAAGTGGGAATTTTAGACCAAATTCTGGCACATGAATGTAGAGATTACATCTGAATTAAGTTCCACTTGCATATCTTCTACACTGATCATGACCATAAATTGCACCTCAAAACATCACTCTAACATTTATCAAATTCTTATCAGCCTATAAAACACCTATGAACTTTATAATGAGGTCACATCTTCCAAAGTAACCATTTTGCAGAATTATAACATTCCTTGATCAATACTAATAGTTCTTCACAATTCATCTGAAAATCTTAACTTCTAAAATGCATCAAATGAAATTCTCACTTTACAAAAGATATTCCCTTGAGCCTGGCAAATTATGACCAATTCACACTCCACAGTATTGCAAAATTACTAAAGGAGCAGTTTACAGCAATGAACACATTGATGTAGTCGTGTCTAGTCATGAGTGTAACCACTGTGATGCACAGTCTTTTATGTATCAAACCCAAATTTTGAGGAGATACATCTTTAACTCCCAGTCAACAAATTAAATATAGGAAAAAAATCCTAGATGTAATCTTTTATCTTTCAGATAACATTCAGATGAGACTTTGGTGTCCATGGTTACCAAGTCATTGTGCAGAGATTCATTTTGAGCATTGTGAATAATGTCACTTTTTAACCTTACCCTTCAACACTTAAATTTCCTCTGTCAGATTTCAACCCATGTGATTACAAGAAAGGCATGAAAACCAGCACTTAGTCTGATCTTATGTCTAGGAAGTTATCTGCTTGATGTAGAACTTCACAGCCAGGACTGTGGTTGTGCTTATCTAACTACTAGTGGCTGATAGTGAAAATTAGTATAAATTTCAGTTTAATCCAATAAATTAATGTAACATCTGGTACATTCCCCAGAAGAGGACATTTCACATATTTAGTCCACTGTTATTATCTGGGCATGTAACAGACTTAAACAGTGTTCCAAATATAGAGGAAATTTTACTGGCAGTATAGCATTTTTCCATTTTTGTTTTTAAATAAAAAACATTGCTATTTTAAATCTACCTTCATGTGATTTAGTATTAACTGAAATTATTTATTATTTCTGGCACCATCTCCATGTTTTTGTAATGCTAGGAATTAAAGCAGTATGTCAATACACAGACAGGCACCAATATGTACATTTATATGATAAATAAAATCAATCCCTCTATTCCTACAATCTCACCTTATGTTTATCTTCATCTTTATCTCTCTTCAAAAATTTGCACAAGACTAACAACAAAAAGAAGAAACACAAGGTGTTATTTTTAGAATTGGACATAGTTGTAATTTTCCACAAGTATAGTAGAAAGGAAGTACTTGTTCAGCCCCTTACAGCTCATCCTATTTGCCAGCATTTCCCACAGAAGTGCTAACAGCCGTGGAGGGTCAACTCCTTGCTGAAAGCTGGACAAAGTTTTTCTGTTTTATTTTCATGGAAAGACTATTCCAGAAACTTAAAAGTGGCGTAGCAGAAGGCTTTATAGAACATTAAGTTGTTCAGCAAACATGAAACAAACGATTTATTTTTAATAAATACTATTTATTTTTGCAAAAATCTCAGGTGTGTAATAAACCATCAGGTGGTATTTAATATTGGTTTAATACAACTACTCTGTTGTATTCAGTTTAATAGATTAACATCTATTAAAATCAGTTTTGGGAGAAGAAGAGATGCTCAGTGTTGTCTTGGATGCCCATGCTATGTCAAATGTTCATGCAGTTGTGCACCACCCCATCTCGTTTATAGTGGTTACTTGTTCCAACTATTATATTTCTTTATTACTGTTAACTGTAACACTGTCATTACTACTGAAATATTTCCCCTTATAAGTCAATTAAATGTAGGGAAGGATTTAAAAGTAGCATTCATTTTTCATTGCAACACCCAGCTAATTATTCTTAATATTAATATTTACTGTATAACACCACTTATTACAGAATCATTTTTAATATGAACCATATTTATTCGTAAGGATAAATTAATTCCTCCATGAATATTATTTAAAACTACTATGAGATAGTAACTCCCATATTGAAAACATACCATATTTTGGTACCACAAAAATAGTGGTTTAAGCAAATATTTCATAATTCTGTTTAATGCTACATTTAACATTGGTCAGAATAAATACTTAAGGTGTTCTCAGTTTCATTATCATATGGAATATAAATTAAAGATGCTAGATTATGTATAATGTAACATGATGTAATCTGTTTCTGCTTATTTTTATTTCAGATGTTCTTGCCTCATTTTCTTGTTGATATTTTAATGGAATTTCCATGCTACAAAATTATACAAAAGTATCTCAAATCCAACTTTCTAATTCAATATTTATTGAATATAAAGATATTTATTCAAATGGCCCCTGGTTATAAGTGTTCAGACTGGGGAGCAGGGAGAACATATATAATTAATTTACTTAGAAATGTCATAAAACTCAATGATGTATAATTAAATAGCACAGAAATAAATAGATAAATATCACTTAATTCCATCATAAACTCTGATGTGACAGAAAAAATGATGAATACTAATACAGGATGAAGAATATCTTTATAATAGAACATTCTTATCAGAGGTCAACTTTATGGTATCCAGTGTGGCATATTTCTTTAAGGCATGTATATGGATGGGTTCATATTCATCAATATTTAAAGTCTGAAAGAGCCACTGATAATTATGCTAAATTACTTTAGGATTATATTTTACTCTGGTGTAAACTTAACTGCATTATTGATAAATACATATATATATATATACACAGATATAGATATATATATAGATATATAGATATATCTATATATCTATTTATCTATAGATATAGATATAGATATATACACATTAGAAGAAAACTAGTAATTTCTTTTAAATTGTGTTCAATACCACATAAATAAAAACAACACAAGGCTTCAAAACTCTCCCCATACTTAAATATTTGTGTTTATTGTTAAATACATTACACTGAAAATACTGAATCATGTTATTTTGCCAAAAGAGTATGACTCTTTCTCATAAAATATAATCAAAGCTAGCAAGAAAAAAGAGCTTTAGACAAGGGAAACTAATAGTTTTTTAAATTGCACAAACAACTTTGCTTTACTTAACATTAATCTTTTCTCTTAAATATTTTTTCTTGCAAATTTTGATCATACTTTGTAATCACAACTAAAAATTATCATCAGTTATTTGAGAATTTATAAAAAATATATTATATAAAATTTTACCCATATGTTCCTCTACATGGAGTCTTATATATATCCTTGCCATCTTCAGGATGAGTAGGGGAACTGACCTTTTGAGATATTTGTCAGGTTTTTTCCTATGAATTTGTGTGAAACAAATAAAAAGTCTCTATGCCTTGTCGCACTTTCAGAACTGATGTATACCTTAGCTGAAGTGAAAACTGTCATGAGGGATACTCTTAACAACCATTTCTCAAATCCTGATGCAGTACTCATGTTCAACATGACAATTACAGTGAAAAAGTGTCTGCTACATTGGCTATGCAAAGGGAACTGCAGTACTGTGTCACTGCAGATGCATACTAAAATGCATAATAAAAAGATAGCCATGAGACTCTTAGAATTATAAATTGGTATAATTTATCAGAGTTCATCTGCACTGTGGAGATGCCAAAAGATGCAGAATTGAAACTGCTAGCATTAGCATGATATCTGTATTTCATTCCTGACCCTCACACCTTTCAGCATCAAATAAGTGCATTAAATCAGAAGCTCTAGTCCTATGTATTAGAAAGTTCATGTGTTTTAATCCTTAATTAAAATTCAAGTTTACTTCAGAAAGGCTTAAGATATGATTATCCTGAAATGTCATAGAAATTGGTGCTACTTAAGAATAGTGAGAAATGATATGTAGCTAGCAATTATAACAGCTGTATGTTTTTTCTAGATAATTGGAAGAACTCTGAAGTTATACTGGCAGTAGCTAACCACCAAGAATGCACTAGAGAAAGTGAAGAAAGTGGAGATTCACATGATGAATTTTCAGTACAGAATCAGATAAACCGAAATGCTTATTTCAAGTTAAAAGGAATAAAAGTAGTATTTAAATAAAGCATTATTTTAAAACTAAAACTCACTACAGGCAGTACAATGCATCTTTATTAAGATTGCCAGGCATATAAAATTTTCCTATTCTATATACTGTTTCTTTGGCATAAAGAAATTTGCACTTTCTTTTGAATTTGAAGACCTAATTTCACATATCTCACTGAATTAAAAAAATTAATTATTTTACTGTCAATAAACCCATGTTATCTTCAATCTGAGCCTTAGTTAATTCTTACCAAAACGGAATCTGAAAAAGAGTCATCTCTTACTGGTTCAGTAAAGTGAGTAATATATTTTTTCAAACCCTGCCACAATTTTAATAATTTGTTTAACTTTTAAAAAAATAATTTGCTGCTGACAAATTTTGAAATTATTTTCATTCAGTATAATTTCATTCCTTTTTATTGTGGATTTTTTAAAATCTTTTTAATGCTTTTTCCTCCTTTTATACTGGTTCTTGATTTTTTGAATTTTAATAATTGACTTCCATTGTTAGTGATTAGCCCACTAGGTTTCAGATATCCACATAATACCCTCTTTGACACATAGTAGTTATTTTCCTTCTGTTTACTGACCTTCCCAGAACTCTCTTTGGACTTTGCAGACTTTACAATTATTTCTTTTTAGCTGTATTCAACTAAATATGTTCAACTCTTCCATGAACACTTATAACCTACTTGATATTGTACTATTATTAAATACTCCTCTCTCATGATCATTTATCTATTGCAATATGGTACATGACTTTCTTCTCCCCCTTTTCTTTGTGTTAGAAGTAGGGATGGCAATTGCATACTGAGTGCAAATTTGTTTGCTTTGATTTTCAGGATCTTCACAGTCATGGTAACCTGAAGGTGGTTTTTCTCTAAAATTGACTCTGTTCAGTCACTATGTTGTGTTTCTGAAACCTGTCTATGGCTGAAGGCTTGAAAATGTAATGTTTTTTATCTTTGCCGTCACCTACCTATTATCACAGTTTATTCTGTCCAACCACATAGATTTTTGTTTTGCTTTTTATGTAAAAAGGATATAAAAAATAACACTTGAAAACCTTTACTATTATAATTCCTTGGCCTCAGAGTTTGGCATATTCTTGACACTTCAGGAGGAATCTATCAAATCTGTCATTATGGATGAGTAGCAGATTCCACTGTGTTCACCTTTGACTCTTATTCAGCCTCAGATAAACTCCTGCTGCTCTTTCCTCTTTCATTTAACTCGGTCTCATTTTTCCTGTTTTTCCAGCTATAGCTGTCTCACACCATCCTTTTCTATGCCTTTGCAATACTAGCTGTTAGTTTCTTCCTCTACTTATTATTTTTCTTTTTATATTTTACTTGCAAACTCATAATTTATACTACGTTTTATACCTAGAATTTAATCTTTTTCTGAGTATTCTTTTCCTCCATTTTCCGTGTTCTTGGAGATGTTTCCAATAAGCTTCTCAAATATAAATTCCTTCCATTTACTCAGCGGCTCAGTAGCCACCAGGTCTTGATCATGTTAGTTTCACTGGGATATCATTCAAGAGAAAAGGTGACCTCTTATTTTGCCACCATTGGTTTCTCCATCATTCCTTTTTGATAATGTTGCACTGCATCACTATCAACATATTTTCCTTAGTTTCAACTAAAAAAAAAAAATAAAATAAAATAAAAGGCTAGTTTTATCTCTCAGATACCACAGAATATGGGATATATGATATTGGAAGAGATATGACAAGGAAAAAAACGTGTCAAACTTTTTTCACAACATTCAGTTCAACTCTGCTTAAGCTACACTGGGACGACAGATGTGCTGTGGTAAGAACTGATCTGATGCTGGAGCTGGTCAGTCTCCCCAGAACTGAAACTGTAAGAAACACGGTGCAGAAACACCTACATGGCTTTGCAAGTGCCAGCTTGTGCCTTACATGTCTTGTGTTAAGCCAGAGCTAAGAAAGTGCTACTGTTAAGGGTAAATAATGCCTGGAAGTATCACAGGCTGCTTGTTAAATCAGAAATGACAGAAATTCAGGCAATGTTTTGTTTTTCTCTAGCAAATCTCTTCAATAAATACTGGTAGATCAACCAGAATAATTTCTTTTCATAAAGAGATTTGCATATTTTTCTGCAGAATGACTATAAAATAGGCATACATTTTCATAAACTAATTGTTAGTTCTAAATTATTTTCTAGATGCTTCCTGATTTTCCTATATGTATGTTGAAAAAATACATGTTTTCTTTCAGAACAGGAAAAAATATGCATGAGTTAGGGCAAAACATAGAGATTTGGTGTTTTACTTGATTTGCATGAATGGAAGAAGTTTGACTTGTCAGAACGGATTAATTCAAAGCTACACAGAGATGCAAGGTTTGATCTCCATAAAGGGCCATTCTTTTACTTTATTCACTGTTTTTTACAGTACAAGCCAGAGAAAATTTGCAATGATGTTTTTTGACATTGATGGTTTTTGATGATGTTCCATTGATAAAGACACGTTATTTTATGACAATTTATTTATTGCAATCTGATTGCAGATAAAACTCTTATATCTCAGTTAGAAAAGGACTTGCCTCAATGCACTTTTTCCTCCTAACTAGAAGTCTGAATCTAGTTCATCAAAACCATGTTTCTATTGCACTGTATAATCTCTAACTATGAATAATACTTTCCTCATAGGAGTATAGACAGACCTTCTGTGTGTAGGAGTGCAGAAAATAAGAGCCAAAGCTTTTAATAGACGTTTGATTGTCCTTTCCAGTGGTAGCTGCCATTCTCATAATACTTCTGTTAGTCAGAACTCTTCTGGCTAAATAAATGATCATTAAAATGATAAAAGTATGAACTTCCTACCACTACTGATTTTGCCTCCAAATTTTCAATATGATCATTTTTCTGCCCCCACTCCAGCTGTGCTGCACAACAGGATAAAGAACATTTTTCTGTTTCTGCAAGAAGCTACTTTCTTTGTGTTCTGACCTCTCTAACTTTTCCACCTCTCCATAATTTTTTTATATAAACCGTGCATGGATTAAATGCAAACAAAAAAATAGCCAAATGAAAAGGACATAAACAAGAACAAATTAGAAGCAATCAAGATATGCCTGCAATTCACTGCCCTTCAGTAGATGGGGACACTATCTATCCTTTATGAACTCCAGTTAGCAGCAAAACACAGGTGGAAACAATGCTCTAGGACCTTTTTTCAGTCTTTTGGATTCCAGAGGAGACCTTCATGAGTCTTCAGGAATTTTTTTTAATATTTTATCAAAACTGCTATCATTAACATCTAAAATTGCACCACAAGAATTTCCATGAAATTAAGAATCTCAGAATCAGAAAATGTTTGAGGTTGAAAGAGACTTCTGGGAGTCAACTTGTCTAACTCTTAAATCCCCATTCACGCAGGCTCACCTGGAGAGGAGATGGTGAACCATGTCCAGATGGCTTTTGAATATCTCCAACATCAAAATGCAGTTGAAACCTTGGAATTATTCTTAGCAAAATTATAGGAATATAGTTGGAGTTGGAGGAGAAAAATATTGCTATTAGATCACACAGAGTATCATGACAATAAATTGTATTTGTAGCTGTGTTTTTGTTGCCCATGCCTTAAAAGGAAAACAGTGACAATGTTTCAAAATTACATACTACAAGAGCTTTCATATCATTAGATTTTGGGCACCCAAACTAAAAAAGCTGACTGAATTCTTTTCCTAGTGTTTTTCAATTCATTTCAGACACTATTGTATTAAGGAACTTGCATATAGTCTTCCTTGGATTAATCACTAAAGGATCTTTCTTTCTCCAGTTGCATGTAGAGGGAACCTAGGGAGCATAAACATCTACTTTAGGTTTATAGTTATGGCATCTCCCAATCTAGCCCAGAGATACTATACAAGAAAACAAAATACTGGGTATCACATCTGCAGCACTTCACTAGATCAGCTAAGAAACACATTATTCACCTCTGTTCTGCTAGCTCTGAGTTTTCAGAATTAAAATGGTCTTAACTGCCTTGGGTAACATGAATAAAACAGAAAGACTTTCAACTGTCATGGTATGTATCTGAATGTGACAATCTGTGTTAATTCAAAAGGACTATGTTTCATGCTTATATTAATAACCTATTTAAAATCCCTTTCCACTAGAATAAACTCCATCAAAAACAACAGGAGTACTCTCAGCTGCAAATGCAAGAAACACATTTTCATAAACTTTATAAGCATACCTTGTGGCTGTTGTACAAATTACTTGAAGTAGCAGATTAAACTCTTTGTGGTTCTAAACATACCTAGGAATAGCAAGGAAGCTGTCAATGTACGTGTCTTATATTTCTGAAATTATAAGACACCACAGTGATTGCACAAGCTTTTCCCTTTAAACCATATATATATTTAAAAGACCACAAACCAGACCTGTTTCCCTGTTAGTAGCTAATGATTAGGTCTGCTGAGCTGTCATGGTTTAACCACAGCCAACAGCTGAGCCCCAGCAGCCATTTGCTCACTGCCCCTACCAATAGGAACTGGGAGAGAATTTGAAGGGTAAAAAGTAGAGAACTTGTAGGTTGATATTAAGGCACATAAGCAAAGCAAATCAAGGAATTAATTCACTGCTTCCCATGGGCAGACAGGTGTTTGGTCAGTAGAGCAGGGCCCCCCCACATGCAGGGGTTACTTGGGCAAACACCATCACTCCAAATATCCTCCCCTTCCTCCTTCCCCCCACTTTATACACTGTCATGATGTCACACGGTGTGGGAATGTCCCTTTGGTCAGCTGGGGTCACCTATCCTGGCTGTGTCTCCTCCCAGCCTGGCCATATGAAAAGCAGAAATGGCCTTGGCTCTGAGCAAGCCCTGCTCAGCAATAACAAGAACATCTCTATGTTATCACTACTGTGTTCAGCACAAATCCAAAACACAGCCCCATATCAGCCACTGGAAAGAAAATTTACTCTACTCTGGCCAAAATCAGCACGCTGAGCTCAGGATGTTTTAGGATGATTTTTTACCAACAATTGACAGTATGAAGGCATCTCCAGTTCAAAACCCCATATTGGAAAGGGCTGATATTTTATGGGAAGGTGAGAATAGGATTGATGCTTGAAGGTATTGAGATTTGTTGCAGGGTTTCTGCAGAAAGTGGAAAGACCACTTTTGTGTATTGCTGTTTTTGCTCGATAAAATTTACATTTTAATCTACAGGGGAGTTCACATTGTTCAGTCAGAGTGGCAGCAGGTAATCCAGAAAGTGTTCCATTTACCTGTACAACTACCTTGGCATTATTTTCTTTTCATGTAATAAAATCTAGGGTTTTGCCTTGAAATAACAGAGCAATCATATTGAATTTGTTCTTCAATTTTGTATTGCAATGCGGTTAAATCAACCCTTGGGCTGTCCCAGAGACCAGTTGTAAGCCTCTTTTGTAATTGTATTTCCCATTTGTTCCTATGGAACAACCATTTTTTTTCTTCTTGCATGGATATTAACAGGCACTCTGAAAATGTGCATCCCCCTGCTCGCCTTCACTATGACAAATGGCATGCTGTGTGACTCACTCTTTCTACTCTTCTTGCACAAAGTTGTCAGTGTAAACATTTTAAAATCAATATTTTTAGTTACATTTGTATGTACTTAATTCTTTAAATTTTACTTAATACATGTATTTTCATGCAGTAAAATATTTACATGTAAATGTTTTTACATGCTGTGTAAATGTACAGTGAGAGCTAATTTGTCAGCCTAAATTAAATGCAACCTCACTGACTTCCATTACCCTCTCCTTTTTTTTCTTGCTCTTTCCATTTGATTAAGTCTGTGCTTTGCCCTTCACTACTTTGAACCTTCCTGAATTAGGCCACTCCCTTTTCTCTCTTTTTTGGGTCCTGACACTCACAACCTTTCACATCTGCTTCTTAATGCTCCCTCATCACCCTGTGTGTAAAACAAATTGAGTTCTATGTGGCAGAGCAGAGTCAGGGCACAAACTCTAATAGTATAATTTTTAAAAGGTCAGAACAGTATTGCTGAAAACTATGCTTGAACAGCTCAAAACTACTGTTCTCATTAACAGAATGGTTTTCTGATCCAACTGAGAGAAAGTGTCAGTGAATCTTTGTAATCAAAGGTGCAGAATCACGAGGAGGAAAATGCAACAGAAACAGCAAAATGTTGAAATGCGTTCGGGAACTGTATCAGTGTTCTGCTCTGACAGAACCTAATTTAATACAAGTTTTGATATAGACTTTAACAGGAAAAGTCCTCAACACACCTATGAAAACATATTACCTGTTGTCTACCAGTGGCATATATATATATATATATATAATATATATATATATATATATATATGTATATGTATGCATGTGTGTGTATGTGGATGTATGTAAAATAGCTTGCAATGGCTTTGTCTTTACATTTCAGTAAGACTGTAGCTGAAAATGAGGAAAACATACTTGGCTAAATTCTTAAATCTTATGTTAGATGCAACATGACAGCTAGAAGGCAGACTACCACTTGTGGTTAAATTAGAGATGTCATGTGAATCCACTCAGTTATTAGGATACCAAATTTAAGGAGGTTTTATTTTAAATCCCTAAATTCTTCACCAAAATAAACAGGTATCCTAACTCTGCAGCTTCAGCAAAAAGAACAAAGTAAAGTAAAACTTTGGTGTCTTATTTTTGTTCTCAAGATTGGACATTTGATATATCTCTATTGTTAAGATGTAATGATACACACAGGCTAATGACACCTGGTCTTAACTGCTTCCTGGAGCAGCATAGTTTACAGATTAAGAATTAAAGGTAAAGTTTTGATAGATGATTTGAGTGTCTGATTTTGTTGGTTTTGTTTGTTCACTTTTTTGGTCAAACTAGCCTAAGGAAATTGGTAAAATATACTTCTATGTATCACAAAGAAATTATGTTGGGATTTTTCACCCCATATTCTCTACTCTGGAATGCTAAAACATGGCTATCTACTAACAGTTAAACTATCCAAGCAGATGTTTAAATCCAGTGTATCAATTTTTTAATCTCACTTAGACGATGGTTACGATATTTGCTGAAACCAAAGGACAAAAGCTTATTTTTACATCTGATACAGTTCTCTGAGTGATGACCTTCTGACTACTAAATCAAGCATAAATCTGTCATTAACTGAAACAAAGACAGTATTTCATCCTGTTTATATCACTTTAGTGCAACAATATATACTTCTTTTTTTTTTTTTTTTTTTTTTTAATACAATTTCACTCTTCACAGTTAATGTTAGAACCGAACTCTTTCTGTATAAGATGGCACAAACTGTTACCTCCTCTGGAAACTTTCATCATGTCATGTATATTAAATCCAGGGGTTCCATTACATGATCCTATATATACAATTGCCTCTTAAACAGATGTGTATGAAAAACAAGACAGAAAATTCTGCAGGATCTCAAGCAGCCCATGGGGAGCTACAGCATAAGCCAGACACACTGGTGGGCAAAGGCTTCAAAAACACCTTTTCATCTCTAACCCCTGCTGTGCCATCCTTCCTTAGAAATTTCAATTGCTCCATTCTGTCCTGTCCTATATAAAAAGACTCTCTATTGGGTAAAAACACTGTAGCAAGTATTTCAATATTCAGAAAAGTTAAAACCTGAGGTACAGGTGAGGTAGAGCAGACAGTAAGACCCCATACACACAGAGTCACTGCTGCTGTGCCAGCTCTTTCCTTTCAAGCTCTGCAGGGCCAGGCAGCTTCTCAGCCTTGACATTTGTTTTCTCATTCTGATCTACAGCTCTTCCTCAATTCATGTCTTTCATGCCTCCTGGCACTACTTAGAACATCTGACTGGTAAGGGGAGAAAAGTATTAGCCAGCTATCCTGACGCCCTCTATATGGGCATTAAGTAGTGTTCCTTTGCAGCTGATTATAAAATATCTTTAAAAAACCTTTTAAATATCTCACAGTAAAAGAAAAAAGATGACATATTATTTAAAATAATCACCATCATCTTCATTTTGGATTTTTTTTTAGACTTTCTCCTAAAAACTTTAAAGAATTAAAGGTTGTTATTGTCAGTTATAGGAAGAAAAGATACATACACAGATTAGTGTAATGGAAGTTCATCACTTACGTAACTGAAGCAGTTCAAAACTCCATTACATTAGAGATAGTAAAAATGTCAATTTCAATGAAAATAACTTTTAAATATCAGGATTCTCTGTGTGTGTGTGTGTGTGTGTGTGTGTGTGTGTGTGTAATCCTTGTTTCTAGTTTGTATTGGCTGGCATCTTTGATAAGAAATAATGCTTTTAGTAAAGTATGTCTCCAATCATCATTACACCAAAGAAAAAAGTAGAAGTGGTGCAAATAAATTGGGATTTTGGTTTTAAGGAGAAACGAATGTTTAAATGTTGAGCACTACAAAAACTTTTCACACCTTTAAAAAAAGATGAAGTCTTTCTTGTCTTTAGTGTCATGATCTCTATCAAATATAATTTTTCTGGGACAAGTAACTAACTTTCAGTTTCATTCCTGTACAACTTGAGGTATAGTATTGCGCGAACAAAAACCAACAGTTCCCTCTTGGCCATAGGAGAGCTGGGAGCTGGTGGAGGGAGAGGAATAAAAATTGATTTCTTTCTGCTTAATACAGGATTCAGAAAATGAAATTATATGTACAGTTGAGCTTGCTAAATATTATTTATCAAATACATTATTCATTGAATCTTTGTCATTTTTCATTGACTAATTTATTGAACAAATACTGCTTATCATAGTCAACCAATTCTGCAGCAATCAAAATACTATTTGTCAAATAAATTATTTGATAAATAATGATATTATTCAAATCCCTTAGTTAACTGTATTCGTTTGTTTACTTCTTTATTTTTAGCTAGCTTCAGCCAGTGTCATGGTGTAAAGCTGCCTAAACATAAATTGATGATGCACATTAAATGCTAACATACAGCACAGACAGTGCCTGTTTTCCATCAGTTAATTCTTATTTTAAAAAGTTGTTAAAGAACAAGTTGTAATTGTTCTTTCCTTCATATGTTCTTTAATAGTTTCTTTTTTTCCTCTGGCCCTTCTTTCTAGCTTATCCTATAATGGTCTTTTATATATAATTTATATCCAGGAGGTGACTTGATACCATTTTTGAGAAATGCTTTTCAATTGCAATCTTTGGCTATCTCTAAAGATTTAATTACAATTCAAATACTCAGATATGAGTTCATGAAAACAGTGTTCTGTGAATGTATGTTATGCACTAGAAAATTATCTAAGCTCTGCTTTAGTCATTTCCATGACTGGAAGACAAGCAATTCACAGCGCAGGAACAAATGAGATTATTTTGCAATTAGAAAAATATTGCCACAGACAGCTAGACAGAAACCTTATCCATGAGCAGGATGCTGAGCAAGTGGAACAAGAATTTTTATCAATAGTCATGTCTTCCTCCTTTTCTATATGCCCAGTATGAGATAACTGGAACTACATTTGTAGAATAAGTGAGTATTCATGAATGCATCCAAATGCAGAGTAAATTTTGAACATATGCAATAATGCAGATTTATTAACCTATCAGACGGGGAAAAAAATTTAACCCGAGGAAAAAGCCTCCAATGACCAGCAACAGAAGAGTAAGTTTATCAACCAAGCATGGAAAGTTTGGGTGCCACTTAATTGTTTTGGCCTTTGTCAATAGATGTCAATAGATGCCTCAGTTTTTGAAAAGGAGCAGCTGTCAATGTTCCTATTCATTGGTATTCTATACAATAAGTCTGCAATATTCATAAAGCAATTATATCCATGAAAATCAACACAATACTTATTTTTCTGTTTTCCTTACAATAAAATATTTGTAGAAATGATAAGTTACTTTTGCAAACTGTGGCTCAAATGGTAACCCTACTCCAACACCATATCCACAGAAGCACCAAGCCCCAAACTGTCCCTACTCACAAGCCTGACTCTGAGTGACTAAACTGATAGAATTTGCTTCCTGATATTTTACCAAATTGTTAATGATTCAGGTAGCAATGATCTCTTGTTTGGTGCTACAACTCACGTAGCAGTCATAATGTTACTTTTAAAGATAAAATAACTGCATTAACTGAAAATATGGACATCTTTAACAAAACTACTACTAATATGATTTAACTACTTGAGAGGTCTAAGAGAACTTAGAAACCAAAGTAGTCCCCAACAGTAGTATAGTTTATTTACATGTTTTCTGATCATTGTTACACTTGAACAACATTTTGCAAATTCAGCAAGATAAAAGATTGCCTTTTCATAGTAAATTTATTATTTATGAGTCACTAATGTTCAGTTTGATGAAGAAATCACCTTAACACATCTGAGCTGCAGTATGCCTGGCTGTCTTATTTTGGGTCCTGGGGATAATATGCCATCTGTCTTTGCTCCTGACTTTTTTTTCCCCAGCATATGGGCTAGACAGTATTGATGCTTCAACCCCTCAGCTTCTCTGAGGCTGAATACTATTCCCAAAAGTAGAGTAAGGGATAGAACACTGCTAGGGAGAGAGATTGTGCTGAGGGACAGCTCTACATCCCACTGTGAGGTGTCACTCTGTGCACAGCCTTGTAGACAAATGAACTACAGGAGCCCTTGCATTAAAAACAAGTCATGGTTTGTCTGAGCCACACAACTCAGTACCCCTTGACATGTTCTCACTCCAGCTTTCATATACCTGTTTTTCATATTTTGCACAGCTTTTGTTCTAAATAAGCAAGTTATCACACAAGAGGGAGAAAAAAATTTACAAGATTCAGCAATTATACCAGGAAAAAAAAAAACCAAAACAAAGATGTATGCTGCTTTCTTTGGTGGGAGTTTGCTAATATAGGGTCTCACACTACATCTTTTGAAGGACTCTGCCCTGAACTGTAAATGCCCAATTCTGTTACCCTGCAATGATGAGAATCAGTGGCAATTGCCCTAAGAAATGAGGTGTCTCCAGATTTACTTGTGAGTAAACAAGGAGAGCAGGACTTGGAGTTGAGGGCAGCTATCTTGTAGGAACAGAGCCAAAGCCTGGGCAGTTCCACAGCTGAAGAAAGGAGACAAAGCATATGCTGCCTCATATGAACTAAATGTCACTTGTCTTCTGAAGCTGTTTTTCCTGTATGATTGCTTTTACTTGTTTCCCACACAGTCCCCATAGGTACTATAAAAATTTAATTTCTAATCTAAATATTTAAATCCCAGTCAAGCCTGTTGACATTTTGAAGGGTAAACACAAAGATGTGCAATTGTTCAGCACTGTTCTGGGTCCCAATGAAAAGCTGAATCAGTTCTAACTTGTTTTGGCATTTTGGGGTATAGGTATTTCTTATTAATTTCAAACATATTATGTTATGAAATAATTAAATTTTTCTAAGACAATTAATTTGCAATAAATTACTGAACTTTTGGGTATTGGACTGTTGTTTCCTGCATGGTGGGTCACTTGTTTTGGAGTTTTATTGAGTTTTTTCCAGTAAATTGAAACATTTATGAATCAGAGAACATCATCAAGAAGTTAGAATTTTACAAATATTTACAGTGTTTAAAATAGCATCACTTAAATTATTAGCATTTGTGTTGTACATTATCTTATTTTTCTGTTGAGATTAAAATTTAAGATACAAAGTCTTTCCTAGGTAACAGGAATCCAGAATTTTCTGAGAGACACTACAATTAGTGTGCAATTGATCTTATACAGTAAGATCTTACAAGTGAGTTCAGAAATTTTCATCCATGTGAAATTGTGGTAATACAAAAAATATGTGAAGGCATGATACTGATCATAGAAGCCTTATAGTCTAAATAAAAATAATTATGACTAAAAATGGCAAACAATCAAAAAATAAGTTATCAATCTGAATGTTTATGTTCACAAGAAAATCAAATCAATTTTCAAATTAAGTATACTCCAAATGTATGAATCTAAGAAATTTATAAGTGCTTTCCATAATTACCTCCTTGCACAAAAAACGTAATTTGCTGTAACAGATGAATAACAAAAACATTCAGTCTTAATAGTATTATATTTTCCTTTTCAACAAATCTGCATGGTTTAATAATTTTTCTTCATGCAGTTTGTTAGCTTCGTTAATTATAAGGCAAACAGCCTGAAAACATCGCAGTTGAAGGCTATGAACATTGCTGTAAGTGCTTTTGTATTGATTTCAGATCACTCTCACTGAGTGCATCAGCATAATATTAGTGCCATAGGCAGGCAATATGTGTTGATTAGTACAGAATCAATTTTATCTACTTTCATACTCGAAATCATATTTAATTAATGAGAAATCTAAGCAAACACTTTTTGAAAAAAAATAACTCTGATCCCTCTTTAGGAGTTCCATTAATTTATAATGTTCTTTAGAACCTAAAAATTGTTCTGACTTATCTTTTCAATGAATAGGCATTTGTTCCTATCACTATAAAGAAAAATTCCTTCAGGCAAGTTTCCTGAGATTCCCTAACACATCTATCATTACAGAAAATAAAAACATACTTTAAACAACCTCAGCATGGTTATACCCATAGGCACAATTTGGCCAACAGAAATTTAATATCTAGGAAAACAAATAAATATTTGTGCTTGCTATTTGCATGGAAAACAGCTGAAAAGAACCATATGTTTACTTAACTTATTTTTATAGCTTTTATTAATTGAATCTAAAAAATTGGCAGCACTATTGCATTTGATCTATTAAATAGAAATGAAAATCCATTGCACCAATATTAAATAAAGTAATGACCAAAAATCATGACAGTTACATTAACTTCACTATTTTTTATATTTTACTTTACAAAATACTGTTATAAACTTACCTGTTACCATAAAATCCTAGGGAGATGGTGTTCACTAAGCAACACAATGTGGAAAGACAGCTTAAACCCCCCTGTGACCTCCTGGGGGATCAATAGGTTTATATTAATAGTAATAATGACATCTAGAACTGGCACCTGATCTGCTGGCCCCTCTTTGAACTGCCAAAAGCATTTAGCATGGCCAGTGCACCACAATTACTGAGAAGTTGTCTGGAGGACAAAATTGTGTGAATTATTTCATCCAGTGGTGATATCTATCAATCCTATTGTCTTACCCAAAAAAAAAGTCAACAAGAAGCTGTAAATTTGATGAACTGCCATTGGTGACTTGTGTTGCTGATTAATGGAGAAAGAGGAAATGGGGGAAATTCCAGCTCCCTTTGCTGTTCTCATGTATTTCTGCAACTGGTTTTGCTCCACATTATGCTCTAGTTTAGGTCCATGACCACCAAGGCTACAAGCCAAGTCCTCACCCAACTCACTCACTCTCTACTCTCTGTGGGAGAGGGTTGAAAATAGAACATGAAAATCCTGTGGTCAGCATAAAGGTGGACAACAATGCTTACCAGCTCTTGCTGTGGTGAGAACAGGCTCAACCTGAAGAAATTTAAATAAATTTTGTTGGCCTGTTGTATCAACACTTTCCCCTCATCTGACATCAACCTTCATCACACTTTTTCTCTCCACCTCTCTCTTTCAGGTGTTTCATGCCCTTTTTTGAATGCTCCTTCCAAAAAGTGCCATGAGTGGGACTGAAGGGCTCAGTTGTTCCCTGTGGTGGCTCCCTGTGGTTGGGATGGGCTGTGTATGGCCCGTGGTAGCCCCTGGCCTCTTCCCTCGGAGGCTGTCCCTGCAGCTCCTTCTGTCAACTCCTGGGCACCTGCACGTGCCATGGGAATCTTACCTAAGCATTTTTCTCCACTATACCTACACCCTTATGTATTTTTTTTTTACCTTTTTATAAAAGTAAAAAATTGCCAATTAAAAAAAAAAAAAAAAAGGAAAAAAAACCCAGCAAATTATCTGGCAGAACCCAGCTGGATACTATATAAGCCACTCGTTTCTGCATCCATCCACAAGTTAGTCTGTCCCTGTATTCGTGTGTGTTCCTCTAGGAAAATGTAAAATTTTCATGGTTGATGTTAGAAGGCTATATGTATTTGAGATTGATAGCAGTGCATTGTTTTCTATGCAAGTCACATTATTTACAGAAATTTCTTCTTGGTGCAGTATTCAGTCAATGAAAGAATTATTCTCCCTTTCCTTTGTGCTGGCACGTGAAATAAAGTAAATAATAAACACCAGCAAGTGAAATGTCACTACCTGTTTATTTGAAATCTACTAGGTCTTCATACAAGATCATCTTTTGCTACACCTTTAGTATGCCAGACAAAATGATTTTTAATTTTTTTAAAGCATTCTCTGGCAGAATGGAAAATATAGATTAAATACTGAAATGAAATAAAAGACAGAAAAAGAAGTCAAAAAAGAGGAAACATTTTGTCATAATAAGCTCTTCTACTTTCAGCTTACTCATAATGAAAATGATACACTGGAAAAGGAAACCTGGAGATTGTTTGTGGAAGGTATGGAAGATAATGCAAGGACAAAGAAATACAAAAGAATTGTTTAGAAACACTCCAAGTTCTTATCACAAGCTAAATGAAGGAAACACATCACAAGTTTTAGACATTTTTTCAGGTGTTATGAGTCTGAATCAGAAATTATCATTTTAAAACAAAAAGCAACAACAAAAAACCCCAAAAAAGCAAACACCCCCAGAAAACCACCCAAAACGAAACAAACACACAAAACCACAGCAAGCAAAAAAAACAAAAAACAAAAAACCAAAAAAAAACCAACCCACACCTAAATTAACTGCATAAAAGCTCCAAACGAGATTATAGTACATGGTCAGAAAACTGATAACCAGGAATTATTGTCTGTAATATCCTCAGTTGAATATTATTTGAGTTAGTAATGAAGAAAAGCTAATTTCATTTCATGGTTGTTTAGTGGACTGTGAGACAGATACAGAGAATAATTTCGTATGTATTTAATTTGCAATGGGCAGCATTACACATAAGACCTGCAGGCAGTAATCCCAGTGGAGAAGTGTTGTGGTTTAACCCCAGGAGGGAGGAGAGAACCAGGAAAGTAAAAGTGAAAAAACACATGGGTTGAGATCCAGACATTTTAATAGGAAAGTAAAAGCCACACTCACATAAGCAAGTCAAAGAAGGAATTCATTCACCACTTCTGATGGGCAGGCATCCCTAGGAAAGCAGGGCTCCATCTCACATGAGGGTTACTTGGGAATACAAACATGATCATTTCAAATGTTCTTCCCTTTCTTCTTCATCCCTCATCTTTACATGCTGAACATGGGCCATATAATGTGGGGACATCCCATTGGTCAGTGGGGGTCAGCTGTCTCAGCTGTGTCCTTTCCCAATTTGTTGTGCACCCCCAGCCTCCTCCCTGGTGGGGTGTGGTGAAGAACAGAAAAGGCCTTGACTCTGTATAAATGTGGTTTGGCAACAATTAAAAGGTACCTGTATTATCAGCAGTGTTTTCAGCACTAAACACAACCCCACAACAAAGGCTGCTGCAAAGAAAATTAACCATTGTCCAGGCACCACCAGCACAGACAGCTAAGGACTAAAGGGGTAATCTGCTTCCCTGTAATTCTAGCTCAGAGCAAGGCCAACTGGAACAGCATCACAGAGATTTGAACTGCTCCAGAGTACCTTGTGTTATTTAGGGAGGAAGAAGCAGGACAGGAATAAAGCAGTGTTATATATAAATAAAACTCTACAGTATTTCTCCTTAGCTGTTGACCAGCTAAATTAGTTTTGCACTTATAATGACAGACAACTTTCTCTGATCTTGACAAGTTATTTTTGCCCCATTGAGGCAGGACTCTATAGGACCTAAAGTATGAGTATATGTCCTGGTTTGAAAGGACAGGTGTCTGCCAGTAAGGGCAGAAGTTTCCCTTTGGAATAGAGACTTTGGTTCCACTCCCCCCCCAAGTATTATAATTGTTTGAATCAAGGACTCTGAGGCAGAGATAAGGGGGGGTGGGAATAACAGCTCTTTTACTAATATATCTAACTGTACAAGCAGAAAACAATAACAGTTAAAACTGCTAACAGAACGGAATAGATAACTCGGTGTCAGTCCCTTTAGATGCAAGCACGCTGTCTCTGTGCTTAGTCCAGAGCCCGGATATGCTGAAGGGCAGGCGGGAACGGAGGCAGGAGGGAGGTGGGAGGGGGCGGCAGCGGCCACGCCGGTCCCGGGTGGGAACGGGCTGGAGCGGCGGCTCCTCGCTCACCGTGTGTGTCCGGGGGATCAGCTGTGTCCGCAGAGGCAGGAGGCTGGAACGGGGCAGATGCAGGGCAGGTGATCGCAGAGGGTCTGGCTCTGCTGTGCTCTGGCCGCGTGGCTGAAAGTCCCGGGCGTCCTCCTCCGAACTCGCCGGAAACCCGAGTGCCCTCCCGGAAGCCTCAGAGGCCCCTCCGGGGGCCGTTCCCACCCACCCCTTTTGTCTGGACTCATCAGAAACCCTGGGTGTAGCCCGGCCAGCTCCATTGGCATGATAATGGGAAAAATTCTTTCAATTGACACAGTAACAGAAAACACTCAACCCCCAACAGTACAGCAAAAAGAAGAAACTAATTATTTTTGCAATCTTAGTGTTCACAAAATTGTATTATGGTAAATATAAATTAATACATAAACTGCAGTAAATTAGAAACTATTTTTAATGATTTTTTTATAATTTACTTAAATTTATTATGTTTATATAATTATTTGACATATTTTAAGAAACAATTTTATCAGAATGTAAAACAGCTATTTTCACTTGGGAAGCTGACCTGTTTGTTTCCTTTCAGTCATCAAGCTTCTACTTTTCCTTCTTATTTCATAAATAGAACACACAGGGCAGGGACAAAATAAAGACATTATATCCAAAATCCTGGTTTGAGAAAGACTTTTGATGTATAAGTGTATTATTCTAAAAGGCAAATTTCGACTATGCAGGCATGAAAACTTGTAAGGATTTTAAAACTGTAAATTCTACAGTGTAATCAAATTATTCCATGAAGGAGTTTGTAAGACTTTGCTGACATGGATGGACAATGATATGCAAAGAAGTGTGCAAAGAAAGATAAGCTAGTCAAATTAACATACCAGAGAAAGTGTCTCAGATACATTGCATAAAAAAACAGAAACACAGTAGTGCACACCCTAATCTCACAGAGTTAGATATTTTAAAGGAAAAGAGTGTAGAAAGACCTGAAGGTTAAGGGTTTTTGCCTGTGACAATTGTTTCCCAGAATTTCACTCAAGGAACCACAGAGAACAGAGATGACATTCAAAATCCTCAGAATTCTCTGTTGCAAATTTGGGACTGCATTTTATATTTTATATAAATTTAATATATAACATAATAATTCTATATGCATTTTTTTATATTTGCAAATTTTATATTTTCTCCATATTGAGACCAAGACAAATATTGTATATGCATATAAATTTATATTGTAGCTTGCAATTTAGGTTTTAAAATCAGAGAGTATGATGACAGTTTAAAATCAAGGAGCTATCCAGAAATATTTTGAAATCTTTTTATTCTTTTATTTCATATATAATAAAGTCATAAAAAAGACAAAATAAATTTCGTTAAATCCTTCAAGTACTTTGAAAAAGCCACAAGATCAGCTATTCATTTGCCTCTACTTCATGAAAAGATTTTCTGAAGCAGTAAATGAGTGGAAAAGTGAAAGGCAGATAAGAAGAAATCAAGAATACAGCATGAGATAGATATCAGAACCAGGGTTAGGAAGTGCATGCACATGCTAATGATTGTGCTATATTTGTGGAATGGTTACAGCTCATTTGTGCTAAGTTTAACGTGAACTGCTTTTTTCATAATGAAAATATGAATATTTATTTAGCTCAAGACAGCTAAGATTTATATTTTGTTTAATTTAGATTTGTATTTTTTCCAGATTTTTTTTTTTATTATTATTAAGAAATTAACATATAGACCACACAACACACATACATTCTCATACACACACAACTTCTATGGGTGCATATGAGCAGATATATCCCACCATAATGGAAACAAAATGTATTCTGTATAGTAAAGATTTTTTTATTTATAAAATGGATACAGTCCTACACTTCAGATTAATAAGCAATTACATTTTTTAAAATATGCTAAGCAAATTACACCAACAGTATGAACTCCAGGTTTGGAGCTCTTGCAGTGGACCACACAGAGTACTGTAAATTTGAGCAATATTTTTCTGTCTGGCTAGTCCATAATGCCAATAAAAACTGATCTATCCCTAGAAGGCTGGTTTTTTTTTGTTTTTTTTTTTTTTGTTATTACCAATACTGTGGAACTAATAAGAAATGAACTATTTTACTTACAACCTTTTAAGACATAATGGTATTTCTGTACTCACATCCCACACGTCTGGTCAGAGGAAAATATCTCCGGGGAGTCAGAACTGAGCCTTCTGATGGGGATGGGTAATTTTACTAACCACATGCCAACCACCTTACACCATTGGCTTTCCTAGTGTTCATCCAGTTTTTCATTTCCAAATAGCACCATAACTCAGAAAAAATAAGATTTAGAAAAGCAATTTGAAAAATTGAAACAGGTGATAAATGCTCCTTGAGCTCCTATTATCTTGAAACTTTTTATTTGGGTAATTCATAGTTTTGTTTCAATGACTGCTGAATTCCACCTGTGGCAGCTTCCTTAGATTCCAATGTATAGATATATAAAATTCCTGACGCTCTGTATCTCAGAACAACCAGGGAGAGCAAACAGATAAGTAAATAAAGTCAAACCTCCCTTTATTAAAAATTAATGATTTGTTCATTCTTCTTTAAACATATTGCATAGTGCATAGACCTATCTAGAAGAGCACTTCTAGGAAGTTGAGATTTTTACTCTTCACCTTAGAAGGTGCTAGTTTCATTTGCTTCTGCTTTCTTAATCTGATTTTTTTCATAGCATGATGAAAGCAAGCACATCAGAGTACAGACTTATTCTATCCTGGAATTAGTCTTTTAAAAACTGAAAGAACCAGAAATTTTTAGATTTTCTGCTGAGTTAAATCCATTAGAGGTTTTTATTTGATTAATTGCATGCAAATTAATATTCACCTTTAATTGGTTCATAATATATTTTTCTACATGTACTAAGGCACATTTAAATATTAATTATTAGTAATATGAAAAATGCACATACATTAAAAGTCTACTAAGACTTATCTCTTTGCAACAGAGTTTGACAGAAAAAGAAAGCAAAACAGAATAATAAGTCAGAATTCCAACTAGTAACAAGGTTTACATGTCTTCAACATATTTCACTGCAAAGGTCTATATACAACTGCAAACAGTGAAGGTATCTTTATTGCATGTAATAGAGCTGTATCACAGCCATCATTTTTCAGATAATACACCTACAGCAAAAAAGTACTTCATAGTTTCACTACATCAGAAACTGTCTCAACTTCAGTCAATAGGAGCTGGATATAAGCAATTATGCTTAATAATACTGAAAGGAAATAAGATCAACAAATGAAAGGAAGAGTTTTTTTATCTTTAGGCAATTAGGACGTGAAATGGATGGCAGAAAGTGTGGTGGAATAAGGAAGAAATAGTGAAGAAAAGACACCCCATAACATAAGTGGAAATTACAAATGAATGAGAAATTTTGCATAGATTTTCAATAAGGTAGTTCTTGCTGGTTGATATTCTTTTTTAATAATTCCAGTGCATGTTTTTCGATACTTGCTGTTCCTTAAGAAAAGCAAAATGTTATCATTTCAACAAGTGCAAAACATAAGTCTTACAAGAAAATAAACAATGAAAAAAGAAACATTACTTTATAAACCTTAGCAGCAACCTTTGCTCCATAGCAACCATTTCCTGATTTAGTGGCAAAAATGCCACAGAAGTATGAGATCATTGAGCTCATTTTGCTGCTTGGCACATTAGGAAGGTTTTATTTCCTTTAGCATCTAAGAATATGAAAAGAATGCCATATTAGTCTTATTCTAGTTTAAAGGGTAAAAGTTTATTTTGTTAGGTTTTATTTCAAGGATGACTGGCTGGTGAGTGAATGAAGACAATCTAATCCTCCCTAAGAGCTCTGTCATTAAAAATGCTCAAGTTCTTCAATGGATACCTAAAAACATTAACAAGAACAAAAAGAACAGATGTGGAAAGTAGAAGGTATATGGATTCAAAAGGAGTAGGTCCTGGTTTCTCACCAGCTGTAGTGGACACTGCTGCTCAGATGCCATCTTCAGCACCCAACAGTTGAGAGTTCAGCCCAAATCTTGTAAATACATAAGCAAGTCATCATGAATTGTATGTCTTTATGCTGTGAGAAATGAAAATAAGAAAAACAATAAAAGCATGAGCATAACTTCTTGGAAAAAATACTGGAATTCTTCAGTAAAGCCGGATAAATAGAAATGCCAGGAGATATTTGTGGTTGTTACTGTTGTTGTTATCAATTCACAAGCCAAGAAATTACATATTTTCTATGACCTTTTCATAGATGAGATGTAAAATTAGGACCCTGAGATAAAGTACAATATACTGTAAGATTCATACTCAGAAAGGTGTGTATAATCCTACCTTGATTGAAGTAAAGGAGTAGGAAACTTCAGCACACTTATTTACAACCTCTTCAAAGAGATCTAGAAGCAGATCCTTGTATGGCAAAACAAATACTCTTGTGAGCTTCCCCAAAGAATCTGCAACTTATGACATATTTCCCAGGGCAGAAGTGCAGTAGAAAACTTGCAGCTGAATGTTTGGCAGGTGAGAGAACAGTCACTACATTTCTGGTGTTGTTTCCTCCCTAGAAGGCCCCTCAGCTCTGGATACAGTCAACATGTATATTTGCAAGCAGAGAGAATTTAATTTCTTTATGTGAGCACCAAGTGAGCCTGGCATAAACTTGTTATGGCCTGGAAGGCAGAGCAAAATTACTCTGTATTGAAACAATCCAAAAATTCAGACTTCTGAGCCAAGGAACACTGGAATGCTGTTTTATTTTGCATATTAAGTAAGATACTTTTCTCACCATATGAGATACAAGAAGTTGTTTCCTGTCATGATTATGTCTTTAGTGTCTATTTTGGCTTTTAAAATCCAGTGACCCTATTACTGCTGTGATAACATATAACATAACATAACATAACATAACATCACTGTGTACTACTACCTTTGCTGGCTGCAGAGATCTAGTGATTTGGACAAGCAAAATTCTATTTCTGAATAGAAGTGATAAGATGTGAGTTTGGGGAGCTGAGGAAGAACACGACAGTCTGAGTAGAACAATTAATGCTGTGTCATATACATTATTCATTTTTATATAAAATTCCAGTGTTGGACAAGGTGGGGAGTTGTCACTGGAGATACTACATAAAAATTTTGGATCATGGTATAATTAAAAGACCTAGGAGGAAGAATGAAGGGAACCAACATTTTCACTATTACTTTAAGTTACAAAGCAAAACAGTTGAAAGGAAGAGAGTGCATCCTTAAAGATAAAATTTTTAACTCCAGGCTCAGTTCTACCAGATCAGAAACATAGATAACCTGCCTACTAGTCTCACTTGCAAAATAATTTTTACATCAGGAAAGCAAAAAAAGATTTTACATTGAGCATATTTTTGTCCTTCTAAACTAAATTCTGGGTGGAAAGTTTTCAGCAGGGCCTGGGTAAAGCAAGCAGCTACAAATCAAATTGAAAACTTAATTAATGAGAGTTTTGCTGTTAAATTGGAATAAAAATGGACTGTATAGTTCACAGAAGCATAAAGTTAGAAATATTTATAGCACTGCACCATTGATATTTGAAAACATGCTTAAACTATT
Organism: Erithacus rubecula; assembly: GCF_903797595.1. Taxonomy (NCBI): domain Eukaryota; kingdom Metazoa; phylum Chordata; class Aves; order Passeriformes; family Muscicapidae; genus Erithacus; species Erithacus rubecula. Next base: position 38,319,090 of record NC_136687.1, read on the forward strand.
TTAAACAAAGAATGTCTAATGATCAAGCAGCTAAATCTAAATCAGAAAAATGTTATAATTTTATAATATTTGTGATTCAAAATAAGAATACAAGTATTTTGGTAAAATAAATTGTATGTATCATCAGTTATGGTTGAACATCATCAAATGAAGAAAAGTTCTTTTTTGTCACATTATAATATAAAATGTCAACGCACATAATGACTTTAACAAATTTGTGCATACCTGAAATTTTCTGGTAGATTTATGAAATAATAATACAGAGTGCTTTCTACTCTGTACATAAATACTTTGATACATATTGTAAGCTGTTGGCAGGAACTGTTGAGGCTTGTCCTAGCATTAATGTAGAGCCCCAATGTATGAGAGAAGAGACTTTTAGATTTGTTATAGTGTGGATCTACAGGCTCTGTGATTAAAGCACTGTCGTGTTTTTAGTTTAGGACTAAGGATTAACTCCCAGATATCTCTATTCATATTATGCATAGGTTTTGCACTACTTCCAGTGCTTAAACAGAAAAGAATGTAATGTTTTCCCATCAGGTGAGGTAGGCTGAGGTGACAGAGCCTACCTTCTGCTCTCCCCCAGCCATCAAGACACTCACAAGGGATCATTCTTTCCATGAGGAAAGAAATCATAGAATTCCTGCAGTTACCCAGTAGCCTATACTGTCAGCAATGATCATACTTTCTGAATCAAAATAACTACTTCTGAAACCAAAATAACAGGCATTGCTGAGAGAGAGAAAGAAGTTGGGAAAAAAAAAAAAACCCAAAAAAAAACAAAAAAAAAAAGAAAAAAACCAAAAAAAAAAGCACAGATTACACTGACTAGATCAGGACTCTATCTTCTACTCTTTATATTTCAGAAGCTTTTCTGTATTTTCTGCTCTGAAATTCTAAAAAGAAATTTTTTTCATATAGCAAATGAAAAGATCACAGGATGCTTTCAAGAAGATGTAATACATCCATTTCTTTCTTAGTTACACAAAGCCTGTGAACATTGACAAGATAAAACCTTCAGGATAAGAAAACCTTCAGGTCCTTCCCTCAATTTCCCAGTGGAAAAGGTGTTTAGTCTCCTGTGTACTATAAACTCTAATGTGCTTCTGTGCCTGTATATCTGAAAAAGCAGAGAATAATAACTGATGCTTTAAAGTGACAATTACACAGCAACACAAAAATGGTAACACATCAATAAACATAGTACAGGAATTCTGTGTTTACCCCCAGATGTTAAGATCTTGTAAATTTAATTTAGTTCCACATTACATTGGAGAAAACACATTCATAGCTTTTCTTTTGCCTGTTTTGCATTAAATGTAAATACTAATCATTTATGTAATATTTTTATAAAAATAGATTACATTAGGGTTATTTAAGTAGAAAGTCACAAATGTAAAGACATGAAATATTTACATTTCCTTGGACAATTGTAATTCTTTTGTTGCTAGGCCTATGTATTATGACATGTTCTTCAGCTGCAGGATCACATATATTCACCACAGGCTATTGCCTCACTCAGGACTAAAGCTGCATAGAAAATTAAAGTGTGACCCATTAAGTGTCTGCCTTTGCAAATGAAACATTTCTGAACCTCTAATGATTTTTTTTTCAGTTTTCTTTACCTACATACTTTTGTGACTGGCAGCAGAGTATTTACATTGTTTAAGAATTTACACTCATGATAAATTAAGTGTCTTTGCTTTATTTGAGTTTTCTCTGTTGAAAGCTAGAATGATCCTACAAGTCTTTGGGACAGGTTATCTTCATGTCTTTCTTGATGCCTCCATAACTATACCTGAGGTTGCATGCCTTATTCAATAAAGAATAAACAGACCTAAACCACAATCAGTCAGTACTCTGTTGTCCCTAAAATATTTCTTCCATCTAAATCACATGGTTTTTTTGAAATTTGAATGTCATCTCAAAGAACTTCTTCCTATAAACAAATTTCATGTAAACTACTTTGCCAACCATTATGTATGGCTTTCCACAGATTTTACATACATGCAAAAATTTAAAGAAATTGTCACTGTTCACCTCACTGTTCACCAGGTAGGAACCAAAGCCCTTAATTTGTTCCTGTTTTTAAATTGTTACAATATTTTCATGTTGCCAGGCTCTTCCTTTAACACCAACAGGACATTAATCAAGAAAATGTGCCCTTCTTGGGATATTAGATGTGTGACCATTAAGAAGTAGAGAGAGTTATTTGAAAAGTAACACTGCTCTATCTGTATATTTTCAGGAGTTTTATTCTTTCTTTTCAAAGAGGAAACTCAGGGAAATGAGTTACAGCTTTCCAGCATGAGTATCATTGAGACATTTTCTTGAGAGATACTAACATTTGTTTTCCTGTAAACTGTAGTGGAAAGCTGTCAGATTCTTGTCTCTTCCTGTGCATAATGAACTTGTGCTGCTGTTACATTGTTCTGATTGATATGGGGATTATAAATTATACTTAGGCATGTACTCTTAGCTTTGTAATTTGCACGTATTTTGGAAGAGTTCTGAACATTTATTATGCCCATAACATAATCTCCCTAAGCATTCATCACCTGATGGGAATAAAGAGTCCATGTAAAAGCAACAGAAGGAGCCTCTCTGTAAACCTAGACTTTCAGCTGTAACATTAAATTGAGTTAGCCCTTTATCTTTTCTCCTTTCCATAGCCTGTAGACTTTATGAGTTACTCATTTAATCTTCTTTCAGTTTACCATTTATATTTCCCCTTACATGCATTATATCTTTTTGATGCTTGAATTTTTAAATGTCATATAACAGCTGCCTCCTCAAAAATGTTTTTCAAAATCTATCCAGGCAAATAAAGGCCAAAATTCTTCAGATCAGACATGTCTTGTAATTGTGTTGGTTTTTGAGTGTGTCTTTTTGCTTGATTTTCTGAGGCACATAATGTCATGACATTGGGAAATAGAATGGAAATTGTAGCAGTATGGCACTTGGAGAAATCAGAGAAAACCCTCTGACAGTCACCTTCATTGCTCTGGGCCTTTAATCAGGACTCACTGCAGTTAGCTTGGTTAGCTTCAGACTACTTGGTTATCTCAAGACAACAATGTGGTAATGAACACTTAGTTTGTTACCTTAAGATCAAGATTTTGTCAGGGTTCCCTGCATCCTTGTTTATCACCTGATTCTCTGATAAAAATTAAGGCACCATTTCCAAAACTGATTTAAAATTCATACCATGGGAAAGAAGCTGTAGGCATTAAGATACTTGTTTTCCAGAATATTTCATTCCTTTCTGGTACAGCCTTCCAGATCACAGTCAGGATAACCTGCACATGACTCTCTAATTAGACATTGCCAGCTCAGTTTTCATAGTTGCAATATTGAACACTGCTTGTTTCAGATTTAAATTTTCTTTTTTATTGATTTTCTTTCTGGGGTTTTTATGTTTGTTTTGTTTTGTTTTGTTTTTTAATTTTTTAATTTTGTCTTTCAGTTCCCTGCCCACTGTAGTCAGCCCTCAGCAAACTGTTTACACAAGTAGAATATGTCAGCTCTCAATGTTTCACTGTTGGTGTTCAGTGATATTTGAGTGGAAAGTAAGGCTCCAGCAATGGAAACTGCTTTCTGTCAAATTAAACAGCTTCAGAAGAATTTTAAGAACCTTGTCATTCTACTGTTAAGCATTAGAAAAATTTAGTTGTAGGGAGCTGCTGACAGATCAGAACTATGCTTACCTTACAGAAGCTGCTATTCTTATAACTTGCTCAAAATTTATGGAGGGTAATTTTTACATAAACCATCCCCTTCTCATTTGGTGACCCTTCATTTGGAAAGGTGCATTCTGCAAGCAGAAGACAGATGCGTGCTTTTGAAATCCAACAATTTCTTTTGTGTTCAGCTTCAGAGAGGTCACCAAGTCATGCCAGGTACTTGGGCACCACTCCTGGCTGCTTCTGAGGACCAGAACAGTCCTGATTAATACAGAGAAAGGAAAAAAAAAAAAAAAAAAAAAAAGGAAAGAAATAAAAATCACCACCATTGAAAAGAAATAACTGATTGCTAAACACAAAGGGATCAAAGAAAAAATTGTGTCTGCCTATGAACCACAGAATAGCACAAAACCCTTTGCAGCATTCTTTACAGCTGTAGGTCTGAAAAGTCTCAAAATTCAGAGCTCTTCAGCAGTTGCCTCAGGCATAAAAAAGGCTAAAGGAGAATTAACTGAACTTTGTGAAGCATTTTAATGAAAAAGTTTAGTCTTGGAAAAAGCATGAGATTTAGTTCTATTTTTATGTTTCCTAGTTCAATAATAAAGCAGGAAAAATAAATATTTATCTTTTTTCAGTTAAGTCCTTTTTATCTAAGCCATTTGTTTTCAGTGACAGTAAAAGAATGTAAAATATTGAAAGTAAATTATTTTAAAGTTCTCATATATAATTCAAAAGTACCAGAATTCAAGAAAGATTAAGGAGCAGTTTTTTATTTTCATGTGATTCTTTGCCTCTTACTTTCTTGATTAATCTGAGACTATAACTTTAAAATGCATTTCTTTCTTTAAGGCAAGCTTTAAAAATTCAGAGGTTTACAAGCTTCTGTGAAATACATTGGAAAAATAAAAGGATAATGAATATTACAGTGGAATATTACTTTACATCTATTGTAATTATCTGTGCAACAATATAGGTAAAAATATTACCTGTTTATCAATACATTTTCAAAGGTCATTACTAACTTTCCTGAAGCATGAAAAAATATAGGTGACTAAGATATTTTTTTTCCGATGACAAAAAGTTGTGAAAAAGATCAGCACATAGATGTTCAAGAAACTAAACTTTTAAGTTCAGCCATGCAAAATTTCCAACAAAAATTTCCAGGGGAAAAAAATAAAATACCATATCTTTTATCAGTAATATATTATGGTTTTTGCACAGGCTTCGAATATTTTGCTAATGAGTAAGTCCAGGCAAGATTTTGTTGGTGGTTTTTTGGGTTTTTTTCCCATCATGCAGAATACTTTTTCTGAACAGAAGTTGAAAACTTGGTGCATTTTCCAGTCTCTATGGACATCTTGCAGTTTGATTTGGTTCCTGGATTTCTGGAGAGATTGAATTGAGCATAACAACAAAATAATTTGATGTACTCAACATCCTTTTTAATTATTTTTAATAGTAAATGTACTATTCAGATGTGTGCCATGATCAGGAGAAATTCAGACACATCAGATTTACAGTACCTGTGTCACACCACATGCATGCATATAATTCTATCCCAGAAATAAAAAAAAATTATTTAAGGAGAGGCAATTTGTAAAAGATCCACCTGCCCAGCACTTAAGCTTTTGTTCCAGGGGGTAGTTTCCTGTAGAAACTGTTTCTCCACTGCTTTGGGGGTTAATATATATGTTTTTACAAAAAAATATGGGAAAATTTCTCACATTAAGAATTCTAAAGTACAAGATTGGAAAAATTATAAGTGTTTCTTTTATTTGATTTTTGGTAATTTATCCTAATCTCTTTCTTAATACTCTGCATCAAATTCTCAGAACAGTTGTTTCCTGGAATCACAAATTTAATCCCCAACCTGTTAAAATAATGGATAAATATGGGAAAAGTGTTACCAGCCTCAGCAGCATAAATGCAAGCATTTATTTTGATCAGATTAGTAGCAACCAAAACAGTGCAATTACATTACTTGCTCTTGTTACAGAAAGCTCTTCACACTTGGATGCACAGATGTGATATCAGTATGACAATATGAGGATTTAATCTCATTGGAACTGAGATCTTGCCTCTCTATAATCAACCAGATGAATCTTCCTTATTGAGGTGTACTCCAGAAACAAACTTTCTTTAGACAGCTAGAACTTCTTCCAAAGGAATCTTGAATTTTTATGGGAGATGAATATCTTTTATCTGTTAGGATTTGTTAATATTGTTCTGGTGTTTTAAGGGTTTTTTGGAGAAAAAATTCATGCTGTCGATGGTACATGGAATATAATCTTTTTTTCCATTTTGAGATTCCAATTCACAAATACCATGGAAATCTGCTCATTAGTTTGGGAAGTACATCATCTGAGGCAAGCTAGTTGTGTTTTCCTACTGCAGCACAGAATGGAGACAAGGATAATAGATGTATCATCAGAGGCAAAGTACAATGGAGCAACCCTCTTCTGCACATGAATGTTCTCCCCCAGGTGCCTAGTAGATAAGTGGAGCTGTGTTTCCTTTCTCATTTCAGTATCTCACTTGAGAAAAGCAAAGGAGAGCTGCCATAGCAAAGAGGGAAAAAACATTTCTTCCTCTTTTGCATCTCATAAGACATAAAGCCATATGGTCTACCTAATTTTATACCCTTTTAAGACCTGTCCTTACATAAAAAATACATGTACTTATTCTTACACAAATACGCACTCCATAGTCCAAAAGATTCTGAAACTATTAGGTTCTGCCAGCATCTGTGCACCAGCAACAAAGTGCTTCAAGAACATCAGAATCAATAAGATATTAAGTCATGGGAGTCTAACTATTGCCCAAATTGGTATAATTATACTAGGATATAAAAACAAATTGTCATTTAGGTAATCTTGCTCTTCATTCACTACCAATTTAAACTGGATTCAAACATACCACTAAGAGCTGAGCACTCTAATGGAGGGAAAAATGTGATTTTGATAGGCAAGGACCAGATGAGAACAACAATTTAAAAAATAAATAAACTGATAGAAAATACTGGGGAAAGGGTTTATTACACCTGGGGGGAAAAAAACCAACAAATGAAAGAAAAAAACAAACCAACTCCTCCCCCCCTACCCCGCCTCCCTACTTTCTGGCAGATATTATAATTTTCTAATCTATAAAAACTACTGTAAAACATAATCACTTCTTTTCCTGATAGTCCTTAAAGACAGGGAAATACCGGGTGTTAAAAATACTGTGGAGCTGTAAAGGAACCATGGCGGAGCACTTTCTAACAAACACAAGGAGAGACTCCCAAAGAGCCTAAGCATTAGAGACCAATATACTCACTCTGTGTCTCTGTCTGCCTATCTTCTGTCTGTCTACTGGAATACTGTATCAGAGAGAAAATAAATAAAGCTCTTTTCTTCCTTCTGACTGAGATTTTTTCCATCTTAACTCTCTTTTATATGGAGATGCATTTTTCAGTCTCTGCTGTCTCCACCTGTCAGAGAAAAAATAGGCAACAGCTGGCTGATCAGAAGTCAGTATGACAATCAGAACAGAGTTGCAATCAACAGCTACAACAGAGCAAAGCCAGAGTAGGATGAACCCAAAATTCTGAATCTTCACTTTCCTGACCATAACATAGTAGACTTTTACCCAAGGCTTTATTTCAGAACAAATGAAAATATGTGAAAACAAAGTCTTTCACATGCTCAGCCCTTACCTAGGGATTTTATGCAACTGCAACAGAAACAGAATAAAATATAAGCTTTATAAAACCTAACCTTAAGATTTAAGAAATGTTACTTTGATTTCCTATTCCCACATTGCATTTGCTCACACACAGACACAAAATCAGAATACTCCCACACAATGGCCATGGCTTAACTTAGATCAGACTAATGTTCCTTCACTGTTTTTGATGTATATATGTATACACTTTGATCTATATCAGATTGAAATCTGGCCTTCTTGTTTTAACAACTTTGTTGTAAGTAGTTGCATGAACAATAAATTTTCAGAGTTAAATCAGATAGAAAGTAATAACTTTTTTTCCATTTCAGGCTCCTATTTTACACTTGTTTTCCTGCAGACTTGTTATACAATATAACCTGAATACAAGTGTAACATGTGTACTTATATTTCAACAGAAGAAATGAAAAAAGGATTATTTAATATCTGAAGAGATGAGATCCTTATACATTGGATAATCTGTTTTTGTGACACAATGCAACATTGCTTGAAGCATAAAAATTATTCATGTCACTTTATTTTGACTGGTTTTGATTTAAGGATATGAGGGATATAGGAAATCAGCTATGGGTACTGTGCTTGTGGATTATTGCTCTGCAGGCATATAGGTCAATGAGAGCTGGCCTTCAAATAGTCAGGTAAGATGACTAATAAAATACAGATGAATGAAACTGAAAATGAAAAAACAGTATTCAAAACTTCTACAATCTAGATGTTTATATCTTGCTCGTCATCTGCTTTCACTTCTTAACTAGTGGAGACATTTAAAATATAATTCACCCTAACAAGGATATTCAAAATGTCAGATTAATTAAAACCTGCATGGAACTGCCTAATTCCCTTTATGGACTGTAAAAATAACTTTTGCTGATTATTTCAGATCTGTGCAGTCTAAAATTAGGTGATATTAATACCACAATTAATCGTTTATTATTACCTCAGCTAGCTGTTAAAAGCTGGCTAGGACACCTCATGAGACCTGCAAAACACACATTTGCAGGATCATCTTTCCCAAAATAGGAAAGCCATAGAGAGAAGAAGGCTACTTCTCTGAAATGCACACAGGCTGGACAAATGCAGACTTTGAAAAAAACTGGTGGCTTTGCAAATCTCCTTGCACCATGAAATGTAGGCAAGTAAATTCAGTTTTCTTAAAATTTCTACCTTTCAAATTAGTAGAAAAGTTGTAGGGGGATTTTTGGTAGGAATAGAACTGAACAATTGAAATTATAATCTTTCTAAGCATGGAAGAAACATACACTGCATCAGTAACTAGTGAACAAAGATGAATGAAATTCTGTCTTTTAGAAGATGAGGAAATAATTTCCAGAAAAGAAATTATAAAGAGGGACATTATGTATTCAGCTACAATTAATACTTCTAGCATGTCTTGGAAACTCATTTTCCACAGAAATCATTTATTCAGATAGTTATTCAGACAGCTCACTACATGCTTTGCAAATTAATTGGAAACCTCTGAGACTACATTGATGGACATGTGTAAGGCACATAGGTATTTAATTAAAAAAAATTAAAATCATTGCAGACTTTTTTTTTTCATATATTACCTAGATGCCACTGCCATGATTTGTGCTTAACGAAGAGCTCCTTGTTTCTGAAATATGAAAGACTGCTTACCTAAACTCTTTTTATTCAGCTGTGCCACATTTAGGTGCAAATTTCTTATAATATTCTTAAGACAAATGACTGGGGGATGAGTTACTTAAAAATTGCTGCTGCTGCCTGAACCTGCTGAGCACTTATAGTCACATCTAGTTTAAGGCAAATTAAAACAATCAAACAGGATAGCTAGAAGTCTTAATTTGAGCTTAATCCAGTGCTCTGAGGTATCCAAGACAACCACACAGGTCTTGCCATCTCTCGGGAGTTACAGAGAGCCTTTGCCCTCTGGGTCATCTGTTAGAGGCTGAGTCAGACACCCAAAAACATCTAAAACACTTAATGGCACCTCTGTCAAGGCACTGTTATAAAAAGAGAAATGCAATTTATTTTGAGGAAGAACAGTTAAACTGTCCCTTGGATGAATTTTAAGTAGAAAGAATTAATCTTTTTGAAGTCTGTGGAAAATTTCAAAAGGGTAGTGGTCTATAAAGGTTAACAGAGATACCAGAAGGAAGTACCCTCTGGGAGTGCTCTGTGGTGAAGACTAGAAAGGTTAATACTCTAAAAGATGCAGCTTGAAATATAATATACACTCAAAGAAGAAACCTTGATAAATGTTTTGTTAGAAGAAAAAGAAAAAAATCATCTGAGGAAAGAAGAAAGGAAGTAAAATCTGGTTTGCTCTTACTTGAAGCAATTTTTCCCATAGCTCTATGCTTTTTATAAATACTTTTAATTGTTTGCCTATTTTTTTATATTCTAGGGAAAAAAAACAAAAAAATATATCTGGATTGAAGGAATTTTACAATAAATAGATAAAAACAGGGCTGTATTGTGATGAGTATATAAACCAAAACACTGCTGACAGTGAACTGGAAATGCAGAGACACAGAGAAATCTTGGTATGTTGAAAGGTAATCAGTAGGACACTGCAGCATGCAGTAAGATATCAACTTGCAAAGTGATAATGCAACGTTATCTCCACTTCAGCACCTGACCATCCTCATCACCAGTCTTAAAACATGAAGGGATAAGGCATTATTCAGATAAATCATCAGCTGACAATTTAAGCAGTAAAACACAGTATTTTACCAAGACAAGAATTGTAGTCAAAACAGGTTTTAAATAGATTGATATTTTGACATTTTTCATTACTCATTTTCCATTCCCTGTTTTTTTCCTTCAGTAGTAGCATATTTGCAGTTACCATATAGGGTACCATATTTTATTCCTTCATTTCTGTATTAGATCCATAATACTCTCTCAGATTTGTTAGCCTTCAAAACTAAATTCTTTTTTAATAATAAATGTTCCACATTTATTCCATATGTAGATTTATTAGCTAAAGTGCATGGTTTTCTTAACTGCTGAATCAGCACTTTGATTTTTTGCCAGAGTCAGGTTTCAGCATGGAAGAATAAAGCAATATGTGCTGGTTGCACATGGATGGGGGGAGGAGTGGAGCTGCTGGGGGGAGCGGAGGGGCTGTCCTAAAGTTAAAATTCCTTTAAACTGTGAAATATACTTGGGGAGGTTTGGGGTGCTTGAGAAGAAGACTTTTTGCCTCAGGGAAATGGAGCTGTCGGTTTTGGGACTGGAATATGGACAGAGACATTTGATTGAGAAGGAGATGAAGAGAACTTTGTTTTTCAGCAGCCTGCCTTTAAAGGCAATACCCAATGTGTGTATCACAACCCATAACATGGCTCAGAAAGGACTGTGGGAATGAGAGGAAATTCATAGTATTGTAGGTCCAGGCCGGTGCAGACTGTGAAGGTGAAGACACCCTCTAAGCCTAAACCAAGAAAGGGAGGTTTTCCCTCTAGAGTAAACTAAAACGATTATTTAAGTAAATAACTAACTGAAATGTTTTCTGTATGTTGGTGTTAAGAAATGTGGGATGAAGGAAGGGGGAGGAGGGAACAATCAAGGAATCTTATTCTGAATTCTTTTTTGTGTTATTAATAAATTTCTTCTTATACCCTTTCAAGTTTTAAGCCTGCTTTGCCTCTGCTCCTGAATCCTATCTCTAAAGGAAACTAAATATATTAAAATTGGCAAACCCAAGTCACACCATGACAAGCACCATCTTGTTTAACCTGACAAAGTTAAATACAACTTAAATCAACACTTGTTCATTTACTGTAGTTTTTACCTGTCAAGGATTTCTTGGGACACTGATTCCCTAAAAATATAATCTCAAGACTTTTATAGGAAGTCTTTCTACTACAAACCCAAAAAAAGAAAGCAAGGTTTGCCCTAAAATTGTCCTTTAAATTAGTTCAGCAGGAAACTGCATAGATCTGAGAGACTGTTGTGATACAAGACAAAAGAAAATTAACGAGAAGGATTTTTACTTGGCTGATATCATATTATTCATTACAGGTGGGTCAAATTTCGTCTGCCTTGTACTGAAGTTTCTTTAGTATTGAGGCTGGGTTTTAGATTTTAATTTCTATCAGGGACCTTGTGTGTTCAGGGTAAACTTTAATACTTTATATCCTGTCAGCAAGGAAATGCTCTTGAAATTAATTTCATATTGGAAAATAATTTTTTACTTTTATTGCATTTGTTTCAATATTAAGCTTTTAATTATATCATTAAAAAATAATTATTTTACTGCAAACTTTATCAGATCTAAATTGAAGACTAAATTTGCCTGTGCCAGACAAAATGACTGCATCAGCACATATTCTGTAACTCTGATCCTTGGACCTCCTTATGGTCCAAGTTGATTTTGTTCATAACAGCTTGCTGATTGGCAAATATTTACATTCCCTTGGTGCATTCATCGAATAAACATCTGTTGTTGAAAAATATTTTTTAGTGACCAACTTCCTAATAGGGGAAGAAGATAATAGTACTTTTTTCCTTTAAGAAGAGGATGAATAATCATGGAAAACAAGAAAATGCAAACAAACTAAAGTATAAGAAATACCCCAAATAAACAGGCTTTTTCTGCTTTTTTCAACTTATATTCAGCTTATATTAAGCTTTTTAATATAGATATGTACTTAGTATTTTATATTAAATACCTTATATCAAGAAAAATTGGTAAATAAAAAGATCCCTAGACTAGTATAAAAGTGACTCAAGAGATTAAATAGAAAAATTCTTCAGTGAATCACATAGGGATTTAACTATTCAAAGTTAATAATGATTTGTCTTCCAAGATTATAAATTATTCAAACATAATTTTTTTTTTCTAAATATATACAGTAAATTTCTAGTTCATTTCTAACTTCACAATTAATCATGTGCACTTCACTGGCATTGGCAATGCTATTAGCAGAAATATTTAACAGAATTTGTTTCTTTGTAAACAGGTAGTAACAAAATATGTTAAAAATTAGTGAAAGAAGGTTCTTGCGTTTTAAAATATATATGGGTGTATATATATATATATTATAGGTAAATCACTAATTACAGACATGATTCTAAATTGCATTAGATATTTGTGATTTATGCAGGAGATTGAATGCTGTTAATAGAAGCAATAAATTAAAAGGCAGCAGGGCTCAGTAATACTTTACTCAATGTGCTGGTAACATGAGGTTCTGGTTAGCAGTACACACTTTTAAGAGATTATCAGCTAAAGAAGTTCTTTTAATTCCTTACCAAGCTGATCTGCCTGGTTCCTGTGAGTACTCTTCTAATTTATCTGGTAAGTTTTATACAATGACATGTTGCTCAATGACATATGCAAAGTGCTAAACTAGATGCAAATTATCTACTAAAATAATATAATAATGAAATCATTAAGGTTGGAAAAGACCTCTAAGATCATCCAGTCCAACCATTATCCCAGCACTGACAGGTCTGTCACTAAATCATGTCTCTAAGCACCACATCTACGGCTTTTTTGAACACTTCCAGAGACTGTGCCTCCACCACTTGCTTGTGCAGCCTGTTCCAATGCTTGGCAACCCTTTCATTGAAAAATTTTTTCCTAATATCCAGCCGAAACTTGTCATAGTGCAACTTGGGGCTATTTCCTCTTATTCTGTAATTTGTTTGATGGGCAAAGAGGCCAACAACCACCTTGCCAGTAACCTCCTTTCAAGCAGTTGTAGAGAGCAATAAGGTCTCCTGAGTGTCATTTTTTCCAGGCTAAACAACCCCGTATCCCTCAGCCACTCCTCACAGGACTTGTGCTCCAGACCCTTCACACCTCTGCTGCCCTTCTCTGGACACACTCCAGCACCTCGATGTCTTTCTTGTAGTGAGTGACCCAGAACTAAACATAGGATTCAGGGTGCAATCCCATCAGTGCCAAGTCCATGGAAAAGGGCAGATGGGTGCAACATGGAACATGAAGCCTAAAGGCATAGGAAAAACAAAAAACAAATAGAAAGAAAAAGAAAATAAAAGAAGGTATACTGGTTTAGAGCTCCTAATGCTGTATTCGGAGCAATCCAGAATCCCTGAATACTGCCTGTGAGTTTTTTTCTTTTTTCTCATTTTCCACTAACAGGAAACTTACAGAGGAATCGGGGGGACAGCTCTCCAGGGAAATGTTCTCCCTGCAAATGTAGTTTGTTCACATCCTCCAAATACTGTTACAGTACTGAAAAGGGATAATGGTAGAAAAATAATTTGTGCTTTCCTTAAAGGTACTCAAGTGCCAAGAATTACATTTTGAAACCAGTGTGATATGAATGTGTTATAGCTATCACAATTACTGCTAATTGCCAGTTATGGATCTTTTCCCAGCTTTATAGTTTCAGCTTCTGCCTGCTGCTACACTAGTGTACAAATCTGAAACAAATCTACAGAGCAGCTATTTCCTCATATCTGCTGCATGAGAAAATGGACTGGCTGTTTCTGTAAGACAGCACAATACACCAGGAGGGCTCCCTAGCTAATGAACCGTTCCGGCCAACGTCTGGCATGAAACAGGGCACAAACTGATGGAAGAGGTTCACATCATCTCCTGGCAAACCAGGATATAATCTGTTTCAAAGCTATCTATCACACTGTCAAAGACATCGAATCAACTCTGCTGGGAAGGATATCTGACACCCTGACAGACCACCTAGTGCCAACCAATTATTAAATAGTTTGATTAGCTTTAACTTTTGGTCCCACACATACCCTTTTTTCTCCCTTGCAAGCTTTCTCTTTTCTCATATTTCAGACCTAAAAAATAGGAAAGGGGTTGCATTTTTTTGCTAATCACTCAAGTGAGACACCAATCTATTAATGGAAAATTAACTGCTGATATGAAATAATCTTTGAAATTCATCATCTAAGCTTAAACTATGCACATTCTCATGGCTTTCTTGCAAGCTGCTGAAATAACTGTGGAGTAAAACTGAGATAACATTTCCAGGTAATAAATCTACAAATTAAAATATTTTTGTTTAAGAAAACTCATGAAATAGCTAAAAAACATGCATCTTAGTAATTCTAAAGATGTCTGTCATAACTATGTAACAGCTAAAGTTCCAGGTTTGTAAATACCAGTCAATTTGAACCGACTGAATTTCTGTCAATACATGGGAACCATTAACTGTAGTGGATAAAGGTCATATCTGATACAGATAAACTTTAAAGAAATTTGAATGAGACTCTCTTGTTACAACACAAGCTATAAATCAATGTAAGAGCAAGCTATGTGTGAGGGGGAGTGGAGTAGTCTGAAGGTAATGAAGCTGATGATGCAAAAGCTGATTATCCTAAAGATGAGAGGACACCCACTGGAAATCTTTTTTCACATGTCTACAAGTGAAGACTTGTGTGGATCATTTGTTAATCTTTTTTTATTCTGCTTGAGAGCTCCTTCTCCCCAGCCTCATTCCTATACTTTTTCTTAGTATATTATGCAAGTCCTAACTCTTCCTCCTTCACTTAGAGGTATTTGCTCTCAAATTCAATCCTATAATTTAGACCACTTAGTACACAATCCTATCAGACCTGTCAGTCATCTAAATACATTCATTGTCTCTGTACTGGATAATGAATCTGAATCCCTGAATGTAGTTCCACACAGGCAGAGTATTCTGGATGGCATGTAGGTGTTCAATCCACTATGCAGCCAGGATGTGGATAGGGAGGTGCTGAAACTGCGTGTTCAGTACCTGCTGCCATTCTGAAACCTGAGAGGTCAGAGGGCTCTGTCAGTTCTTCAGACAAGTTTGGGACATCTGTGATCTTCCCTAATACTGGAGGTCACCTTTTTCCTGCAAACAAAAATGGTTACACACACCATATTATTAAAACACTGTATGCCATAACAAGAAAGATGACATCTTTTAAGCCTTATGGTTTACTCTTTGAATGTGTCTGACCTGCTTTCATGGCTGCTTATAGAGATTAGTAATTACACCAAGAATCAAGATTCTGATTATTAAAGGATAAAAAAACCTAAGTTACTCACAGGTGCAGGAATTCAGAATACAGAGCTCTACAGACCTGCAATTTCAGAAGAAACTTCTGTTATATCTGTCTTCATGGGTACTACCATTTTAGCAGATGAAGGTTAACTATCATATTTATTAGTACTTTTGAAAGTTTAAAATTACACATGTAATAGAGACATAATAAAACCATGAGGGGAAGCAGAGGGGCAGGCACTGATCTTTTCTCTGTGGTGACCAGTGACAGGACCCAATGGAATGCCTCAAGATGTGCCAGGGTGTCAAGGGAGGGTTAGGTTGGGTATTAGGAAAAGGTTTTCACCCAGAGGGTGTTTGGGCACTGGAACAGGCTCCCCAGGGCAGTGGTCACAGCACGACTGCTCAAGAAGTATTTGGACAACAATCTCAGGAACAAGGTGTAACTCTTGGGGATGGTGCTGTGCAAGGCCATTGGAAGATTCTTGTGGGCCCTTTCCAACTCAGGATACTCTGTGATTCTATGATGAGATCAGGTTTTAAATGTTAATGCTTGGAGTTGATTGAGGTATATTTAAGCATACACTTAGAATCTTTACTGTCATTCGTGACTTTAAACACAGTAAAATTATTTGGCCTTTTAAAGTTAATTTGCTTCCCCTGATAGCATATGACCATTTAAGGTACAGAGACTATTAAACACTGTTAATTGCTCAGTAATTTTGATATTTATAGTGTGACTATCATCCTTCTAAAATAGAAAAATAGATAAAATAAACACTTTTTAGATTACTGTGTACTGATATATTTACACTGAGTAACAATTTTTTTAGCATTTTGACTGCATGAACATTTGTCATACAAATTTTTATTACCTCTGAGACAGCACTAGACTCAGGCTCCCAGTGGCATAACCAATGCAGCTCTTTTCATATTCTGCAGTTTATACAACTATATAAAAGTAGCTCAATCTCAAGGGGGGAAAGAATTTTACTAAAGATCAGTTTGGGGAAAATGTATCAGAAATGATTGACTTTAAAACTCCTTGGCAATCCTGGGTACTATACATAAATGTCCTCCTCTGTCTCTCTGCCTCATACACATACTTCCAGCTCACAAGCAAATTGAATAAACCAGAAGATTGCATTAATATAATGAATATAAATGAACAGGACAATTTCCTTGCCTAGTCCCGGGTGATATCTTGTCTTCCCCAGATGCTCTTCATTCTAAGAATCATGTTCTTGCTGCCTAGCATTGCAAGTTCAACAGCAAAATTAAAGCATTTCTTGTCAGCTCAGTGATTACAACAATCTCAAGAGCAGAAGCAACTTTTGAGCAGAGAAGATCTAAACACTAATATTTCAGTATCTTGATATGTACCCTAACTCTTGTTTTTAAAAAGGTAAAGGTTCTGGACTAAACTTTGATGCCTCCACCTTGGTTCTGGTCCTGTGATAAAGTGCCCTCTCTGACAATTCCTGAAGGTGAAAAATCTCTGAAGAATTTGGCACTTCAGGCACTGCATCTCTGAACTGTAATGGAGTTTAGCTGTCATCTGAATGTGCAGCTGTTCAAACTCTAAACTATGCAGAGGTACTTAATCCCAGACACATAGAAAAATACAAAATCTAGAATAGAAACAGTATTAGGAGTTTCCCAGGTAAGTGCTGGAGGAAAATAGATGACCTGAATTGCTTTCTTGGTCTAATGCTCCAAATAAATTTGTGTAAAATATTGAAGTTAGGCCACCAGCATATTGCTTAGTTTAACTTAAATTAAACCTTATTCCATAAGTAAGCAATACAAATTTTTTTTTGCCTTGCCATGAGTAAAAAAAAAAAAGTCTTCAGACTTTTCAGAGATGTTCATACACATGTAAATAAATTTTCAGTCTTGGTGATAGGCTTCCCATAATGTATCATAATTTTGTGCTATCTTATATTTATGTCATCATTCAAATAATACTGGCTTCCTTCCTAAAGTCTTTTCTGTAGGTTTTATTATTTCTTTACTTGCATATACTAACAATTTAATAAATTATGAAATTTAATTCTGTTTTGTTACATGTTAATGGGATAAGCAACATATTTCTGAAAACAAACAGCATTAACACTGCTTTTACTTAGACAGCAACATGTCAAATAAGCAGTTAGTGCATAGCACAGGCAATTTCCAAAGCAAAAATTCATAATATGTCCTATATTATATAATTATGTCCTATATACCGTTGACTGACATCCATCCTTGTTCTAAACTTAATTCCAGCATTTACTGGTGCTGGTAAATGCCTCACATAGAATTTCCTAGAGGCAACAAAAGGTTGCATTTTGCAGTGAGTTCATTGCAATTCTTCCCATTTCAAGTCCTAAATATGAGATGGGTCTCACAAGAGCATTATATGTGTATCCTGGCAGGTGATTTAACAAGTAATCTTCTGCAAAACTATATAAACAGCTTTGCAGTCACTCATATATTGCAGTCAGTGCTGGATACCCAATAACAAACACAACCTACAAGCTTCCACTTCTTTTATAGCACATCAGAGATCAAAAATCTACACTCCTGATCTTAGGTATCTTATTTATTTTTAATCCACCATTTACTGTATAGGGACCTAGAATGATCCTACTGAGTATCTACCTACCAAGGTGGATATTCATCTGCTTTGGGATATCAGTGATTAATAGGCAGTGTAATCCTTAAAACTGGATTTAATTTAAAAATTCTTTCCTTACATAGGATGATTCACAAAATAATTACTACTTAAGAAACTGAACATCCTTTCTGAAAGTTTGCTGCGAGGCACCATTAGGCCTCTCAGATTTTTCTGGTTTACATGCCATGATGCATTATATTCTTGGCTGAACTGAAACATACATCAAGCACAAAATCACATTCCCATGACTGAACAAATTACCAAGTGTCTTTTAATCCACTAAATAGACACAGACATTTACTCCAAGCTTACAGTAAATGTGAGGAAACTTGGCTATGTTATTAGACTTTCCATCAGACAAGAATATCACTTCCTCCATTCAAAAGATGCACTCAAGAGGATCTACATGACATTCCTGGAACTGCCTAGGAGAGATGCAAGACAGAAATCCACAGTCAACACAGTTAAGGTTGCAGGTGCAGGCTGTGAGCAAAAAGATGTCCAGAATTGAGGCAGAAGAGACAAAGCTCCAATGTTGGTTACTTGTGAGAGTTTTACACTTTGTATCCTGAAGGTGCATCTTAATAGGTGTATATCTTGATCTTCCCACAAAACCTCAGCCTGGAGAGTCATTCAGAAAAGTTTACTTTTTCCTAGAGATGGGAGGTAAAAGAGGCCTAATATAGCTTTTCATAAACACATTCATTGCAAAAATGAATTGCTTTGGAAATCCAAACGAATAATTTTCATTTTGATTCAAATACAATAGATGTTCTATCTCTGAAGAGGAAAGAGGTATTACTGGTATATCTAAAACCATTATTTAACACTCAGCATACTCCAGTCAAGTGTTCTCACAACGAACAGTGCATGGTCAGACATGTTTAGATTCCTGAGGGCAATTCATTTGAATACTCTGGGATAAATATTGTAGTTGTAAAGGCTGAATTTGCAAATGAATCGCCATGATGCCTTTTAAAAATGCTGTATTATACCAGCACTGCTTCAACATCTGCCCAGCTGTGAACTGTTCTGATGTCTCTCAGTGTGGGCTGCCACTTTAAAGTGACTCCCTCAGCAAGAAGTCTAGTCTGTGATGCATGTTTTGTGACAAAGGAAATGCTACAGTAATCACCAAATGAATAGATGGAGGAATCAACAGATGGACAATTGAGTATTTCACTGTTGATGTATTCAGATAAACTGCTAAATTTCCTACCTAGTTTCCTTACTGTTTTCACAGAATAGCTTATCAAGATCTTAAATTGCAAAGGTAACCAAGAACCATTTTATATATTCTCTGAATTACCTGCATAACTTCCCTGTTTTTTCCCTAAGTTTTACTTTATAGTTTCAGAACTTCATATTTGTCCAGAGACCATACAGATCAGATACAATCTCACATTCAAAAATTCTGTCTTATCTTGAGCTGCCTTCTCCATCAGCATCTAGAAGTGTAATAAATAACTGAGATGAGAAAATACACCACACAATCATGGTATGCAACACTGTAATAGATCTACAGTAGGACTAGTTGCCTAAGGATGGTTTTAGTGCCTGCATCCAATATGGATGAATTGCTGTCATTTAAATACCTCTCTCTTTCTTGTTAAATAATTTAATCCTGAGCTTAGAAATTCATTAAGACAAAATTATTATTTTATAAGATGACCAGACAGAACAAATGACAGAGATGTGCAAATTTGGTGCATCAGAGAGAAGGCACACTCACATCACATTATATACTTAAGCTGCTTCAGGTGTTATGCACCAAGCTCTCATGTTACAAAGGGGAAGACTAATATGAAAGCAACTTAAAATTTTTAGGGGACAATTTGATAACTGCATTTCCTCTTCTCCCTAATGCCTGTAAAAAACAACAACAAAAAAACTGGACTGAGCTATACCAAGAGAGTCATCAAGGCCTATAATCTACTCAACAGTGCCTATAGAAAGCTATATGAAAAGGACAAGCCCAATGCAGACTGTTCGAGTTCCTCATCATATTGCCTATGGGCAGCATGGGATCACAGAAGCATAGCACACTTTGCTTGCATGGAATCCCTCAGGAAACCTCTGCACCAGACTATTACTGCTCTACTGGGAATGTTGAGGAGGATGCAAGAAACAATAAAAATGCAGCTATGACAAGCTGATGACAAAATCCTACTTAACATTACTGGCAATGCTGATAATATCTTCTCACCTAAATGAACTATTCCCACCCTGAACATGACTGAGTAGTATTTTCAGTAAAATATATGACATTATAGGCTTTCTGTGGCAAGCTCAATCTATCCTTTCGAACACTGAACATATTCCCATACTTCATTTTTTAATCCCCTCTAGATCATCTTACCAGCTCCCAAACTTTCTTCAGACATATTCATCATGGTTTTGGTTGTTGCCTATCACTGGGACATAGCTTCATTCAGAGTTACTGAGATTCATTAACTCAGAAAATAGAAGTAGACTATTCATCTCTCTATGCACTCTTAAATTCAGCTTCGCAGCAGACTGAAATTCCCAGCCAGATAGATGAAGGGTTAGACATGAGGATCTCTGAGGGTTTCAGGGGAAAGGTGAAAGTAGACAATGACAGCCTAACTAATGATTTTTTTTATATTTTGTTAACAGTTTTCAAACTCAGTCATGTGGTCTTGATTCTTTTCACTTCAGGTCAGCAAGGTGACCTTTTTTCACACATCATGTGGGCATCCTGAATGTGATCTTATACAATTCCTCACAGTAGAGCCAAATGAAACATCCACTCTTATACAACAGAAATCCAACCATCATTCATGCATTTTTAAAAGCTTTTTCTCAAATACTTCATTTTGACTGTATAGAGTTCACTAAATATTTGCACTAAAATATAGGGACCACACAACACAGCACACCATCTTAAATAAAGGCTACAAGGTTTCCCTGCATGAACTTTCCCTTGCAGCCTAAGCTGGTTGTGCACCTTAACACAGTGTGACCTGGAAGTGTGATCTTCTTGCAGGCAGTCATGGCTCTGGCTTCAAAGATGAGCCCTGACTAAGTTTTGGGTCTTGCTGAACGTCACTGTCAGACTGTGCAGTGAACAGCCTTGTCATTCTGGTATATATAGATATAAACCAGAGTCTGAGAAAGAGTATGATCTTAGAACATAGAGGGCAACATACAAAGAGGCAAGGCAGAGTGGCAAAATAAATTTAAAATAAATTTTAACACCCCCCCCCCCAAAACACCTGTGTCAATATATGTTCGATAAAAAATATATCAACACTTAACTGTCTAAATGGCAGGATATCAGTTATATTACCTTCCCAATAGTTCTTTAAAGTGTTAGTGTGTGTTGGTTATTTTATAAATAAGTATAGAAATTTAGATATCACACAGAAACAATGTTTCTAACTTCTCTGTGGCTGGTCTACTATCAGAGATCCCACAGCATCATACTGAAATAAGCTCTTGAAAAAAATATTTTTTCTAAGAAATTGAGACAGGGAGAAGAATACTATTGAGAGTGAGCAGTAACTGATGTTCTTTGGGAATGCTGAAGAATCAGAGAATATTTATGCAGGTTTTGCATATCCAACTGGACTCAAAAGCAATCACAAAAAGGTGCAGCTATTTTTTGAATATAGAAGTACCTGAAATTCTCCATTTATTTATTATTATTGGTACTAATAGAGAATGAAAATCCCATCTCTGAAAATGCGCAGGAGAAATACTGTGCTCCTAAAAAAAGTGAAACTTTTGAAGGACATTATTGTCATCACATGCACCTCTCAAGGAACAGAATTTCTTTCATTCCTCTAAATTTGAGGAATCTTTGACTGACAGTCACTTTACAAGTCCACCATGCAATTATGGCATACTGACTGATTCCATTAAAAGAGATCAAACAGTGATTGGCATCAGAGATATAAAGCTACTGGAATGACAGCTACAAGATAGAAACCTAAATCAGGAGATGAAATAAGGACATGTCAAAAAACATGTTACAAGAAAATAGAGATGCAGTTACACTGGTCAAACAGATTATCACAAGAGGAAATTTTAAAATGGAAAGACAATAATAAATTAGAAAAGTCTTAGAACCAGAAGAAGCTCTGGTGGCCAAGAAGTGCATAAATTGTAAAAAATGCACAGATCCAAGCATCCAATACCCATATTTAGATACCAAAACCATAACCCATAACTGTTTTACAATAATTTTTAATTTAACTGCATCAAATATCAACATATCAGTGCTCTCTATTAAAAGAAAAAGTTGCAAAAAACCTCAAAAAAACAAAAACCAAAAACCAACCCCCAAAAACCTGAAAGAGACTTCAAGAGAGAGAACTTTAATCTTCAAAAGCTGAATGTAGGGTTTATAGAGAAAACAAAGGTACTAAAGTCCCCATCAAAATAATTTCAAGAGGAAAAATAGTTCCTCCAGTTGAAAAAAATAATCTTGACCCCCAAAAAAAGTGAAAATTAAACTGGCTATATTTGTTTTAATTGCTATGGCCATACATATGCTAAGGATTTACAAGCAGGTCAAATTCAAAAGACAAAGAACATGAAGCTGCGATACATAATTAGAAAATTAGGTCATGTTTACAGATGCTTTATAAAATGGTTTGATGTATTATTATTAACACTTCTTTGAGGTTTACGTCAGGTACTACATTCAGTTCTGGGCCCCTACCTTCCAAAAGGTCATTGAGGTGCTGGACATGTCCTGGGAAAGGCAACAAGGTGAAGGGTGTGGAAAACACGTCCTATGAGAAATGACTGAGAGAGCTGGAGCTGTTCAGTCTGGAGCAAAGGAGGCTCAGGGGAGACCTTATTCCTCTCTACAAGCACCCAAAAGGAGGTTGTAGTGAGGAGAGAGCCAGTCTCTTCTACAATGCCTGCAGTGAGGACCAGAGAAAATGGCCTTAGATTCAGCTAGAGGAGATTCAGATTAGATATTAGCAAAGAACTTTCACTTTTGAGGGTGGTCTGGCATTGGAATAGGTTGCCCAGAGAGGTGGTGGGGTCACCATCTCTTGAAGTGTTTAAGAGGTGTCTGGATCTGGTGAGGGAAATTTGCTATAGTGGTTAATGGTGTTAGTGCTGGGTGGATGGTTGGGCTGGATGATCTTAAAGGCCTCTTCCAACCTTAATGACTCTATGGACTCTATATGATTCTGTGGATAATCACACATTAAAATCTTAGAGCATGTTTGTAATACAACTAAGAGGAATAATGCAACCTGTTATAAGCGTACATTAAATCTGTACTTGCAGGACAAGGCTCAAGAATATTTTTCTTTGGGGGTGGTTCGCAGCTTAATGTACAAAAGAAACAAAGTCTAATGCAAACTGCTAAAGCTTCTTTTTCAGAAGAGTCTGTATTTCAGCACTTAACCTCACAGGCATCTGTGATTCAACAGTTTGATGAAAACGAATTGAGGCAGTTAGGAGATAATTCAGAAGGCTACAGAGGTTGGAAGGATTTAGTTCAGCTGAACCCAAGGACATTGCCTTTACAGCACAGTCTGCCGCTATTGGATTGTGTTTAATGGGAGAGAGCAAATTCCCAGTTTACCAGAACTGCAGCAGAGAATTGAAAAAATTGAAATGTGCAGCAAGAAAAAAATTATAAAGACATTAAAAAAATGCATGGTATAACAGGGATTCAAAAGCATGAAATTCATTTTAAAATGGAGCTCTAGATCATTTCTGCATAAATAAATAATGAAATTTTAAAAACTACAGCTATCAGAAAGGTTACTCTTCATTTCTCTGAAGTACAGAATCCTGAAGGTGAAGTGTTGAAGAAAACAAGAAGTAGATGAAAATCAATTCTTAGCAATGACCAGATGGACCCAGAATTTTCAGACAGTACCCACCCCAGTTCTTCAGTGGCCCCTAAAGAACAGTAGCAATGAGTGAAAAGGAGCTGAAATAGGGGTGTTTTACAGGAGTAGAAATGGAATTCAGGAAAGATTCATTGTGCATTTTTAAAGCATTTAGTGGAGCTGTGGTAGTGTTTTACAAAAGCAATATGTACTGACATTTTTAGTAACTGAACCACATAATCAGGAAGTCAGACACATAAGCAACAAATATCTAGTCTGTCTGTGTTGAGTTTTACAGAATGAAGATTTAACAATTTACAACCAAAGAGACAGGCAGCAATTCTCTGTTCCCTTGTAGTTTTGTTGTATCTCCTTTGAGACACTTATGTCACAATGCTCTTATCTACATTAGAGCATTTATTGTGTAGTCTTATCAACCAACTTGGAGAACTCATTTCTTTAGGTAAATAAGGTCTTGACTTCTGGGGTCTGATAATTATCCTCTTTCTACTCCTTAAGAATTACTGCTTCAGCTGTGCTTTGACTGCTAGAGACTAGCATGACATATAACTGCTCCTGACTCCAGGCAGGCAGTCCTGCCACTGGATCAGATTTTCTTGTCCTGGCTGCATTGTTTGGCTGTCTCAGTTTACTTTATTCTCTCTGCTGACTCTTACTGATCCCTGCCAAATTTCACTCAAATTTTGATCTCAGTTGTAAAAAGTGCAAGTTTTCCACAGAAATATTATATTAATTTGCATTAATTTTGACCATGAGTCAAGTAAATTATGTAAACTACAAGGAGCTTTAAAGCCTCTGGAAATGTGCTCATGTGTTCAACATCATCATAATATTTGTTTGACCTAGGTCTCAATACATATGAAACATCTCTAGGAAATGTAAATTTATCCATAATTCATTTTGCAACATGGCTAAATTGAAACAGCATGATATCTTGATTGTGACAAGTATGCAAGAGATTCCAACATTCTTCTTCCATTCTTCATCTTGAGTACTTTATTGCACATTTTATAGGTTCATAAATTTATAATTTTAAATGCCATAGCAAAAATTTACAGAACTATTAATAAATTGATCACCTGGAATGGAATATACGAACCAATAATATTCACCTGGAAAGGGTATATACCAACCTTGCAGAACAAGTCTACTTTTATAAAATCTGTAATATTTTTCAGTGTGACAGTCACTCAGTATGGAAAGGACAGATGAACAGCTGTGAAAAAAAAATCATATACACCTTCATCTGTGTTGATAATATTTGTTAGAAGCCATTATACGGTTAGAAACTACTGTAGATCTCTCCTGTCTAAAACATGGGGATACCTCAGAATACTGTGATGCTGCTAACTACTAAAACTCATACTTCAATTGTTATCACTATATTGCTACATTAGCTGTCATAGGGAATTTTAAAACCACACTTAGAATGCAGATCCCCAAGGCATACTAGTTAAAGACTAATGTAAATGCAAGCCAGTCATTCTGTTTCTTCTCTCCCTTTCTCCAACCTGTCACAGTCCCTCTGGATGGCAGCTCAACCCTCCTGCATATCAGCCACACCTCCCAGGTCAGTATCAGCAGACCTGCTAAGGGTACACCCTGCCCCACCATCCAAATCATTAGTGAAGGTTTTGTATGGGACTGGAACAACTGTAGATCCCTGGAGTACACTGCAATTGCTGCCCTGCTATGGGGAATGAAACAGGGAGTACTATGGAACTGATAAAGAGGCCTGACAGAGCAGAAACCATAGGGGAGACAGACATGAAATAAGTGCTCCCTGGGCAAGACGTGACCAAGAAACGTGAAACTTTGTGATAAGATAATGTTACCAGGTGACGTGATATCACATAAAGTGCATAACCAATGGACAATTGTTACCAAAATTGGAACCCTACATAGATGTCATGCAAGTGATAACCTATATAAATGCCTTGTATACTCAATAAAATTGGCTTGTGATCCAAATTCAGATGTCCCTGTCTCTCCATTGCCTGCAACCAGGCCTTGAACCACTGACTGCCATGCCCTAGTCCAGGCTATTCAGCCAGTTTTCAATCCACCTCTGCCTGCTCATCCAGCCCATGCTTCAACAAGTTCTGTACAAGAATTTTGCAGGAAGTAACAGTGAAATAATTACTGAAATCTAGGAAACAACCTCTACTACACCCCATTATCTATCAAGATAATAATTTTATGGCACAATATTCTCATGTTGGTCAAACATGACTTCCCCTTGGTGGGTCCATGCTGACTACTCCTGTCCTCTTGTCCTTCATGCACCTAGAAATGGTTTCCAGGACTGGGTTTTTAATCACCTTCCCAGAGACTGAGATGAGGCTCATCAGCCAAGTGTTTTAGAACAGGAGCACAGACTTGTTCTTTCAGTGACTATTTTTTGCTATTACTAATATTATCCTGTAATTCAACTTTTCTGCTCACATTTATTTATACCAAAGCTTATTTATTTCTTGTTTTAAAACGCTTTTTGCCTTCCTCTGATTGCTAACCCATAACTCACAGATGCACAAAACCTTTTTATATTGTGGAGCTAGTTATAAAATTTCAGCATGAATACCCTTGTTTACACACACACACAAAAAAAAAAGCATCCATGGTCCAGTAGCCTTCTTCACACACAGAAGCTCTTGTCTAAATATTTGTGTGAACAAAAGGACTTTCCCTGAATATGTATCACAAAATTGAGCAAATAAAGGTGGACTCCTTGCTGAGTCATAGAGAAATTAGACCTTATAAAAAAAAAATACTAATGATGGAAATTCTTATTATGCCTTATATATACTTAGAAATGCTCCAAATTTAACAATTTTCAATATGCTCTGGAATTGATTTCTATGTATCTATTACCTCAATACAAGTAGAAAATGCTATTTCACCTGGAAGAAGTTGGAGTTTCTAATTCTAACCCTTGTCTGATGGCTATTGAGTGACAGAACTCTGCAAGAAGCTGAATTCAGTTTATTGATTCTGTAGCTCAGTTTATATACTCTTATAGCTTTGGTTAGAATTCTTTATTGCCTAGGCAATAACTGCAATGTTTATGTTTCTTAGCAACATTCATTAACCACAGTCTTGCATTATTTCCTTTAGACAAAGTACAACATTCCTTTTGCTTCAACCTTCACATTTCTGTTTGATGTTCCAAGGCTTCTGGCCCACCAGGTGCAGGATGTCCACATCATCCATCAACTCTGCAGTACTCTCTGCTCTACCACCCAGCTGGCCCCTTTATTCAGCATTTCTAAAGCCAGAGAGATTTGTCTGTCAAAAATTACCTGTTGGGTATTAAAACACTTTATTTAGATCTCAGCTCTAGATCAATAAATTTGTAACTTCTATTAATTTGAGAAAATTCTGTTGATGTGTCCACCCATTTCACCATGCAGTTCTTGGATCACAGAACTATAGAATTCCTGGGTACATATTAGGGGGGGGGGAAGAAAACCAAACAAACAAAAAAACAAATTGAAAACATCGTGCCTGCCAGAGCAAGATAGGAAATAATTTTGTTTTTATGATTTAAAATTATTTCTAACTCCTCTTCTCTTTTGATTTTTTTCAAAAGATAAATGAGGGAAGACAGGAAGAAGGTTCTGAAGAGAGGGTTAATAAGGGTGCAGTTGCTGCATCTGATTTGGACAAGGTGGAAGTTCAGGGCTTTATCATGTATTGAATTACCAAATGCAAAAAAATCTGCAAAGATAAATGAGCGAATTTTTCTCTGTTGTGATCTGTAAACTAATAAAAGTATTTACAGGTGTAAAAGATTTGACCTGCTATTGTGAGCAAAGAATGGCATTTCCAAGTGTAAGTCTCTCACCTACCAAGTAAACAACATGGGCATCACTGCATTAACTGGCAGGTGAGTTGAGTCCTTACTCCTCTCCTCATTTCAGGTTCACCCAAGCTTACTACATACATAACATGGAAATTACTGACACAGATTTTTGGCTAAAACAACAAAATATTTTCCTAGAAAATTCTCAGTTTTGTGTCCTGCATAAGAACCTTTTCTCTGTGTCCCCCTCTTTTTTAACTGGCATTATCACCCAGGAGAGGGAGGAGATTTCTGCCACTCCTCTCCAGAAAAGATCTCATATTTATTTCTTAAATCATAGTGTTACTTACACCTCTGTTATTACCTCCCAGTTATGACTGATCCTTAAAACTACACTTCCTGTGATCCCAAATCAATCTATGACTTTAAATAATAATAAAAATGCAGTCTTTTTCCTGCTTATGAAGAGCTTTCCCTGTTCCCAGTGCAATGAAGCTTACACCATTTTTTCTGGATATGACCTACATTACCCCACATCCCAATCTTCTGGTGGAGACTGGTGTACAGCACAGGTCTTAGCACTGTGCAAATGTCTTAATCCTGAAACAGAATACTGGGCACTGCTGACAAATTCACAGCACCTTGGTGCAAGACACAGCCCTTGGAACAGTTTGGCACTGGGGAGCTGCCTGCTTTGTGCAAGGTTCACAAACCTGACAGCCCTTCTCAAAAAGCTGACAGTTACCTTTGAATGGTCACACTACATAGTTTGTGGGTGGGCAAAATTACTTAATTTTGCTTTGTTTTAGGTGAATACAAGTCTCCAAGTTCACAGTGTTCTGGCCCTAATCAGTGCTGAGGAAGACCATTTTAGTAGCAGAGTTCATAGAGATGTAGCTTGGGAATAGCTTCTGCCTCTTGGTCTAATGTGGTGACATTGGTTAATGGTAACAAAATTGATTAGCCTTATAAGGGAAATTAATAGGCCATGAAAGTGAAGAAAGGAAAACTGTACACTTTAGTTAGATGTCAAATAAAATAGATTGAAAGTTCCTTCTGGAGGGAGAAAAACAGTGTATTGGAGTCATCTATGCTTAAGGGTGGCAGATGATTCAGAAAAATAAAACAAATAAATTAAATAGTACTAATTAAAGACAGACAGACTCTTCCAAGGTTTATAGCCCATTTTTCTCTTTTTTTTTTCTTTGCAAAATTTTAAGTGGAACTCTAAGGGCTATAAGCTATTGCAAAATCCTTGTGAAACACAATATTACATTGTGTATTTCTTGAACTGCAGACAACTATTTTCTAATGGTATATTAAATGAACTACTGGACTAATGTAATACTACCATAATTCCTAACAATACTTCTGAAGTCAGTAAGGTTAAAGTGGACTGTGATTAGTTCCACAACACAAAGTCAAAGCTTTCCAGAAACAATAAAAATAAAATATTTTTATTAGGTCTGTATGATGAAGAAAAAAAAAAAAAAACCCAAATCAAAATTAATTTTTTTTCCAGTTTTGTGATGAAGAGATGGCAGTTGCATTACCTTGCTAGAAGGGATTGGAAAGAACTGTATTTAATTCTTGCCTACAGCTGTGAAGCACTGCAGTCAATGACCCAATGGCTAATTTCTTCCTGATTCTGTTTCTATACAGAAAAATAAAATAACATTTTCACAGGGTCATTATTGCCAGTGAGAGGGATGAGGGATCTCCATGGTCAATAAATAAAGCACTCATTTTGGTGCTGAAAGTAAAATGTTTGGTTCAGATGATCAGTTGAACATCATATAAGAAAGCACTTCAAATAGGACCACTTTGGCAGACAGGTGGATCTATGAAGTTTATCTGTCTGTTGCTGAACAGTCTGTACTCACCAGTAATCAAGAGCTTAGATCAAACTGTGAATGGCCACAATACATCATTCTAATTAGCATTTAATTCTAGGTGGTTGTGTTCATTTTATTATATTTTTTAACTGCTATTGCATTGCTATACAGACAGCTTTTATCTGTTTTCTTGCTACTTCCCCTCATTACATACTCCTCAGATGAATGCAAATGTGGTAAAGGCTGCAGTTTTTCATACTAATGAAGAACACAAAGTATTGAGAAACATCTGAGTTGTTGTCAAATTAATTTCAAACCCAGTGTTGCTTAATTGCATTTTATCTCTCTATGAAAACTCTTTCAACATTACAGAGAATTCCACTGCATGGTGACTGAGGGGAGGCACCCTAATGTGACTTCTATCACATTTTACCAACCATGGGGCAACCTATCAGCATCATGACTGCTACAGTTTGGTTGTGTTATCCCTTCCATATGTGCAGGGGTCCTTTCACTGTGCCCAGCTTCTCAAATGTCTCAAGAAAGACCCTGAAGTGATAACAGTCTCTGTATTCCTGTCTGATGCTCCCAACAGCTGTGAGGAAAAGCCAGCAACATGGCTTGCTAACTTTGAATAATGAAGAGCCCCATAGCGAGAAAATCTACTCCCCCACTACAGAAGCTTCTTTTCAGAGGAGTTCTAGACCTTTCACTAGGTTGGAAAACATTATGATCTGTGTCTAAATATTATTCATTCGTTCCACTTTACCTTTTATAGGTTGAGATACTTAGCTCGAACATGCAAATATTCCTTAATAGCACAACTGAAGTTCTGTCAAGACAGCACTAAAGCTAAGGAAAGTTCTGTTTTGATGAGTGGTTTCTTTTTCCAAGCACAAGTTCCTGCATTTACTGCAACTCTTGCTTACCTCTTTCAATAGTAATTAATGGTATCAGTTAACAGGCACAGTTACCTCACATATTTTTACAACACTTACTATAAGTGTTTAAAGTACATGCTACATTTTCCTCTTTTCATCTTCATGAACCTTGTACGGCTACATTACATGCAAAAACCATGAAAATTCTGAATCTTACCCATAGCAACAAATACATATCAAAGAAATGTATATCCATATTTGTCACTATAAAATAATGTAAAAGTAAATAAATTCCCATTAGTCAAAACACATGTGCAGCAAGAGCATGAATCCACATCCACTTAGACCTTTTATTTGAAAGTCTGATAATAAGTGATGAGAACAGATGTTAATTAGAAAATTCCACTTGGGAGTGGTATTTGACCTAATCTTTCATCCCACTGAGTTTCAATAGGCATAATTATGTTTCTAACTGTGCTGCATATCAGAATTGTGACCTGTCAAAAATTATAGTATATATAAGTCTTTGTAATGAAGAAGATAAAGCACCAATATGTTGTATAATTTAAATAATAACATTTTCCCTTCCTGCATACAAAAACAGATTATAAAGTAAACTTATGAAATACAAAGGTAATTCCTCATAAATTTTCAATATCTGTCATGAATATCAGACTTATGGACTTCGGTACTATTTATCTATCTTGTTCTCTGAAATTTTTATTTCAATGATGACGTGAATAATTGGTTCAAACTTTGTTGCTATGGAAATGTGAAGAAAAGGGGGCAAAGAAATCACCAACAAACTCAAAGGTCATAAAAACCCTAAAATCAGTCCTTTCTCACTTTACAAGGGTCATCATCAGGTCACAGTTCTACCTGGTGCTCAGGTAAACAAAGGAACATTTCATTTCTTTGTAGGAGAAAAACTCAATCTGTGAGAAACTCTAATGGCAAGAGACACGCTGTGCCAGACATGACTAGACTAGACTTGCTACCATCATCTCATTTTACTGCAAGTCCAATACAGTGTCCACTCTATAGAAATGTCCAGGTCATTTACTTTTAGGCAATATTCATGGTGAGGACTGTAGTTTTCCAATTATTTCAGTTACTCAGGGTCCAGCAGTGAATCTATTAACATCAATATCTGAATTCACATGTACTTCAAAGACAGCTGGAGCCACGATGTGTTAATTTGAATAAAGGAGCCTAAATGTACCTGGGAGGAAAAAAATCAGGCTTCATTCATTGCTTCTGGTAGCACTTGGAACTACAAAACATGGGAAATGATTTCACATTCATAGAACTTTTTGCCCCACCACCCTCATGGCATGCATAGATCTACAATTTTTTTTTGCTTTTAAAAGCAATGTTAACATTTAAAATCATTAATTAGGATCTAATGAAGTTTGTTTATATGCTGTTACTATATGGTTCCTATATGTTAGGAAAAAAAATTAGAGTAGCTCTCTATTCCTTAGAGATAAGCATTTTGGAGGTTTGGTGAAGGTTTTTGAAGATTTTCTCATCTGGGAGCAATCCAACTATTCACTTTGTTGTGTTCAGTTATTTGTTATGGAGTTGCTAAAAATAGAGTACAGAACAATGACAGCAGAATCTACTACAATGAAAAATGACATCCCATTTCTCATTAAAAAGACAGTGGCTGGTAATCAGTGTGTATAAATACTTCTTGATGCCTGTGGCAAAATGTCATTTTAAAGACTATTTCTGCACTAGTAAATAAAGACTTTGCATCTCAAATTACAGTAAAAGAAAACACCATAGACACTAAAATGTGAGTCTGTAAAGCCTAAGAAAAAAAAAAAAAACGAAGTGAGAGAAAAACCCAACAAAAACCCTAGAGATATTATTTGGTTTTTGCTAACCCCTTTTCAATTATTTTCTGTCCGGGTCACATCTCCCTTAGTACGGAACAGGTTAATATACATCTCTGGCTTTGATCAAATTATTAAAAGGCTGACATTCTGCTGGTATTTGAAATTGTGTGTACCTAATTCCTGCCCTCACACCTTTCCTTCTCCAGGCCTAATCTATTGTCGAATAAACAATACAGCCACCTGCTGTTAAACCACAAAGGATTTTTCTGACACTGCAATAAAGCAGGGTGAAGCAAACCACTGCAGAGTTACAAATATCTAGGTACCAGATAATTCAGACCAGAAAATCATTGCTCTGGTGATGGTTGTGCTGCAACAGAGGCAACAGCTCATGCAGAAGGGCACAGAGTGGAGGCAGAAACTCTGGGGAGAGCAGCACAAGTGCTGCTCAGCAGCAGTGAGACGCACTGCAGGGCTCAGTCCCTACCCCATGGAGCTCTTACCCAGGACATCTGGGGCCCCAGCTCACTACAGATGCATCTCCTCAGCTCTGGGGCTGCAGGGATGCCTGGACTCTCTTACTGAGGCTAGGGTAGCACAAGGAGCACACTGACAGAAGGTCTCTCTTCCAAAGTGAACAAGCAGGGACCATAGATCAGCACTGAGTTTGTCTCCTTGGTCCTGACTGGGACTCACTGATTCTGTGGGTGAACAACCAGCTTTATTGTGATCATGGGACTACTTGAGGACTGAGAACTGCTGGAAAGAGAGAGGACCCACCTTTCAAAGAGGGAAAAAATCATCTTTGTCATCAGGCTGTGCAAGCAAGTGAGAAGAGCTTTAAAGTAGAAACAATGAGACAAAGTCCACAGCCAGTAATTAAATGAGGAAATGGTGAACTAGGTTGGCAAGCAAGGGTTCCAGGGTGATGTGGATTCTAACATCCTTATTATGAAAAAAAAAAAAAAGTTGAAAGGGGTTCCATTACAAGTATAGGCACAGAAATAAAGGAGTATCTGCGAGCAAAGACAGTATCATGGGGAACACACTTGTACCTTTTCTGAGAAATCAGCATGGCTGGGTGTCTCTGTGAAGTGCCTGTATAGTAACACATGAAACACGGGGAACAAATGAAGAAATAGAGGTCAGTGTGCAGCTGCTGGGCTGTGAAAGCATCCTAGAGGTGTGATAAGAATTCACACAACTGAAGTGCTGCAGAGGATGGAGACATGTCCCACTTTAGGGACATTAAAGTACAGGCCAGGATGGCACAAAGGGAGAGTCATTTTAAGGGAGTGAATACATGAAGATGTTCCCTCTGATAAATGATGAGCTAGCTGAGACCTTACTGCTCAGGGTTAGAGGTCAGACCAAAGTGGTTGGACAACTGTATGTGCTTACTACAGGATGTCTGATTAGGAAATGCAGACAAAATCTTCACATAATTTCATTTTTTCAAGTCATGATACACACGGGAAACTTGCATAACCCCAGTATCTCCTGGAGAAAAAACACAAGAGGGCAGCAGCAGTCCAAGACATATATGTAGTGTACCCAAAGGGGCAAATAGTGTTTAACATCTTCATTAATTAGTTAGATAATGGAATAGAATACATGCTCAGCAAGTTTGGACATGATAAAAAAACCCAAAAAACTGAGAGAAGTAATTGATAAACCACAAAATGTTGCTGATAGTCAAAGGGATCTCAACAGGCTAAAAAAGTGGGCTGACAGGAATCTCATGAAGTACAACAAACAGAAAAATAAATTCCTGCACCTGCAAAGGAATAACCCATGTACCAGTACATGCTGCAGATTGGTTGGGAAACTGCTTGGCCAAAAAGGATCTTGGAGTCCTGTTAGACAAGTTGAAAATCAACCAAGGTCCATGTGCCCTTGTGTCACAGAAGACCAGGAACTTCCTGGAGTGTATTAGGAAGAACATTGCCAGAAGTGGGAGGGCTGCTCAGCCTAGTGAGGTGCATCTGGAGTATTGTGCCTAGGTCTGGTCTGCAACAGAAGACAGGGATATACTGGTCCAGCCAAGGGCAACAAAGATGATTAAGGGACTGAAGCATCTGTCATACAGAGACTGAAAGTTCTGGGACTACTTAAACTGAAGAAAAAATGGGCCAGATGAGATGTTTTTGATATTTGTAAATACCTGACAGGGGAAGTAAAGAAAATGGAGTCAAACTTTTCCTCATGGGACCCAATGACCAGATAAGAAGGCACAAACTAAAACATAAAAATTTAAGTACAAGAAAAAGAGGTTTTTTTCTCCACCAGGTTCCCCAGAGAGAGTGTGAAATCTTCCTCCTTGGCAGTGTTCAAAACTGATCAGACACAGCCCTGAGCAAACAGCCCTACATGTCCCTGCCTTGAGATGGAGTTTCAACCAGATGATCCAAAGGTGCTAACCTCACCAATTCTGTGTTTCTGTGGTGATTATACAGTGGCTGACTGGGTGCACATAGAACTGTGTGAAGAGCACAACCAAATCTGGTGCCTGAAAAAACCCCATATCTACATGTTTAAATCTATAGGTATGAATATAGTATTTCTGAAAATAAGCATAGTGAGAACACATGATGGAGATTACAGTGGTAATTTGTTTAAATTATTCTTGGAGTTGGGGAAAAGCATAAAGGCAAAATGCAGAGAAATAAAGAGAAATTGTTGCAAGTTGCCACTAAACCAGACACAATCAGCAGTTTGAGTTTATCAGCTGTCATGACAGCAATAAAAAGAAAGGATGTAATAGGGTATATTTTATCACAATATATATTTTGCCTTATATAAGCATTACCATATACAAGAGATATGGACTGCCAAAAAATATGTTGATTTCTCCCTTTGTCCTTCAGCATGCCTATATTTTATGAATTTTCAGTAGTGTCACCAGTCCCAAGGCTTCCCATATGCTGCTTTTTACCATGCACAGTTCAAGGAAGATGCCAAAATCCCTGAGAGTTTTTTTGTGAGATAGATAGATAGATAGATAGATAGATAGATAGATAGATAGATAGATAGATAGATAGGTGAATAAATAAATAAATAAATGTAAATGTGTGTATGTGTGCACATGCTTGTGTATATATATAGATATATATATATGACAAGTATAGTCCTGAATCTTACTGGCCAGCAGCAAGGTAAATTTCTATAAGATACAGATATATACTTTTACAATTAAAAAAATTTAAATGCATAGTTATAGATAATTTACATAACATGCAACAAATTTCTGAATGTTTTCACCATCAGTACAATTATCTGATTCTTTACTCAATACCACAGCTTTTTTTGCTAGAGAAATGTTAAAGGACAGTGTTCCACAGGATAATTGCAGTATGTTCAAAAAAATGCTTTTTAGCATGGTTCACTACAACAAAAGATAGATCAAAAAAACCACTTTTCCTTCTCTTTATCCTTTTTAATCTCTACCATATAATCATTAGGCCAACTTCTCCCTTTCCCTTTTTCCACGTTTTTATCTTTGTAGTCTGTCTGCCATGTTCCTATGGTCTTTCATCATACAGCATTGCATCCTCTTGCTTAATCTCTTTAGAATCAGGAAAATCAGGAGTAAATGTAGCTTTCAAAACAATTTGATAACCTCAAAGTTGTACTTTCCTATGAACACTAGCAAGATATGATTGTGAGATAAACTCCTACTACTTGTGTCAATAATGAGCTGCTCGCAGGTGTTTTATGGACACATTTAGCGAGCATTAAAGCTGGAATTTCTGTGACCTGGAACCTTCAGGTGTGTACCCTGTTTTAGAGTTGCATTGCATGTTCTCAGCTTACAGTGTACAAGCACTGCTAATTCACCTTGAAAACTGAAAACCTTGATAGAGTGGCACTTGCACTTCCTTTGCTCTTTTTGTCTCTCATCTATGCACATGCAGTTGACTCCCTAGCAATTGCAGAGTTCCCCTTCAATTCTATACCCTGCCCAGAGTTAAAGCTACTTGATACCTGTCCATGGCCTTCCTCCAAGCTTCTAGCCCTCCCTTTTACAGCTTGCACATCCTAGAAGCATGCTGCTTGAACAGAAAAATGCTTGCTAGCTGTCTTTAGAGGGTGCATATGAGTGCTTACTCATAAGTTGGCTAAAATTCTGCATGTTGGCTTTATATATGTGCACTCTACCTCACCACTAATGGCCAAAGCCACAGCATCGATCAACACACACAAAAATTAATGCTTTCACATTTCCAGCAGTCTAGGATTTCATCACATAGAATGTGTTCTTTCAGCAGTAAATGCATGTTTGATGGAAAGTCATGGACAGCCAGTGTTGCAGAAACAGGAAACCAATCAAGTAAGGTCCATATGGATTATACTGTGAGCACAGCAGGATGCAGAGCAGAGACTAAGTGCCATATGGAATGTAGATGGTGAGCCCATCTGGGTGTTTTCTTAACAAAGGACACCCACAATTTTATTATAGTCATTCTGAGCTTCAAATTACAGACATCTTTAAAATGTTTGAATTATTTTTATTTCTACTGTAATTCATTTGTATGTGTATGCAATACACATCATTTGGAAGTATGTGGGCTTCTGTTTTAAAGATCAAACCTCTGCTGGTGAGATTTAACAATGTACACACAGATTTAAAATTTCCTCAGCAGTCAGTAGCAAGAGGCAGGAAAAAGTTCTACTACCAGGGGAACAGAAAAGAAAGAAAATTATGTAAGAGCACAGCTATGTTCCAAATTCTTCTCAAAATTCCAGAGGGGAATTAATCTGCAATTGTATCAACTTGCTACCTTTCTTACTCTTAGTTTTCTAGTTTCAGGGTTTAAGCTTGATATGTGGACTTTTCCGTTCAGTTATGTAGTAAGGAGAAGGGAAAAGGAAGAAAAGATAACTCTGTTATCAAATGCTCTGCAGTGTCCCCCTTGGGTGTCCCCACCCTGGAAATAATAAAACTCCTAATGCAGGAAAAGCCACAAAGATTTTTTTATAAGGGACTCTTTATCAAGCAGTGTAGTGATAAGATAGGATGAGGTCTAACAATTATAAACTGAAAGCAGGTAGATTTAGGTTATAGATTAAGAAATTCTCCACTATGCAGACAATGACACCGTGGAACATGCTGCCAAGAGAAGCTAAGGCTGTCTCATCCTTGGAAATATGCACAAACCAGGATAGGGCTTGGAGTAACCTGGTTTAGAAAATGTCCTTGCCCAAGGCAGGAAGTCTGGAAGCAAATGTTCTTTGGCTTCCAACCCAAATCATCCTGTAATCCTGTACCTCTAAAATCTGGAATGTAGTTTTGTACATAGGTTCACAAAATTGCCCTCTATTTCAATTTACTCTGCAGCAGAATCATACTCTTAATTACATGTCTTAGCTGAACTTTTAAAATCAGCATATCAGGCACTCAAGCACCTACCTGATCATGCTCTGAGTCTTATTTAGTGCCTTTTTTTTTGTAGCTGAAGCAGAATTTTTCTTCAAAAAGAAACAGGTGTATTACCTCAGCTACTTCATTAATACAAGGCTAAGAAACATACATTTTCTATTTCAGCCTAGAATGTATATAACCAATTTTAAAACATTCAGGTTTTTTAGCTTTATCCTCTTTCTACAAGCTCTACCCACCCCTAAAGGGAGCAAAGGCCCTAAGCCAATCTGGCAATTATTATACTCATTTACTCCTATGGTCAACCACATAAACCTGTTTCTGTATCTTCCTGGCCCACCTTCAAGGAATTAGTTACTCTGAGACCTGAAGACCTCCTAACAAGAATAAAATTGTTTATGGGGAGTTTTCCAACCAAAAATATTTGTGTCTGTGATAAATTCAGTGTCCTGGATTGAGCGCATATATCTTCATTCAGAATACGCAAGGACTTTCATTTTCCAGCCTAAAATTGCTTTTCTGCTTTTGGATCAAACTATATGCAAAACAATTCACAAATAAAAAAAATAAAAAAAAAAATCACCACATGAAACTGTAATATCCAGCTACAAACCTTATTCTGATATTTTTAGATGACCAGACAGTTTTTTGCCAGCCCAAGGGCAATGAGAACTTTCTGTCTTGCACTTGTCATTTCAATGTGCTTGATAAATTGGACTGGACAGTAACAAGAAGCTGGAGCCTTCAGAATCTGGCTCTATGAAAACTTTCAATACAGTAGGAGAGTCAAATAGTTGACACTTTTGCAGACATATATCAGAAGAAACAATAGATCTACTTTCAACACGACAACCACTGCATCAATGTTGCTTCATATATACAAAACTGAGAGAACAGTGATATGACTGTAACCTTGAGGCACTGTAAGTTTTGTGTCACAAAAATAAAAAAGAAAGAGCTTTTTTTTTTACAAAAGAAATAATTTTGTAAACTGAAAATAAATGTGTACTGCAATAAGGATATGGATGTTCTTCTTTCATATAGGTTTTCTGTAGCAGACGAGAAACATCATCGCCATTGAGGACATCTATACATGAATATGCATGTTTTTTTCTATTCTGTTACAAAAGTGACCAGAATACCACAGTAAATAATTTAAATCTGAGTGATGCCATTAGAAGCAGCTGTCATTCTCCAAACCTGGATAGTAAATTTTTTTCTACAGCTGTACATATTGTTACGGGTTTTGAGAATGCTTTCTAGCCTTTAAGCAGATTCCATTGGCCCAAGACTACTCTCTCAACTGTTTATTGACCCTTAGTAAGTGACCTACCTACAGTAAGTTTTTCCTGTATCATTGTTGAACCCATGCAGGCCAGAGGCTTGCATTTTACCCTGAATCCTTTGAAGTAACTGGAAAAAGACTCTGCTGTGATTTGCATCAAAAACAAGGAATATTTCTCATATAATAATTAAAAAGCCCCAATGACATAGAACATATTTACATGGCAATGTATTTGTACTGCAAATTAAAATCTGCATGTTTTATATTTTCCTATAATTTTAATTTCAACTACATTATTCAATGATTTCTCATGTAACATATCTTTCCAGAAAGTATCTTACAGTTTTATTAAAGTTTTATTTAACAATTGAAATGCCAAGTCAATCTGTCTTTTTTCCTAAAGTTTATTTTCATATATAAAATGTTTAGAGATATTTTTTAAAAAAGTAAAAAAAGTCATTAGCATGTCAGTAAAGTATCTGAGAGAGGGTAACAAATGTTTTCTATGAAAGTAAAATATTATTCTTTTGGATGCAATTTTTCCCACTGCTTCAATTTAATATTTTATATTTGTTATTGATTGTCCTTTTATTTCATATTCCCAGAGTCTAGCTGTCTAGATTTCTGTTCATTCCTTTTTTTATCTACAAAATAAAAGGAAAGTTTGCTCTTCATAATATATAGCTAAACAAGAAATCATTCAGAGCATTTTCACATCTAACCTATGACAATGGAAAAGCAAGTGTCCAAAGAAACAGAGCATTGCCTTCAGAGGCAAAGCCACAGAAGGAGAAGAATATTACCCAAAACAGAGAGAAGTTTAACTTGGATATGAACAAAGATTCCTATCATAATTTGAAAATTAAGAATTACTCAACTAAAATAAAAGTGATGCACTTTCATTCTGGAAAATAATATGAGCACAGAAATACACAATCACTTAATAATTATCTTCAGAATTCATATGGATTGAAATTCTGATGGACAAACTCTGTAAGTATCATCCCTAAAATTGCCCTTTTTCAATGACACAGTTTTTCCATCACTTTAAATAACTATAGAAGGGGGATTTTAATCACCTGTGCGAATAATAAAATATCCATTTGAAGTCTATCACACTGTATGGAATACCCTGCTCTTGATTTTACCATAAAATATCCATTTGAAGTCTATCACACTGTATGGAATATCCTGCTCTTGATTTTACCAGCATGTAGACAGATGGAGAATGGCTTCTCAGTCTTACTCCCTTTAAATACGTAGGAATTCTATTAACCTTTTTAGACAGAGCCCAGTATTGTAGGTATTTTTTTTTTTTTTACTTATCCTAATAATTCCTACAATTTTCTCAGGATTGCAGCTTTCCTCACTCTAAAATCTTCAGTGTTTCTTATTCGTAAATGCTTCACTTCTCATATGTGCATATTGCAACATTTCTACTTTGTTAATGCGTCAATGTGAATCTAGAGTGAGGCAATTGCACATGATCTATCTAATTCAAAATTTACTATTTTCCCAACTTTCTGGAATGCCCCTGTTATTCCAAGAGTTCTTTAAAAAGAACATTAGGGTGGTAAAATTACTTCAGTGAGTTAGGAAGTCAAGTAATTTTCTGGGGAGATCTAAAAGATCTGAAAAATTATCTGAGTCATCATCTGACACTGCTTCTAATAATATTTTCTGCTAGGCAGATGGAGTAGGAGTCTACTTTGTTCTTCTTTCTGTTTTAAGCTCTTCTAATCCATGCACTGGTGGCACAAATAAAATGTTTTGGGTTGTTTTTTTGTTTTGTCATGTTTTGTTTCTTTGGGTTTTGGTTTTTTGGTTTTTTGGTTTTTTTTAGCATGGATCTCATTTGCCTCTCTTTATGCCTGGTTAGGTCAGAGCCAAATTAACCTGACAAGCTGTTTTACATGAATCTGATTCTCCTATCTACAATAAAAATTAGTTTGAATTTATGAAGACTTTTCACCTTTTCATAGCACTTTAAAAAAAAAAAAAATCATTGAAATCTCAGTTGAAGGAAGGGATTTTGCTGAAAAGATTTAATACTGGAACTTCAACTAATTTTATTTCAGTCAAATCACAGAGTCCTAAAACATAAATATCATTAAAGTTGTTTTAGGGTTGCGACAGCTCCAACACTGTAACCATTCTCCTGAAAACAGGAATAATTGGCTATTATCTTCTAAAGTTCCTTCATCTTCAAAACAATATTTACCAGTGGGACAAAGTATTCATTAAATAAGTGTTCTGCAAGAAAAGTTGATCAAAATGTATACATGAAAAGCAGTCTTTTACTCTCCAGACTAAATGCAGATTTCAGTCTTTACAGTTTTTCTATCTGACCTTTCTGGCACTTCCTAGCACTGGGCTATTTATGAGGGCAAAACAGAAAACTGAAGGAAAAAAATATTAAAAACCCCAACAACAACAAAAGAATATGTACTTTGTAATTTGGCTTGGTTTCTTGGCAGCTTTTGACCATTCACCCTCTAAAATTAAACTGAAGTGTTTCATTAAAGGCCAAAAAACATAAGTTTAAACCCAGATTACAGAATTTCCATATATTCATTTTGATGACTTTCAAAAGAAGTATGAACATTTCCACTTCTGTGATCAAACACGAAAAAACCCACCAGAAAAAAAACTCACCTCACTTACTATGCAACACTACATAAAACATGGAGAGCTAAAACTATGCTTGCTTTTTCCTAGATTTTTATTCCTTCTTTTCTAGCATTCCTTAGAGTAAAGCGTTCCAGCTGTGGTAAGTATTGCTCAGGCATGGATCTGCAATACATTTTGCACTTTGATATTCACAAGCATAAATTTCCTTCCAAGTCAAAGACATTTATCACAGTTTGACTGGCAGTTAGAGACACATTTTCTAGAAAGAACATGCTATACATTTGGTTTGCTTTCCCTCTGTTAACTTTTGCTTTTAAGTAGATTATACTCCTTTTTCTTTATATTTTTTGGGATTTGTTTCCAATTATTTGTATATTCTTAGACATATCTACTGCAAACTAGTAGTCCAGTTTTTTGCTTATTTTCTTTAGATGAAAATGTGAATCAAATTCTATATCTTTATTCCGATAATTCAGTACATCTTCAAA
The DNA here is from genome assembly GCF_903797595.1 of Erithacus rubecula. NCBI lineage: Eukaryota > Metazoa > Chordata > Aves > Passeriformes > Muscicapidae > Erithacus > Erithacus rubecula. The sequence goes on from NC_136687.1 coordinate 38,361,108, forward strand.
GAGCATCAAAGCTCTCTTTGATCAAATGGAAAATGATCAAAGACTAAGCTTGTTAGGAAAAAAAAAGCCTATACAAAGTGGAGGTTCTAGTGCTTTTTTTCACTTTTATCTTAGGTCCCTGCTTTGAATATGCATTTTATTGTATGAAAAAGGTTGATGGTAGAATAAAGTAAAACAGAAATTGAGGGCCAGTGGAGGTGTAAGTATTACTGAAGTGGTTGACTGCTTCATGCTCTTGTTTCCAGTGCAGTGCTAGCTTCAGACACAGGAAGAGTTATACTTCATTGAGGACTCCATTCTCATGCACTTACATTAATTTCCACCTCAGGTTAAATAGGTCTTTAAATTCAAAAAGGATCAGCCAGCAGGAAAATAATGACAGCTGCATGTTCCTGATTAACCTAGTACTGCACAGGAGTTCCATGTACTCCAAGGGGATGGTGCAACTGTGTTCTGTTACTAATTGAGCCATCACCTGTGTATTCCACATGTATTCCATGTGTGTTCTTGCAGTCTGACCACTTGCCTTGTTAATTAGGGCCACACATTTTTTCTAAATTTACCTGAAATCAAGATTTTCATCATATGGACTGTACATAATGCCTAAATACATATGCTACAAGGAACATTGTAGGAGAGGATTAAAAGAATCCCCTTAAAATCATAATATCATCATATTTTTCAAATGCAGGAATTACAATTTCAAAAATTCCTTCATTTATGTTTTTTATACATCTGTATGCTTTCTTAATATGTATTTTATTAATTAAATAATAAATTGAGAAATGGATTTTTTTTTTATTTCAGGGATATGCACCAAAACAAAATCTTCAGACAGGCTCAATCACAAACTGAGAATTAAATGGAAACAAGAAAACAATTTGTAAATATAATGTTAATAAAAATTAATTTTTAAACAAGTATTACTTACGAAATCAAAAATTAGTTCAATCCAGATATTAAAAAAGAAAAAAAATCTTTACACCATTTGCACTCAGCATAGAAATGCCCATTTTCTTACTCGTCTCCTCATTTTTCCTCTCACATTTTAGCACCCCCTATCTCCAAACCTCATACCTTTATCTAATCAGCTCTTTTTAACCCTGTACATTCACATTTTGCCACCTTGACTACCTATTAACACCCATCATAGAACTGATTAATTATATCCTAGGACATACATCTGTAGGAAACAGTGAATAAAACCAGAGAGGTTTATAGATATACTGGTGGAGATAGGTATTTGCAAGGAGAATTCAGATTTTTTCTTGAAGGTGAAATGCAAATTGAACTCATCACAGCTTACGAGTGCATTTACAGAAGGAAAAGGCTGACAGTTAATCCAGCAAAGGTGGTGTACCAAAGAGAGGATTATTAACTGGAAGTTCAACTTAGAGGGACTCAAATTGCAAATAAAGTAGAATTATTAACCATGTTTTGCATGTTTCTCCATTATTACCAAGAAAATGTATTATCAAGGAAATTTATTATTATCCAGTTCTGAATATCTTCCTACTATACCTCCTAACCACTTTTTGTGGAAACATCTTCAGTCTAGTCATACTAGTTTTTGGCAAAATTCAGGGATGACTGATTGAAATGTGAAGTCTACCAAAGGTACTCACACATAGAAAAACCTCAGGGAAAGTGCTAATTTGGTAATAAGTGGAAGGGGGGGAAAATTGACAGGGGATGTTGAGAAAGCTGAAACCTTTCTTGCACATTTGTGCATCAGTCTCTGTCTTAGTTTGAAAGCCAGATATCTGCAAGAGAAAGCAGGGCCTTTCCCACCCTCTGAATTAGTATAATTTTGAAATTAAGGGGCTCTCAGGCAAGGATATGGGGATATGAATAACAGTTCGTTACTAGTATGTATAACAAGACACACAAAACACCAACTATGGAATTAATACCAAGCAGAACAGGAACCCAGTTCTATCCTCTCAGCCGCAGGCATGTTCCCTTTGGTGCAGTTCCCGTCACAGCCAGCAGGGAGAGCTGGTGGCTCCCGGCGGGCAGGGCAGGTGCGATGATTCCCCCGTGGCTGCAGGGGGCGCTGTGGCGCGAGCTCGGGGAGCACGCGGGAATGGCGGCTGTGTCCAAGGTGGGAAGGGATGGAAAAGAGAGGCCTTGCTTCACCAACCCTGAGCAGTGTCAGTCCCGGTGCTCCAGCAGGACTCTCGGAAACAGCAAGCTGAAATGGCAGGGTGACCCTGCAGGGCAGGGGTGCAGGGTCCAGCAGCAGAAGAAGAGGCAGCTCCTGGCTGGGTTGTGGCTGTGGGAGCAGCGACTGTCCTCATCCGAAGCTGACAGCGAGCGAGAGCAACTGCCCCCACTCTCCTTTAACATGATTCTAATCTTGCAGTGTCTCTGTTCCTCTGAAAGAAACTCCGAAAAACCAGAGAAGTTCCCCCTCCCCTGTCTCAACAGCCATCAGTGACTCTTTAGCAAGTCTATGGGAAAAATTCCAGAGGCAACAGGTAGAAGAAAAACCAACTCCCAACAATTTCATAAGAACAGAAACATGTAGCTATCTTGAGACATGATGGATTTCTACCCGAGATACTTAAAGGATGATCTGAAAACTCATAGAATGGTTCTCTTTGTGAAATCAGCAATGAGGAGTTAAACACTGAAAGAGTGGAAATTAATAAAAATAGTGTTAGTCAATGTAGTAACTGTAGTGTTCATAGAAAAAAAAAACAAAAAAAAAACAAAAACAAACTAACTAAAAAGCAAGTAAAATAGAACTAAAAAAATATAACCAGCTTGTGCTTAGTTCAGAGAAAAATCTGGGTTACTATTTACAAGTGTCCTGCAGAGGCAATACAGATCATACATTTCAATGTCATAATACAGGCCCATAAGAAGCCAGAAAGCTCAAATTTATTTAATTGCTAGATGGTAGGTACAAAACAACTTGGATAGATAACTGTAGCTAGACAGCACTTAGCATAATGAAATTCAGAAGGCTTGGGGGGATATACAGAATCCTACATTTAGTTAGGATCCATTCAATTAATGATGTGGATAATGGGACTTAGTGAACCTGCTCAAAGGTAAGGGAGATGGCACCTAAATTGCAGGACAATGTACAGTGAAATACTGGAAATTGGTGCAGGATATTCCAGTTGTCCAACAACAGCCAAACAGATATAGGAAAAAGGGGACAGGATGCAAAAGAACCACTGGGTAGCAGATCTGAGTCTAAATACCTGTTCCCTGCTCTAATTATCCGGGGCTCAGCCTTCATGAATTGAGCAGCCTCAGTTACTGCAGTCTAAGATGGGAATACTGGATACAGCTTAAAGAGGTGATCAAAAGGTGGTCAGAGGTACAGAAAACATGGAAAAAGAAGACTGAACATCTTTTTAACGTAAAGACAAAACTGAATGCGGACGTAATGATGTTAAAAGATGTGGAATAAAGGGAAAATAAGTTATTCCTGTATTACAGTGAACATACAGGACAAGAATAAACAGGTGTTACAGAAAAGGCAGGATATTAGGAAATAATTTAGATTAGAAGGACTGAACTGATGGCACAGGTTGACCAGTAAACTAATGGAATTTCCACTATTGGAACAATTAACAGGCTAGGCAATACCCATTTTCTGCATAAAGCAGAAAATAATATTGTTGATAAAGGTGAAACTGATACTGCAAATGTAGCTGATTCAAGTGATAATCCATGAAAAAACCTCACTATACTTAGGAAGATGATTTTATAGAGTTTCATCAAATGCATTTAAGCTTCTACAACAAGTACAGGCTGTGGCCTCCTTTGGAAGGTCAAATGCCATTATTTCAAACTTCTGTAGCAGAAAAGAAACATACTTGCTTTTTGTGTGACATTTCCACAGAACAGGAACTTTGAAAATAAACCTATAAATCCACATTAAAATACCTGGAAGAAAAGACATCCACAGGCATCAGTTTCCAGCCACATTTCCTAAAGCACTGGATTATCTCATCTGTATTTTACTAATTGAAAATAATTTAGTTTAAAGCAGTTCATGTCATTTAAAAGCTGGTTTAGAATTACTATTGAACAAACCAAGATTTCAGAGTTCTTAATAACAGTGGGAAAGTTAGACTCTGAAATTACAAGTGCCAAAAACATAAAGAGTTTATTATGCTTTCCTCTAAGTTTTTTGCTGAAGTATTAAAAGACTTGCAAAGTTGTATATGCATTAACTGCTTGACACAAACCAATTCAGTATGATTGAAGAGATATTCTGTGGGGAATTGCATTAAAAATGCAAATAAGATGAAAAAGGTGTGCAAAGAAGATTAAATGATGACCAAGTGATTTTTTTTCCAAGTACATACTTGACAATCTAGCAAACTCAATTATTCCTCCCAATCCACATTTCATACTCATATACACATAAAACCCATTGTCTAGTGCCCTCAACGGTTTTCAAAGTTGTTATTTACAGATTTTCAAGTTGACAGTAATGTAGCCATAACTTTTGTTGGACTTAGTTCATTAGTCTGTTCCTCCCTGTGGTAATTTCATTATGTCTTCAACCTGCATTCTAACTCCCACTGCTACAATTAGTCGTGAAATTTAAAGCTACCAGATTGTAAAGTTATGCTGCCTACTACCTACTACCCAAGGGTAATTTAACCATTAATAACTGTAGCACCAGCTAACATTCCTCCCATCTAGTGAACAAGATCCTTAGAGCTCATAAACTTTCCTATATTTCTAGGTGAGTACTTTGTTGATCTGGGTCTAAATGTCCACACTAATCTCACAATGAATAAAAGGCTTTAAATGCACCCTTTAAATTACAAAGTAATTTCAATGGAAATTAAACAAAAATGGCAGAGCTGGAATACAAAAATCCCCAAAAAAAACTGTCATAGAGAGCACAGGACCTCTGTGCCTCTGGTTATTCTTATTTAGCTGCATTTGTCCATGGATGAAAAGCCTGAAGGGGCTATATACTGAATAAACACAAACATAAATTCTGCTGTTGAATTCTGTGGAACTATACTCACAGGGCATACGTCTTTGAGAATTGGATTTTCCAGCAGTCAGAGGTAGGGGAAATAATGGGAAGTCCACATGTTCACTGTTCTGATGTCACTGTTCATCTTCAATGCACACATAAAGCTTGGGGAGAGGAGGGTTAAGAGGTGCTAGTGACTTGGGTTTAAGTACTCTGTCATTTTGTAGGGTTCACAATCCCACATGATCTGTCTCAACTCTTCAATTTATTGAGAGAAGGTCTAGCAAAGGAATCAGAAAACCCAATGTCAGGCTGATTCAGAGGAAGTGATGAGTGAAAAAGGGTCTTGTACCTCTTGAGTATCTAGATCAGGACACTAATGAGTAGCACCTGCTTTCTATAAAGAAATGTAGGCTTTTTTCCCAGACACTGGAGTACTTATTGAACAAAGAACCTTGTACATTGCTTAGGCTTTTTTTTGCTTCTAAGATTTTCTTTCCTGAAGTATATTTTCTTTTAAAGGATTTCCTGCGTGTCTGGATATATATATATATATATATATCTACATAAAAAGATATAGAGATACATATAGATGTAGATATGTAATTTTGTCCATTTTGTTTTGTTTAAATACCTGCCATTCCATTAGTGACTTTTTGAACTACCAAACTACCACACTGGGCACCAGAGGGCCTAGTGGAGCCCTTCCCTTGCAGCATACAGCAGACCAGGAGGGGAAAGAGGGGACACACACTCTTTCAAGTGCATGGAACATGATGGTAAGCACTGCTTACAATAACCAAAACATTATTGCCCATTTTAATCATAGACTTAAAATACAGTTTCATATTGGCTATTAGGAAGAAAATTCACTCTGTCCCAGCCAAATTCAGTAAAAGCAGTCGTGAAGTTTTAGGTTGGTTACTGCTGCTGTAATGACTGGCAGGAAAATACAGATACTTCCTATTTCAAGAATTACATTGATGCAGGGCACTTGGTTCTTTCTCTACTTCTTTTTCTTACACCTTCTCCTTCTTTTTAACTAAACCTCAGAACCCAGCTTGAAATTTGCAGAGCCAGCAGAAGCACATAACACATTGTTTAGATGTTGATGATGCTGCAGCAAACATGCTACTAAACTCATAGCAGACCTAAAGCCTAGACATTTGTGATCTTTCTGTTGTGTCTGTGACAGTAGCATTACACCTAATTTCATTTATCACAGTTGTTTTCTTTCCTTTTTGATAGAAACAAAACCTTGCATTTGTTTCAGGGTAATATTTTTCTTTTACCAAATTCTCTTCTCCTTTATCTACGCCTTCCTTCCTTCCTTCCTTCCTTCCTTCCTTCCTTCCTTCCTTCCTTCCTTCCTTCCTTCCTTCCTTCCTTCCTCCCCTTCTTCCTTCCTTCCTTCCTTCCTTCCTTCCTTCCTTCCTTCCTTCCTTCCTTCCTTTCTCCTTCCTTCCTTCCTTCCTCCTTCCTTCCTTCCTTCCTTCCTTCCTTCCTTCCTTCCTTCCTTCCTTCCTTCCTTCCTTCCTTCCTTCCTTCCTTCCTTCCTTCCTTCCTTCCTTCCTTCCTTCCTTCCTTCCTTCCTTCCTTCCTTCCTTCCTTCCTTCCTTCCTTCCTTCCTATCCTTCCTTCCTTCCTTCTTCCTTCCTTCCTTCCTTCCTTCCTTCCTCCTTCCCCTTCCCTCCCTTCCTTCCTTCCTTCCTTCCTTCCTTCCTTCCTTCCTTCCTTCCTTCCTCTGCCTTCCTTTCCTTTCCTTCCTTCCTTCCGTTCCTTCCTTCCTTCCTTCCTTCCTTCCTTCCTTCCTCCGTCCTTCCTTCCTTCCTTCATTCCTTCCTCCTTCCTTCCTCTCCTTCCTGCCTTCCTTCCTTCCTCTCCTTCCTTCCTTCCTTCCTTCCTTCCCTTCCTTCCTTCTTCCCTTCCTTCCTTACCTTCCTTCCTTCCTTCCGTGGTCCTTCCTTCCGTCCTTCCTTCCTTCCTTCCTTCCTTCCTTCCTTCCTTCCTTCTTCCTTCCTTCCTTCCTTCCTTCCTTCCGTCCTTCTTACCTTCCTTCCTTCCTTCCTTCTTCCTTCCTTCCTTCCCTTCCTTCCTTCCTTCCTTCCTTCATTCCTTCCTTCCTTCCTTCCTTCCGTCCTTCCTTCCCTTCCTCCTTCCTTCCTTCCTCCTTCCTTTCCTTCCTTCCTTCCTTCCTTCCTTCCTTCCTTCCTTCCTTCCTTCCTTCCTTCCCTTCCTTCCTTTCCTTCCTTTTCCTTCCTTCCTTCCTCTTCCTTCCTTCCTTCCTTCCTTCCTTCCTTCCTCTGTATACAGTATATATAAGTAAAGTAAACCCCAAAATAATTCATAGGTTGATTTTCCATTAGAGATTATGGACATTTCATAGGTTTTACTAACAGGTCTCGATTTCATACAAAAGACAAAAATGTCAGGAGATGGTACTGGGGACACTTTTCCTTAAACACACAAGTGGGATGTTTGGAAAAAATAGAAGAGGGTGAAATTTTTCTTTAGGCAGTGGAAAATGGCAAACAACATTATACATTCCAGGTACCTGAGCCCAAGATCCTCTGTCTCTATTAAGTGACTGAACTTATTCTTAATTGCCAAAGAACAATTAAAGCATCTAAATGCTGGAAAGATGCAAAAGGGCATAATTTCTTTACAGTGGAAGAAGAGAAGACTTCTAAGCACCTGAGTTACACTACACAGAACTCACTTATACATTACCAATAAACACTTAATTTTTCATAAAACAATTCACTGACTTGTGTTCTATTACAACATTTTTATTTTCTGTAAAATTGGAGGCTTATGTGAAGGGCCATTCATTCAGGTCATTCTGTAGTTTGATGTCACTTGATATAATTCTATTTTTCATTCTGTCCCGGTAGTGTTGTTTTGTTTAGCTGTCTATTATCATTGACATTTTCTCTCAAAGATTTTTTGTTCTCGTTTTAGAACTTGATTGGGAAAGTTTCATGGAGTTTATGCAACTTTTATCTGAAGAAATATGTTCTGATTTATATTGTGCTTATTCTGTTGCTGACATTTGGTGACATTTTCTCTTTTGTTGACAGCTTTGTACTTCATTAAGAAGTAGGCTACTCGAGTGAAGGTGTTTAATTTGCTTTGTTCCACCTTTATCATATCCAGCACATAAAGTACTCTTCCTACTTCATTCTCGGCATTAGCTTTCCTCTCTGATTGCTTCTTTTCTGCACTTTGCTTTTCTCTATGTCCCCTTTGTGAAGTATTTTCTCTTTTGTCAGCAGTTGAATCTCTACTAATTTTTTTAATAGTTCAGCACAATAGCAGAACGTTTTGTAGCTATTTACTTTGAAGCTGTAAGCAAGAAAAGCTTGTAACAGTATGATTTGCAAGTTCCTGTCACAAAAGGTCAAACACCCAGTCTTTCAGTCTTTGTGTTTCTCTTATTAGCATGCCAGAACTGTGATTACTAACCCTGAAAAAATTCTTGGTGCACTGACTAAAATCCAAGATATTTTTTATTCTAATAGCTGCAGCAAAAGTGAACTAGAAGAACAGACTTCGATGCCCAAATGGATGTGACTAGACCTGCAACTTCACTGCTAATGGCAGGAAATACAAAATACTACCAAAGAGCTTTCAGGCAGAGATAAATGACCTGTCTCACAGTCACCAGAGACTAAACACCTTCCAAGCTGCAAATAGCATTGTCTTACAACTGTGGGATCATAAACAACTGATGTTTATAACAGCAACTTTTAAAGCTGCTAAAATCTGAGAATTAGACAATAAAATGAATTGGTTAATTGTATCCCAGTTATTAAAAATTGGAAGCTTTAAGCTTTAATTTTCCAGAGGTGATATACTTTTGCTTCTTAACCAGTGCTAGATTTCAGAATTATTTTGGTGGGGAGATGGAAGATGGCAATTTAAGTTATCAGTGCTAAGGAATAAAAGAAATTATGTTTCCTGAAAGCAAACACAGCAATACAGCTGGTATTCTGGACCATGTTTTTCAATTTTTAACCAATGGCTTTGAAGTTTCAACTTTCATACTCAATTCAAAGTAAGTGGTCTCCTGTGATGTACATCAGAGAGAAACAAACAAAAAAAAAAAAAAAAAAAAAAAAAAAAAAACAGTGGAAACTAACTGAATTTCCTATATTATTAAAATTTTCCACAATTTTTTAGCTCTTGGCAAGGTTGTATGCAGGTGTAGAGGGTCTCTGTGGGAGGAGCCAGAGGTTGCTTAGTGCCAGACACAATCAGGTGCAATCAGCTCCAATGGACCCACAACAGGACACAAGTGAGCACATCAGCAAAGCTGATGATACCTCCATGAAAACATATTTTTAAAAATTCATGAAGTGCCAGACAGAGAGAGGAGGAGGGGGAAAAAGGAGTGAACAACAAGAGAGAGAAAACTGATGTCAGAGAAGGAGGAGCTCTGTGGAAGGACTGGTATTTCCCCCTACAGCTTTGTGAAGGGTCCAAGCTGGAGCGCAGAGTGTGAGGAGGAAGGAGCAGTACACAGGAGCAAATAAACTGCCATGTACTGGCTGTAAGATCCTGCACCCCTCGGAGCAGGGTTAGAAGAGCCAGAAATGAAAAAATTATGTAGAGAAAATGAAAGGGGTGCAGGGCAGTGTTGAGGGGAAAGGTGTTGCTTTGTCTTTCTGTTGATTTGTCTTTCTGTTTTCCACTACTCAAATTAATAGATGTCTATTTTAAATAAGAGTAAATGACATTGTCCTTTCCCAGTTGATCTTGTTTGCTTGTGACAGTAACTGATAATCAATCTCCCTGCTTTTGTACTGAGCCATGAACTTTCTCCTTACTGTTCCTCTTTTCTCCCTTCCACCCTGTTGAGGGGAGGAAGTCAGCAAATGGCCAGGTAGGTGTTTGACTGTTAGCCAGGGCCAACCCACCACAATGTGCTGCAACAAACTCCAAATGCACAGAAAAGCATGATTCAAATACTGGTTTTATAAAAAAGTGAAGCAAAATGAGCCATTTGTCTTTTTAAAATACAATTTCCTGGTATATCTATATGTGCGTGCATACTTTCACACATGGGTTCCCCTCATCCATGGATCTGATAATCATCTCTAAATGAAGACTTGAATCTCCATTTGAGCAATAAACAATCTTTTTTTTTTTTTCCTAAACACAACCAGGATGCTTCAATTTCCTAAAATTACTGAACAGTAGTTGCACAGCATCTTTCCATGCTTATCATTTTAAAGTTCAGAAAATGAGGATAAAAACTGTAACATTTCTGCATTTATCCCTTTGATGGAATACTACAGTTCTAACCCAGTGTAACTAAATTTTAAAATGTGCATGTCTGTGTGTCTCCTACTGTGGATTTACTGGCCTAATAGGCTATGAAAACAATTAGTAAATTGAGTGTGCTGCTCAATATTTGGTTTCATTTTTTATTTCTGTTGCTTGTTTGTTTAAATAATTTACTGAATTGGAATAGTTTTTATGTGTTTATATATTTTGATTTGGTTTTTTCTGTGCTTGCTCAGTTCCTGGAATGCTAAAAGCTCTGAAAATGGCAGCAGCCTTGTGCCTTGTGCTCTTGTCTGTAGCACCAGTGGTATGTCTGTTACCATCAAAATAAATCCCACAATAGGCTTGTTCAGTCAGGTTTTGATACAGACTACTGACACTGAAAGCAACATGCAGCTTGGTTGGCTTAAACAACAATTTCCAATATAATGGATATTTTATTGTGTAAGATGCCCTTCTGAGTAACAGCTTGCATTCTGTGAAGCCACTGGCACCTGAAGAAGATACAGGTACCAACCTCAGTCTCCTCTGCTGATTATCACCATTTCTAGATACATAAAAGAAAATTATTTCTGTGATATTGTTGAATATCTTTCTTACTCCAGCAAAGTGGAAGAAAAAGGAGGGGTTGAATACACATATCTTGGGCCTTCTAGAAATGAAGACACACTGCTATCCAAGAGGACACTGGAAGTATCAAGAAATAAAAAATCTATCAGAAGTTCTGCTTCTACCATTTCATGACTAGGCTAAGAGTTTATTGCCCAAAATCATCCCATCCATTGACATTCCATTAACAATTTAACATTCCTCTGCTGTGGGTCGAGGTCAGATATTGGTGGTCTGTCGCTCTGATTTATCCCCATATAAAGTTTGTGCAATGGGCATCAATAACATATTCAGTCATTAACACATTCATAGTTTCAGTCACATTACTGAACATCTACCTGCTACTCAACTCTCAAGAGGAAGGGTTGACAATCCTAATCTGTGCTGGTAAACTGAGTGCTTCCCTCACACTGACATTTCTCTGTAATTCTCACCCTGAAGATGAACCCTGAAATGATGCTGTTCTGTCGTTTGCTAGCTTGGGGTACAAATTCCATCCTAGATCTATGATCCTATGAAGGTCAAAGGCCCCAGAAACATCAGGAAATGTCCAATGTCAGTGAAAAAAACCCAAACAAACAAACCTGCCATAAAAAGGGACTTCACAGAGATATTGTGAGGATGAATTGATGGCTTGAACACGCAATTGCTTTACACTCTCTTTCGCTTTAATTTTGTTTCTGTTTTCTCATGGGAAGCACAAATTATATCCCTGGCTACCATTTCAGTGACATTTTGCAGATCATATTAAGTTATATAAAAAAATTATATAGTGCACTTTTGGAACAGGTTTAATTCAGGCTTGATCCATTCCAAGAAATTGTACTCTCTCACTATAAATCATGATTTATAACTTTTCCCATTAAACCTTAAGGTTTCCACAGCAGCTGTCTGGTTTTAATTGCACTGGCTTTTCTAAATTAAAGCATTAAAATTTGCTTGTTTTCCACTAATGTATGTTTAAATTGATCTTTATCTTATTATTTGTTTAATATTGAATAAAAGCCATCATGCTGAAGAAATATCCAATATTTACATATTTATTATGCCAAGGGTCATTCTAGCAACAATTAATCACAAGAATTTTCATTTTATGGTACTGCTTACATTCTGGTAGAATTAGATAGTCACAGGTAGTGGAATTTAAAAAAGAAAATTGAACAGAATTAATTTTTGTGATAATTAAAAAAAAAAAAAAAAAAAAAAAAAAAGTGTTAGGCTGGATGGCATTTAACTATTTGGGAATATAGAATTAAATCTTTCCAAGCTAGGCAAAGTTCTTTTAAGCCACAAGTTGGTAGCTCCTAAGGGTAATTTGTTTAAATCTTCTTTTGATTTACACTCTGAATGTGTTTATATAACTACAATCTGAGAAATATCCTGGTGACATCAGTTACATTAATAGGGTTAAATGAGCTTAAAAATGTCAGATTCATATCTTAGAATCAGTATAAATTTGGTCCATGTTTCTTAACTTTGTTGATTTATTAAAAAGATATAAAACACTACCCTCTGCTACATCATCTATAGAAAAACGTTTCCTAACCCAGAGCCTCAACAGATTTATTTTACTTCTGGGGCACACAAGAACGTATTTCAATTCATGTCAAAAATCATCTGTACGCTGTTATTAATTTAAAATATTGAATTTGCATGTGTCTCCTCTAACTCATTCTTATTCCTCAGCAGTAATCCAAATTATCTGTATCACTGATCAAATATACCAGCCATCCAAAGTGATCATGTGCATCTGGCTCTTTTCTCTTTTTTTGGGTGGGTGGTGATCATCTTTGTTTTCACTATCAAGAGGCAAGTGAAGTAACAATGTTAGAATAAATCTTATGCAAGCAATTTATTCACAAGTTATTTTACTAACTGAGCATCTCATGGGCCAGTTAGTATTACTGGGTTTAAGTAAGGAAACAGTGTAGTATAAGAATATCCTTGGGATCATACAAGACAATGCTTTGATGTGTTTTTTTAAGCTGCAGCTGCTGGGTTAAGACTCTACTGTTCTCCACTCCTTGTCACTCTCCCCTTCCCATTCACATCCCCTCAGATCTATTGGCTTAACCTGGATATCAGCACTTGACAGTAGCATTAGTGAATAGTAGAGGTGTTCTCTAACCCAGATAATTTTACAGAAGCAAATTAGTAATGAGTGAGTGTGCTCCTAGGTTGGCAAGTATGTGGTGATAACTCTCACAAGTGGTGATAACTCTCAGATATAATGATGTCATAGAAGCAGCTATGAACCAATTTTTTAACCAGCTGAGCTGCATCTGAAACAATGCCTCTGACTTCAAACTCAGAAATATTGTGAGTCAGCTGTTTGAGAATTGCTGTCAGATGCAGCTAGAGATTGCCAGGGACATATGTTCATTATAGATAATAGATAACTGTCCCACTAGATAATGCAGTTATTTATCTTTCTTTTTAATTATTCATTTGTTGGGCATTCATTATTAAATGAACTCAGCTTTTTTATTTTCAAACAGTTTGAGGGTCACTCCTGAGAGTTTAATTTATATTTTCTGAATATTCATACTTCAGACATGAAAAGATCAGTCATGTCCAAAATGTTAATTTTAATAAGGCATTTTATTGCATAGGTATCAACATCATATGGTTTGACTCCAAGTAATGAGACATTTATAACCAGAAAGGCTTTAAGTTTTGGGGTTTTTTCACTATGACCTTCAGTCATTAGCAGCTTTGGTGCTAAATGACACAGTTGTATAATTTTTTTTCTATTTAAATCTGGACAGATTGCTGAAAAATGAAACAGCTGTATTTTTTCTGAAAGCCTGGAGGCACTTCTTAGATAGCAAAAATTCTTATGATGGACAGGTTCAGATTTCAGGGACAGTCCTATACACTGTTGCAGCAATAAAGGATCTTGGATTCATCTACAGACCATTTAATGTCAAAGAAGATAAAGACATTAGAATTACTTTGTGACATAATGAGTTTTCAACTTCCTCTCAGTGTAAGTACTACCTGTAAACATTTTATTAAGTCTGAAAAAGTTTCAAGGAAATAAAAAGCAATTTGAGATCACCATGAATTATTTTGCACAATCTGTTCTCAAAGATTTTATGAATGAAGTGCTTGAAAAAGGATGTGCATGCATTGTCATGTTCTAGAAGAATCTTGCAGCCCCGAAAGCCAACCATTCCCTGGCTGCATCCAAAGCAGCGTGGGCAGCAGGGGAGGGAGGAGATCCTGCCCCTCTGCTCTGCTCAGGTGAGACCCTACCTGAAATGCTGCATCCAGCTCTGGGGTGCCAGCACAGAAAGGACATGGATCTCTTGGAGCAAGTCCAGAGCAGAAACAAGATGATTAGAGGGATGAAGCACCTCTCCCATGAGAAAAGGCTGAGAGAGAAGACAAGGTTCCAGGAAGACCTTATTGCAGCTTTACAGCATGTAAAGGGGGCTCATAAAAGAGATGGGTAGAAACATTTCAGCAGACTCTGTTGCAAAGGTTAATGGTTTTAAACTAAAGCAGGGTAGATTCAGGTGACATTAAGGAGGAGAAATTTTACAATGAGGGTGATGAAACACTGGCACAGGTTCCCAGAGAGTTAATAGATGCCTTCACCCTAGGAATATTCAAAATCAGACTGGATAGGGCTCTGAGCAACCTGATCTACACGAAGATGTTCCTGCTCATTGCAGGGGGTTATTTTAGATAAACTTTTAACCCTTTCAATCCAAACTCTTCTATGATCTATCCGATTTGCTATTGGCTTATACAAAAATACCTTATTCTCTGAGGTCAGTTGCTGAGGAGCCAGCACAGACCTAAGCATTTTGATCTTAATTATACTTTTCTTCAAGTCTAAGTATGAAGAATTTGGATGATAAAAAAATGTCATCCTGAGAAATTTGTGCATTATACACAATAGGACCGGAAGGGATTATAACCTTTCTGGAAAAAGTAAGGAGAAACTACAGAGCAAGTTATATAAAAAATATAGAAGAGTAAAGACTTTTTTATGCCATGAAGCAGCAATTGGGAGGAAAGAAATCCATCTTTAGGAGAAATTTAATGAGAAAAACAGTGGTACTAGTACATTGTTAAGGCTATAACTGCATGGTGTAATGACCACTGAGTAAAGTACTGCATTTTAAATTGAATGCATTGGTTAAGATCCACATGGTATAGGAATTGTTATATAGTGTAAAAGAAAAAATGGGAATTTCTGAATACCAACACCAGTGAAACTTGTGGTGTAAGAGAGGAAGCAATACAGAAGTTAAAATAGATTCATAAACATGTTATTGCTAAGACTATCTATTGACTATTGATGGAGTAGCATAATGACTTAAAATTCTGGCTTTTAATGAGAAAATATAAGAAATCAAATAAAATGCCATCTGCCCAACCAGAATAAGCACTCTTGAAGAATCATCCTCGATTTTCAATATTGGTTGGACATTTTCAATTGAAAACCTCATGTGCTTTAAAGCTGCAACTTCAAAATTATTTTCCTTATTATTTTCTAAGCATGTAACTTTAAATTTAAAGTAAAGATCAGGAGGTTCAAGACATGCAATTGGACATTTGGGGTGATTAAAAAGGCAACTGCTGATGTGCAATAACTACATACACTTTCTGAACTGCATCTTCTGTAGGTTATTTGTGAAGTTACCCAAACTGCTTAAGCACCCTTCTTTGGTGAGCCTTCCAATTTGTACAAGCATAAGTGTTTTGCAACTAAATAAAAAGAACAGAGCATTTGGATTTGCACATGAACAGATGAAAGAAGAATCTGGAAGGGTAATGCTTGGCACAGTTATAAACTCATGGACGATAAAGCTGCAGTGGCGAGGATATAACAACATGAGATACGGCCAACCGCCAAAGCAACAGAATAAGACACTCAGTAAAATTTTAAGTTATAAACAAAAAGACAGTGTATGAGAACATGAGGAGGGCATAAAACAAAGAATGGGGGAAAAAGTTAAGGCCTCTGGTTTGTAAGTGTAGTAGATGTACATTTTTTCTACCTGAATAAAATCTCATAGTAGATCACGTGGTCCCGAATACTGTGTTGGATTTTAGACAAGCTCACAAAAATGTCATCAGAAGAATTTCCCTCACGCATATACAGGCAGAATATTTGCAACAGCATATTTAGTAGTGATTGCAAATAGGACATCAGCAAAAGTACAGAACCTGAGTTCACTGATGTAGGGCAGAAAACAAAGTATAGAAAATAATTTAATAATTTTACTTACTGGAATTACACATACAAGCTTGAACAGCAAAGGAGATTCCTCTTATATAAAATCTGTTTTGCAGACACAGAAGTATATCTTTCTCTTTTCATTGTAATTTTAATTTTATACTTCCATCTCTACATAGAGCATGCATGCACCCTAAAATCCTCTGTCATGAGCTTGTCTTTCAAGTGCTAATTCAAACCAACGTAAAATGCGAGTCAAGAGAAGCCTTGTGTATCATTACTTCCACCATAATCAAAATTGTCATGTAAATATTTTTATATGAACATGTATCTTGTGGCTAATAGACTAGAAATAATTTTGTATAGAAGTAGTTATTAGATACCAAAAATAAGAGGCAACAAATACTAAAATAATAATGAATACCTAAACCCAGTTGTAGATTGGCCTTGTAGAAGATCAACACTTTGGAAAAAATAATTTTCCATCTACTAATTGTTGAATATTATTCTTTCAAGCAAAAAAATAATTCATAAAAAGCAACCTATTCATGAACAGAAAAAAAGAGAACTCACTAAATAAAATAATTTAAAATTATTATCTCACTCATATTTGATTGTCTTCTTGTATTTCATATTTGGAAATCCTATCTAATGAAGTTTTATCATTACCACTTTGTGGTGACTAAATGCCATTATCTTGCTATTTGTGCAGATCCCTAGTACTCCCCACTTCTATTAAAACCAGGGTTCTAATGAACCTCATGAGGTGTCACTAGGTAATTACCACTTACAGTCTGAAATGAAGCTCAGTTCCAAGCCATTTGCATTTATGTGCTAAAACTAAATTATTAATGCGGATTTTTACACATTTTAAGGTTTAATTTTTCAGTCTAATGAAACCATAAATTTCAAGCTTTCAAAAATACTTCTATCCCTTATTTAATTCAATATGTAATTGAGAACATGATTTTGCTACAGATGGAGAGGTCTTTTCAAATTTGAATTAATTTAGTGTTTTGCTGAGTTAGTAGATTAAGTGCTACAGATTTCCTGATGTTCACTACACTAAATCTTAGCTGTCAGATTAATGGAATGAAATTTTGGAAATTCGCAAGGTTAAAAATATTTTTGCAAAGGTGATAGCTATATTTTCTGCCCCTACTGAATGACTCCCACAAAGTGGTAACAGCTGGGAACAATCAAAGGCAAAATTCTACTACAAAAAAGTTAATAAAATCCAAGTTCATTTGCATATTCATTTTATGCAATTTATTCAGGAATAATACAATATTTTAAAGAAGTGGATACATTATGTTTAGCTAGTGGTACAAACACCCTAAGCAAAAGTTTACAACAGGTTTATCCTTTAAGTTCAGGTAATGTACCAAGTTGTGAACACCAGACTGACACACAGTTTTCAGTGAGAGACTTTTCGGGTGAAATAATAGAATTCCAAACCAAAAAGAGCTTTACAAATAGCCACACATGTAATTTTAATTTTTTTTAAGTCCAGTACAGTTTCCTCAAATCTTTCACAAGTCGATGTCTCTCGTGTATCTTTCAGTGAAATGAATAAGGACCAAGATGGGGGGAAAAATCCCAAACACCTACAGACCCACACTCTTTTAACAGCAGTATTCAGCACTGTTGAAGAATGCTATTTTCTCTGCATTATATGAGTATTCCTCTAGTCTTGTGCTCCTCTAGCAGGAAAGGTAAGCATATATCATTACCTTGACTGTCTCAGCTTTCTCCACCAGTTTCTATTGACATATTTGGTTGAGCATGATGAGAGGTACAAAAGTGTTTCCTGATTCATAGTGTCATTCATAAATTTCTGGCTCTCTAGTACACCTACTACTACACAAAGTGTATTTTTTTAGGGCTATTTTATCTATCACTATTCAGAGACCCAGTCACAAATCTTTATACTAATGTGTTACAGTATTTATTTCACAAAGCAATTGCTTGATATTCAGTACTGTCATATTTTGCCTTTGATAGAAAAGAGAAGCTATCATTGAGAAAATGTTAAAGGATTAATTGCTATATCCAGTTACAAAATCTACAAAGAAAAAGTGTCGCAAAAATGTTCACAGTTAAAATTGTAGTTTAAAAAATTGCCATTGATGATTACAGTTAAAATATACAAATCTCCTGGTTCAAATTTTCTTGTCATGAGGGTATAAAGCTCAGGGTAATACCTCATTTTTGCTCCATAATATCTGTGACACGCTGTAATGCATTACTGACTATCTAGTGATTCATGAAATGAAAACTCCTTCCTGTTTACATCAATGCAGATATTCCCTGGGGGTTCTTCACAAAACACCTGTCCACTTATACAGCATGCAAAGCATGAGACATTTGCTTTTTCTTCTCTTTTCAGAAGCACTAGCCTTAGAGCAATTTCAGTATCTATTTCATCATCTGTCACCAGAATTTAAATATTCTCTCAGTGGGTGGAAACAGTGGACTGATAACCTCAGCACTGGCATTCTCTACAGCTCAGTGAAAGACATGCAGCATCACATGTAATTCAAAAGGTTGCTTTGCATTTATTTCACCAGCCTCTCCAGATTCTCTTCAAAAAAAAACTCTTTTACCTTTGCCAGAACTATACTTCTGAAGCACAGATCACACATATAAAACTAAAAGCATACTAGCTGGTCCTAACCCAGAGAACTCAGAGACCTACTGGGCTCCCTAAAGGCAGAATGGAAAGAAATTAGCCACCTGCTGAGAATAATCCTAATGCACTAACTGTGAGGAGAAAGGGAGGAAAGCAGTCTGGAGCAAACCAATGGAGAATTATAAACCCATGCATGTGCCTTACTTCCTACTCTGACTTAAATTGTAGTGCTTCTGTTCACTTTGAATGAAATCACTGCTCCATGCTGAGTCTCTGCTGAATTTCTTCTGACTATCCAGTCAGAAATTCTATTTCTTCTGACAGTATCCTGCAACTCCACCAGTCACACCCAGTGTCTGGGACCATACCACAACACTCACAACTCACAAATTATGTGGCAGCTGCTGGTGAATATATCCCATTTGGAATGCACTTATTAGATTTGGTTTCTGAAGGTACTGCAGTCCTTCTCTGGGCAGGCTTTGGGTGGGTCTCATTCTTCAGAGGGGAGCAGTTGTGGGCCTGCATGCAGAGCATACCAGGGCTTGTGCACACTCCAGGTCAGAACATGATACCTCACAAATGGAAGCACCAGTGATCAATTTTTTATTTTAGGATGTTAACACATACATAAACTCTTTCAGGTGGTTTGGCGCCTTGCCAGGCTCTGTGCTGTCTAGAGGAGCTGAAATGTTGTAGAGTTGAACAATTTAGTGCTATATGCAGTATATAAATTGTGCCCTATGTATGCTGGATAGCTGACCAACTCTCATAGCTCATTAAAAAATAGAAAGAGCTAATTAAAGTTTCTGCCCACTTTTCATTTCTAGGGAGTGTTCTCTCAACAGTGCTTGAATAACTGAGTTAAATTGAGAGCAGTTTTACTTCTAAAAACTGTAGAGATGGAATGATTGCAAATAAATTCTATTAGACAATATTGTTTTGATCCAGCTCAAGAGCTCTTGCATTGTTTCACAGCCCAGTGAAATAGTTGAGAATTCATCCTTCAGTGCTATGGGACTACTCTTCATAATTGCAACAGTACTTGGCCCAGAGGGACAATTTCCTGATAAAAACATTATTTCCCTGAAAACTAAAATTTATGTTTCTTTAAAACAGAAAGAAGTATCACCATATTTGTACCATGAGAGTCTGTCTCTGAGCTACCTATATTCCATGGACAATAAATTAAAATATTAGGAATTTAGTCAAAGACAGATAAATTTCTCTTCCACATTTGTAATAATGCACAGTATGGAAGATGATCAATAATGTAACATGAATTGCTTTAGCTCCCACAGAGAGACATATTTGAACATTTCCTTTAATCTTTTTCATTGCACAAAGCACAAAAGCACTCTCTTCCCAAAGGATGTGTTGCTATATCAGCTTTGTGGTGGGAAGTATCCCTAAACCCACAACAACATTCAAACCAAAGCTGCTATTGGGGTTAGGATTTGGGTGAATAATTATATCCAGATTAAAAATTATGTGACAGCATTCATACTCTAAGGAAACCCAACTTTGGGTTTCAATTAATGGAATTACAGACTTCAAATATTTTATAAAGACTACACTGACTTTTCTTTATATAAGTGAAAACTTTTTCTTGTAAAGACCTCAATGAATAGGTAAAATGCTAATGAGACTGAGAAGAGCAACACTTAAAGTAGATGCTACACTTCCCAGAGTTTAAAACACCTCATGTCTAAATTTATTAAATAATTTTCAGTTATAAAAAAAATCTATTAAAATTTTGTGTGCTACATGTAAACACAAATTCATTTGGACTTTTAAAAAAATTATTAATTGACATTTTTTTCAGAATTCTTTACAGAAGAAACAGCTATGGTTGGGCCAGGAACCTGCCATGATTCTTGTAAGTATGCAAACTATGTTCTAAGAGAAGGCAAAAGACTTCTTGTTGGTATGAGTGAGAAATACAATACTCAGTTTTGTCATTTTTGTAACTTTGGAAAGCTCGCATGAAACACTGATTCACAGTGCAGACAGTGGCTATGACAGGAACTTTTAAAATTAACTAAATAATTCATTTTTTATACATTACAGAAAGCTTCACTTGTACCTTTATCTTAGAGAAAATATATGTTTAAAAAAATTCAACAATCATGAGATAAAGCTACAAAAGCTCTTCTGAAGGAGTGCTATTAACTAGTTTGGAAGGGAGAAAGGGAAAATACCTAGTTTGCCAGTGATGAGCAAGGGAATGTTGTACCTAAACTTGATTCCTTAATTACAATTAACAATAATGGGATCATTTAATCTGCTTCAGGAGTTGTTGTGACTGCAAAGAACCACCTGAAATGTATCTACCCTAATGCAGGCAGAGTGAGGAACAAACAAGACAAGTTTGAACTTCGGCCCAGCCCCAGATATTTTATATCATCTGCTTAAGGGAAACCTTGTGGGGTGAGTCCTGTGGTCAGAGTGCCCTGTTGGGTTGTTAGGGGCTCTTCTGGAGGCATACATAGGACAGAGTATGTGAGACACTTGCACAGTTGAGAGCTTCTGGGTAAGAATCAAGGGGCAAACAAATAATGTGGATGTCACAGTGGTAGTTTACTACACCTCTCCAATTCAAGATGGTGATGTAAAAAAAATTTTTTTGAGGAATCAAGAGATGCTTCCAAGTCAACTGCTCTTGTCCTTACAGGGGACTTCAGCTCGTCAGAAATTAACTGGGAGCATCACACAACTGGTACAACTTGGGCCAGAACACTCCTAAAAAATCTGTCATGTGGGCAGTGTAATATTTCTGAATCTTGTGGTGGCTTTTGATAGCAGAGTTTCTGTAACTCTCTGAAAATAACATACCCTGTAGAAACTAAATCATTCATTTTGGTCACTGCAGTACCACTTTATCACCTTGAATAAGAGTTTTCTATCCTATTTCTACAAGTTACACTGTTCCCATGAGCTTTTCTATGTATTTCTTGCTGTTATGGTGTAAGTTATTTTTTCTAAATAGAAGCTGAGAGAAATTATTTATTTAATTTGGGTTCAGAAAAATCCAAACTATGTCTTAACTCTGCACAGAAAGGCTAGCAAAATGAATGGCCTAGAGTGTAAAATAAGTACAATGCTCATAAAGTACTGTATTGGAAATTACAGTTCAGCATAAAAGATTCAGAATCTTACACTAAGCTTTGTTTCCCTTAGGTTTAGATTATGTAAGATCAAACTCATCTATGCTATATAAGCATATGGAAGTCAGTAATCCTTTCAGTAAGAATTTCACTTCCATTCTGGCTAGATATAGCTTATTATCTTTAAGTATTAGCAGGAGTTTACTATAGATGGGAGCAGCTAGCTCAGATAACTTTTAATTTTGTTTTTCTTTTACACTATACTGTTTCTAAAGAAAAAGCCTATTGCAATGTCTCTAGAAAATAATCAAAATTCAAAATATTTAAGATTAGTTTTCCTATTATTATTATTATTATATTATATATATTAATATATATATTAAAATATATAATATATATTATATATTAATATATTATATATATTAATATATATTATTATATTATATTATAATTTCCTATTATTATTATTATTATTATTATTATTTGTACAATGTTTCTGCATAAGATGCATTTCTATATCTCATTGTTCCTTATTTTGTTGCAACTGTACAAACATCTGTACAGATGTGGTTAAAATCAAAATATTGCTATTTATAACAGATGATGATGCTGAGTTCAATATGAATTAATCTTAGACCTGTGAAATTTCTAGCTTTGCAATATATACAATGATAGCATAAACTATTACTCTTTCAGAAACCTTAACAGAATAATATTTGCTCACCTTTTCATCAGCACAACTAGTAAAAAGCTATCTGTGAAACATTCACTTGTAGCAAAAATATTATTGGAGTACTCAAAGCAGCTCTGCCTAGAAAAGATGATGATTCCTTATAAGGATGGAACCTTATCTTGGACCTCCTGTCTTTTCCAAACTGTATAAGTTCACACATTTATTGCATATTCAAGAAAAATGTATGCACAGGCCTACATATGTGCACATACACATCCAAAGAAAAAACTTGATTTGAAGGGGAATACCATGTGAATTCCAATATTTAGACCAATATTTCGATTATTTTTTCCTAACTTCAAATCACAGTTGGTGTTTTCACATGACAAGACCAATATTGTAAAACATCTATGAATTTCAGTTTCAGAAACACACAAACATTCATCATCCTATACAGAGCCAAGAAAAACGTGCCAGCTACTGCATATTTGCCTACTTAGCAGGAGTTTGCAATTTATAAACAATTATAAATAAATTAATTTGTTGTTAAGATCTATGAGCTACTAATTGAACAACTGACAGCTCTACCTGTAGGAAAAAAAATCACAAAAACTAATGGTAAATATTTATCTATCTACACATTGTGCCTAAAGAGCATTCCACCAAATGGACACTTCTCTCCAGTTGTGACTAGCCCATTCCAGACTCATCCCTTTTACAGCTTCTGTCATGTATTACATCAGAAAAAGATGTTTTCTTCTGATGAGTATGATAGAATGATAGAGTCACACTGCAGTTTCTTTAAAAACTCCACCTTCTTGTTACTTTTTATCATTTTGGGAATAAAATTGTACGCCCATACATGGAACTAAAAGTAGAGCAGATAATTTGATTTTTGTACCACACTGGTGTTACCACAGTGGCTACAAAAGCATAAAAATGTTTGTAAGGACACGGATATTGGAAAATGTGCTTTTGTGAGAAAGTGCATAAGACAGAGAATATTGGTTTATTTGAGGGATTTCATGAAGAAGTGTCCGTGGATGATTTTATAAATCTGTCTCTAGGGATTTACTATCTTAATCCTCCTTTTGCTTCTACCCTCCACTTCAGAATAACCCTTTAAGGCTTCTATCTGTTCAACTTCCCTACCGCTTTGCTCTCTCTTTTTCAGAAACATGATATACTACAGCTCAAATGCAACCCTTCTGATAATTTGGTTTGGGTAGAGAGCCCAGACATATTGCAAAATGAAACAAACAAAATATTGACTGAGTGTTGGCTGGGTTTTTTCCAATATTTTGTAAGGCAGTTGAGAACAAACTGTACACCTTGGCACCAGAGTGAGAAGCTGCAAACGCCTGTTTCATCCCCTGCTCGTCCCTAACTGGGAGTGCTCTGTAAGTGCTTCCCAGAATACAGTACAGAATACAGGGTTTCTAAAAATAACCAAGAAAGACACAGTAACAAAAGGCTTCACCCATAACACCTGGAGTCAGTGAAAAGTCCTCAGGAACTACAATTTTTGTATCACATTTTAAGCTAAAGGTCTAGCTATAGCAAGTAATGCATTTATCTAGCACAGTCCCATTTGCAGAAACAATAGCTCAAATAACTTCTTAAATATCTAGGGTGAAATTCATTCTTCCAAATTTTTAATTCGAACTGTAATTAAAATGGTGATATATGCTACAGTATAATTTAATAACTGTTAATATATATTTCTGTCTCTATAAAAGCCTTTACATAATTTATTGCTTTTGAATAGAGGATGTCCAATATGAATGGCAGATAATCACTTGTGTATCATCCCATTAATTTGGTATCAATAACTGAATACAGAAAAAGGCAGAGATGAGTGCAAACTCTGCCATGCAATAAGGAAAATAGAATTATATTGTTTTCTGTTTTAACATTTGATTTATCAGGTTTGCTGATTCCTTTTGTTCTTGGCTTAAATAGTCAAGCAAGGGTGATGATGAGTCATGCAATACAAAGCATCACCTTGTTTGTTATCAAAGCATGCACAGGGAGCACAGAGGAAGTTTGACCAACCTCTTGTCACCTTTGTTCTCTGATTTATATCCTCTAGCACCAGCAATATTTGTTTAGCTTTCGTTACATGTTATACAACTGAATATTAGGCAAGTATACTAAATGCAATAAAAGCAACTATATTAATATTATTATTTATATACTAAATATAATTACAGTAGGGTAAAATACAACAGGTAAAGCCAAACATTTCTGGATTATTTTATTTTTATTCCTTTTTCCTCATTTATGTGTGTGCCCCAGGAAGTGCCTACAAATTAAAACACAAACAAAATGTGTCACTGCCTTTCTTTTTTTTTTATTTTCAGATGAAACAAGGTTTCTATTTTCCGTTTTCTGCCTCAATTTGTTTAAGAAACAATTATTGTCCTTGTTGAAATCCTAAAGTAGCATTGCTAGCGTCATTGGGTTTTGAAGTGCACTCTTCTTGTTTAGTTGTAATGTGTGCTTTTAAAATATCTATAAAAATCTCTGTTTTGTCTAGTTGTGTGGGCAGGTGCCTTTGCAGAAAGCCCACACTTTCCAATTCGTGTCTCTAGAGAAGTCAAATTGTATTTTAAGGTCGTGATTTTTCTCTAATGCCTCCATATAAATCAGAACAATAAAAATTTTTTTTCCTAAAATACTGCAATTTGAGAATTTTAAAGTGTTGTGGGGGAAAAACAGGGATGGAAGAAAAAAAAAAAAAATAGCATATTTAAATTATTGAACAAATTGTACAAACCACATGTGGGGACTATTTTCCAAAGGGCAATCTTAGGTATGCAGCAGAAATTCAGCCATTCAGGCTGGGCCATACTGACAAAAAAATGTAACTTCCCAAAGACAATTTAGCACTTGGGCATCATTCTGCTCTTGAAATATTCTCATAACCCTCATGGGAAATGAATACTTAGTCAATGACCTTTTCAAAATTTCCTCCTGCAATATATGCTGCTTTTACTGTTCTGCTCATGATGTTAGGAGGGAAAATCTTCTGACCTAACAGCTTTCCTCTAGAAATGCTGATTCAGCAAGACTGGAATCAGGTGATTTCCAGGTTTTGAGACAATGCTGAGTTGACTTCATGCCAGTCACCAACCTTCTTTTGCTAGAAGCAGTCCTAAAATGTGGAGTTCCTTGACTTCATGGACTCCCAAAAACTTCTTTCATGGTGTTTGGGGGAGACATGGCTTCCAGTGTTCTCCCCCCTCTGCCAAACAGGAGAAGCAGCAGGATGCTGCTGAGGAGCTGACCTGCCCACTCTCACAGCTCCCAGCCACACCATTTGGCTTGTCAGCTGTGCAGGTAGCAGCAGCCTGCAGAAGAAAACTGAACCCCAGGGCACAGGAAGCTGTCTTGTGAGAGGTTTTAATGCCCAAGTAGCTGCAGATATAGAAAGCCTGGTTACCTCAATTATGCCAATTTTGTGACAGTTTGTTTATGTGTGAGCTGCTGAGGGACCTGACCTGCTGCTTTCCCACTGCCTGGCTGTGCAATGGGGTGCCAGTGTCTGATAAAAGGTAGATAAGAGATGTTTGGACAATCCACTCTTAAAACCAAACCTCATGTTTTTATCTTACAAATGGTCTGTACTAAAAACTAAAAACAAATCAGAAATTACAGATCTCTTTATATGCATGCCTTGTGAATCTGTTTTATGAGACTCGAGCTATAAAATGTTATAACAGGTGAAAGTTTTGTGAGCACTGAGAAATTCATTTCAGACAGAAAAAAAAAAAATTAAGGATGACAATGCAATTACAAGCACAGGGAAGTCCTTGGAGAAGGTATTGGCTGTGTCTGCAAGAGACCACAGGGAACATGAAAAGCATAAGTGTTCTGTCATAGCTGTGTCTGCACTATGGCTAGATGAAAAGTTTTGAATAAAAACAGGATGAGTGTGACAGCCTTGAACAAAAGAAAAAGAGTTTGAGAACCCCACTGTGCCTATTTTTGAAACCCAACATTCAGCAGACAGGCTACTCTTGGGTAGATATCTCAGCTACAAGTGTTACTTTAAAGGTCAGTATAACAAGACATTAGGCATTCAGAGTAAAGCTCTTCCAAAAAGAATTAAGTAACTGGGTTTCAGAGATGATGACTGAGTGCCCTTTTAGCAGTAAATTCCAAACAAGTCAACTGTCAGTGTTTTAGCAAGAAATTCCAAAGCAAGTCCTAAGTGTCAGTTTGGTTCAGGTTCCCAGCTCCCAGGTTAATTGGTTCCTGGTGTTCTCAGGCAGTCTGGTAGTCGTGCAGCTTGGGGCACAAGCTATTGTCATTCACTGCAGGCATTTCCAGCAAACTAAAAAGTTCCACATCAGTTGTTAGAATTCCTGGAAGCCCCATGGAAGACAGTGTGGTCTATGAGTTGACCTTTTGTTCAGATTTGCAATTTAAAAAACCAAAATCAACAAAAACCACCACCAAACCAAAACATAGGTATCTAAACAAAAAATATTTGCATTTTTCATTTAGCTCTATTGTCCATTACTTTTGAAAGTTACATCAATACTCAAAGCAATATATAGTTCACTCTACATATTTGTGATAAAAATACTTAGTAAGAAATTTTTTAAAAATGAAGCTTATAGGGAAATCTGGAGTGTGAAATAAATTCACAGAGCACGTTTTGCAGTTTTACCAAGTTTCAGTGCTTGCCTGTTGTAAAACAAGACTGATTAGACAAGGGACATCATCTTCAGCCTCTGCCCCCAAATGGATACAACTTGGATAAAAAGCTTAGCATCATTCATTATTTGTCAGTGTAACTGAAGACACTGTGGCCAACCACTTCTGGGCAGATTAATCCAAAACCACAGAGACAACAACAATATTACCTCTTGCCTGGTTTTTCACAAAGCCCTTTTAGTGTGTAGTGAGCAGAAACCCACAGAGCCTTGACAAACTCAGGAAAGAGAAGGAGATACAATTTGAGAAGCAGAGTGGGATATGATGAGACCTGAGCTTGAGAGCCATGCCACAGTCTACAGAGGTATAACTGTGTAGCAAATATAAATTACTTGTCAAATTTTTGCTTAACTGTTCTTAAAGGGACAATTCCTGGTGACAGGATGTGCTCTTTCTCTCCATGTATTTATGTACATGAGTAAAACACTGGCAAACTCTGGTAGAAGCTGGGATTAGAGATCTGATATCACTTTTATACAGATACAGTGTTACCTAATGTACAGCCTGTTTACATTTCATCAAAGATAGCTGATAAAAGAAAGAGCACCGCACCCTGATGTTGAGGAAAGTGATATGTAGCTACCCAAATCAACACCACTAATCACACACACATCTGTCTCTTCCCATTTTCAGTAGTCATAAAGAGTAGCAAGGATTCCTCTGCTCCATTTATCCCTATTTTGCTCAGCAGTGATTTGTTCAGAAAGATCCTGAACTGGCTGTATAAATACAGCCTATATATAACCCATAATAACAAAATAGTGTAAACACCAACATGAGTACACAAATTGCAAGTTCCCTACAATTTAGTTAATAAGAAAATATATTTATGTCAACATGATTTTAAGCAGGGTAAATGTTGTTGGATCTGCATACTTTGTATCTTTTCACTGTTTGACATGTCCACAAGCAAATTTGAGAGCGAACAATGTGTTCCCCAGTATTTTGCACAGACCACCATCCATCATTACAACACATGCTCACTTTCTCCTCACATCCTAGGTGACAGAATTAACACAGGAAACATAACCTGGTTACCTTTTCTGACAATTCCAGTGCTTGCTTCTTCCACTCCTTTAGTAGTTGACAGCCTCTGAGTCATAACTCTGGATCACACATCTGCTTTTATACTTAATAACTTGGCATGAATGTCACTTCCAGGATGTTTTTCAAAGGTGTTTGGAAGCTCCAAATGTCTTTTAGTTAGAATTAGGAATGAAAAATTTCTGTTACGGGAAAGATTTCTGAGATTTCTGAAAGCTACAACATTAGTTTCTGTTCTCAGGGGCAAAAGCAAGTTATTTAAAAGTGTATCTTTGAGGATGAGAAGAAGAAAAAACAATTACATTTTAGCTTTGCTTACAGCCAATGGGTAAATCATCAGACCACATCTTCAATGGATTGAGGAAGTTTAAGTGTCGTTGAATGGGGAATCATCTTTTCCAGAAGTTCCATTCTCTTCTCAATCAACCAGATATTTTAATTCTACACCAGCTACAAACCAAATAAAATGGCATGGTGTTACATACATAAATACTACATTCATAAAATATTTTATAACAAAAAATCAGTCTTCAGAATATTGTTCTAGTACAGAATACAGCATGTGAATTCATAGCACAACTCTAAAAGAAATACAGAAGAACCCTTATAGTGGTCCTAAATTTCCAAGTGGTTCCTGCAGCTAAGGATTGAATTTGGCTTATTGATTTAATTACCACTTTAGAATTTGCTGTTGAGAACAGCTAAATAAAAAAAAAAAAAAAAAAAAAAAAAAAAAAAAAAAAAAAAGTATAAAAGCTCCAAATGCATTGGTTTGTACCACCAGAAATAAAGTACTCATGAGGCAGTGTTCTGCCTTAAGAACGGTGGCAACACAAAATTATTTTGAGCTGCAAGAGTAAAGTAAATTTCAGTTTTATAGAAAACATTCAAATAATTCCCATATTGTTCATCACCTTGTAGGATTTCAAATAGGATAACAAAATAAGCTGTTCTAATTGGTGAGTATATTTTAGCACTCACTAAAACTATAACACAAAGCATGGTCTGCTTTGCAATATATAATCTGATTTGCTTCTTAACCGTGCCAAGACTCTGCGAAGACAGAAAGGTAAATCTGATGTGATTTGCCTTTGAAGAAGCATTTCAAGGGTAGAAATTCCACAGCCATCCTTGTGTTATACATAATTTTTCTCTACACGATATTAAGACAAAATAGACTAGTTTTCTTTTACAGGGATATAAAAATAGTGCAAAGATAACAAGGGCCAGATATGTTGCAACTGATACACTACAGAATTAATCTTGATCCACACTGTGGTTGTTACAAACCACTGGGGTGCGTTTTCACTTTCAATTTATAGCTCCTTTTTTAGAGTGCCACTTCTCTTAGATTAGCACTTAAAAGCAGGAGAAGATGTTGGGTGTATCTATTTTTCTTCATACACTATTCTCTAAACTTCAATATATCCTACAGAGCAAGCTGGCATTCCAGGAGCTAAATCAAAAATTACTTCTGGACTTCACCTGATTAATCACAAAATCTCTTTATTTTCTCTCTGGTAACATCAGCCCAAAGTATCATGTGGCTTAAATAAGGAAATAATGGTGCAACAATATTTCATGCACACATTTTTGTCTTGCAAATAGAAACATGAATCTAGATTAGATTTTAATATTAAGACTCAACTTTTTAAACTTTAAAACTGGGTTGAAAAAATCAAATGCGTAAAGGTTTGGAAGAAGTAAACTCAGAAAAATCAGAGAATAGCCTGGAGTTCTTTGTAACCATGCTAAGTGTCTTTTCATAAGATTCATGGAAGCAGCTGTAGAAAACCAAATTTCAAGAGAGGAAAAACAAATAAAGCAATTTTTTTTAATGTATGTGGAAGTTCTTGTGGGAACAAACATTCACAGCTGGTTAACAGACAAAAATAATGGAATGTCACAGGTACATGCAAACATCTCTTATGAAAGCTGACACTTAGAAACAGTTAAAAACCATAAAAATCTATTTTTCAAACTTGACACCATACTAAAGAATTTACTCCTTCTCCTTGGCTTCCTCTTCTGTGGCTCCAGAGAAGCCAGTTCCAAACAGATTACTGGTTCAAACACAGCAAAAGTTGTTAGAATACACATTCTCTTGGTAAACCTTATTTCCCACTACTCTAAAACTTTGATCAACATTTCTTAATCTTGTAATGTTTACTAGCATTGTAAGAGATCCCTTAATTTTTATTCAACATTCTTTAACCATCTCCTAGAAGATGTACCACACAAACATGTAGCTAAAAAAAAATTGCCTCCCAAGTTTAAACTCCCAAGTTTAAACTCCCAAGTTTAAATTTTACAAACACATGTTATCCATAATAGAGGATGAGGTTTTTAAATTATGACTTGACAATAATAGAATGATAGTAGATAAAAATGTGCACAACTTGAAAGAAAAAACAAAAAAAATGAAAACAAAGCAAACCAGAAATTTAATATTATTTTATATTTTAAAATCCTTACCTACCAAGAAGATTTTTTTTTTTTTCAAAGATGAGATTAAATCAGGTTCATACCAATAAATTCGTGTTTCTGTAACTTCTGGCTCAAAATGAATTTAAAACTGTAAGTAATATTACAAGTTTGGTGGCTTGATGGAATGATTATGGTTATCTAAATGCACACAAACACATCTTTAAAAATGTGGCACTTAAGGATATTTCACTTCTGAACCATTTCTTGTGAGTGAAGAATGAGAACATAATGAGAAAAAATCAATAGTCAGCAGAATTATTTCAAGTAACTGAGTAAGTAGCTTACATTTTTAAATATATAATTCACATTGAAGGTTTTAACTGAACGGCAGAAGGTCAGGAGTTTTACTGTGGTTATTTATTGTATGATACTGGAAAGTCACTGACACCTATCATACTGGAGCAAAGAAAATGATACCTTTATCTGTACTTCTTGCTATAATCTGAACTATTTCTTCTCAAAAGGCTTAGCTAGTAAAATACATATATTTATAAAGAAATACTGGAAATCTGGTACCATTACAGAATGTTTTACAGTATTTAAGGGAGTGTCAGCATTTACTTTATAAACCTTTGCATTCAAAGGTTTATGTCTGAGCCATAAAATCAGTCCATTGTATAACTTCACTTATTAACTCTCACTGTAGGAGTCTGTTCTCCCACTCCACTCTTTTTCCTTTGCTAAATAGCCAGATTTTCTTTCTGTGCCAAAGTTACAGATATATGTTTTTAGAAATACTCTTATGAGGGATTTTCTTCCATTTATTTTCCCTTCACTAATACACAACACGGCATTTTAGATATAATGCAACATTTTAATATAAATGTAAGGTGATCACTCAGCTTTCAAAGACATAGGTTGTTATTAACTGACAAAGCCTAACACATTTAATGCTCAAATTCTGAGCTTCTATTTCAGCTCATCTGATTCATTAATGAGGAAAAAATCCCTTAGCTGTTTCTCTTTGTTCTTCCTATAATCCTCTGCAGCATCCTCTGTATCAATCTGCCAACACATGTAGAAAGATAAAAACAGAACTATATTTTCATAAAATATTTCCAGAAAAAAACCACATCTTTGTACTTAACTTGCCTCCTTGTGTCTCTGTGATACAGACACAGGCCATAAGACTAGTCTCACATATTTTTAGCAGACTGGTGTTACAGTAGCATCAGCGTGTCTGGTAAGAGTGAGCCACTCCATATGGTGAAGAAATTGTATTAAACCCAATATGAAATTCTTTAAATCACAAGTCCTCAGTGGCAATCTGCCACCAGAATGTGTGGCTGCCAGCCATAGTTGCAGTAACCTTCCACACCTATGTTCCTGCATGTTACCAATCCCACAGTCTTGCCAAGAACTGAGGTTTGCATTATCCAGAGGTCTCCAGGAACTTTCTCGGACTGGTCTACCCCAATCAGCACTGAAGGCAGACACTGACCCAACTGTTGCTGGCTCAGCTGGAAACAGCCCTGTGGACTAGCACTGGGTGGTAAAACAAATGCCTGGCCTATAGCACCTCACCCTTTCCTAAAGGTCTCCAAAGGTTTCACTTGTCAGCATCACTCCGTTCTGATTTTCCCAAGGAAGGAAAACAAAGACAATAGAGATGAAATTCAGAGAAAGCTGCCTGAGCTGCATTTCATTAGGTAGGAGGACAGGATAAGAAGAGAAAAATGCCCTCATATAAATAGGTCTCATCAAAGACAGCCACTCATGTGGCTCCACCTTGTGCAGTCTCCAGATGAGACAAGGTTTCTCATGTCTGCTGCTGGGTGGGGTCTGAAGCAGGACATGGATGGGTTTTATTGCACATTCATTCCTATTAATGCATTCTTGAGTTGCCTAACAGAGCACTGATTTTTCCTGAGGGAGTATGTTGATGTAATATAATAAAAAGGATTGTATTGTTTTGGCTGTCAAACGCAAGGATAAATGCACTGATATTCACAGAAATAAAGCAGAGTTCTGTTGTTCCTTTATGTCTGAAGAGAAGTGAAAACACATCACAATTCCACACAGTGAAACTCCCTGTTTTCACTCTTTCCTCTTTATTTATCTATTTATGTGCTCTCAGTCATTGAATTGCCTCAAGTTTCTCCCCTGGGACATGGCACTTTCAGCTGGCATGTTAAACTAGTTCTGTGGTCAAGGAAGTGGTGATTGAAAGCAGGTAAAATTAGGCTGTTTAGTTGTTTATGATACATTCACACTGTCCTCAGTTAAGCCCTTTTAAGAATGAGAGATTCAGATGTCTGTATGTGTCCCAATATTCTTAAGTAGCTATCTGGACAACTGACATAAAATCAAATAGACTAATTGCTCTTACTTTCTCTGTCATCTTCTCTTCCTGTAGTCCATGGCAGAGTTGAAACTCCACTAAGTTATCAGATTTGTATATAACATTTCTAAAAGCAGATATATGGCTCAATGAATAAAAGAAATAACAAGATATTCTAGGCTCACAATGTTTTTCACTTAGTGTGATCTACAGTATCAGTACTGCTTGGATTATTTTTGCACAAGTATCACTAACTTCTAGAGTGATATCTCTAGATCAACTCATCATATTTTTTCTTAATTATGAAATGATAA
The DNA here is from genome assembly GCF_903797595.1 of Erithacus rubecula. NCBI lineage: Eukaryota > Metazoa > Chordata > Aves > Passeriformes > Muscicapidae > Erithacus > Erithacus rubecula. The sequence goes on from NC_136687.1 coordinate 38,394,423, forward strand.
TAGAAAAATTCCATAAACCACAAAATACTTTTAAGTCCTATGTGTGATCATTATTATTTAACTTAAAATTCAGTCATTCTTCTCATAGAAATATATGCACATCAAAACAAACAAAGCAAAACAAACCACAACCAACCAAAAAATACAAATAATTATGACTTTTTTTGAGGTTTTTTCTCTGTAATTGAAAGACACCAATCCACAAGTCTTTAGCATGTGGAACAAAGGAGCACAGTTTCATTAACAAGACATCATCAAATGGCAGGGGAGGAATCCAAAGAAAGTTACTTGTTTTATAAGCCCTTGGATGAGGCCATGTATTTTTATTTCAATACTTAATAGGTCACAAGCTATAGCTGCAATGTTACATTCTTTCTAAAATCACAAGAAACCTAATCTGGGTCTTTATACTAATAGATATGTATAGTGATTATATCATTACTGGGGAAAAGGAAAATCAAAATTGAAGCTGTTGTTAAATTTCCAAATTAATATGCTGAACAATGATATTCCAGAATGAAATTTGAGCAAAAATATTTGCTACTAATGTTCTTATGAAACTTAAAGCTCAAAGATAGTTTTACCTACAGACAAACTACATCCACTCTTTAGAAAAGACAACCTTGGAGTCAACATTTCTGAAAATCTATGAATAGGAGCCACATTTCTTAAAAAAATGCAATCTGTACTTTAGCAAAACAAGGATGTGTTAATCATAGAGTCAAAGTACACATCAGCTGGCCGAAATACAAGAAAGCTTACAGAACAACTTTTTAATTTTTTAAATATTTTCCTAATTGCAGAGACAAATAAAGCAACAAAGGAACCCGATTTCACAGCTAAAATTTTCCTGCAGTAATATCGATAGACAATTTTCTTTTAGAAAGTCAACAGCCAAAAGAGGCTGATTCTGTTCTGAGCCATCTGCTTTATTGTATTTAAAATTACACATAATGATTATATGAATTTGAACATTTAACATTTCTGGCTACTCTGAGAGAAAAATGCAATTTCATAGCCCAACTTTTCATTTATAGTTTGGCTTATGCACTGACAAGGGAGAAAACAGTTGCTCTGCTGCAGTTGTTTAGATCCCCAACCATAAAGTGAGTCAAGATTTTGGAGATCTATACAGAAGACTTTCAGCCTACATTAAATTACCAATAACAGTGACTGAAAGTAGCCACAAATGAGATATTTTTACCTTCTTTGCCAGGAAAATGACTCAGGACCAGTACTCAATACAATTGGTTAAAATAAATTTATGGTAATCATCATTAGCAATTTAGTGTATGCAAGAATGTGACTTTCAAATATTTATTTCTAGAGAAATCATTGTTTTGAAATCTAGCCAAGTCCAAAGGTCTGAAAACACTATAAGGCTTTTATATATGAGTCTTCCTTTTCTGAATTACCGTTTTCCTTTGTTACCTTTTCATCTTCTCCACTCTATCACCAAAAGTAACAAGTCAAAGTAGCTCAATAGAGAACATGGTCAAACAAAACGTATTCTAGTGCATTGGCAGCAATAATGCAAGTAAAATAATTTCTAGCCAATTTATTCTTCATTTTTAATTAAAGCAACCTTAGAAGTACAGCAAATCAAACAACTTCCTTTTTCCTTAAATTGAAACATCTCCGTGAACATCTTTTATTCTAACTTTTACTTTGATTTGTGTAGTTATATCAATAATTAGCTAGTACTCAAATATTTATTTTGATCCTACCAATCCTATTCTTACTTTTAATTCCTTTATGAGTTTGATGAGGTGTTACTGCAAATTAATAAATTTATTGTTAATAAATGAATGGTTTCACTGCATTGATATACTGGAAGTTAGTAACTCATTAAATCAGTGGTTCAACAAATTTTACAGGTGAATTGAAAGGATGCAGAAGGCACTTAGGGCCCTAACGAAAACTTGCTCAGACACATAGGTTATGGCTAGACTCTTGCTGAGAATTTGAGGAAGGTTGGTTGCAAGAGTTGATGCTAAATGTGAACTATTGCTTGAGAAATCATTTTTCCATGCATACATGCTGCATATCATTCCCACATTTTTCGCACTTACATGATTACATCTATATTTCCTGTTAAATATTTTCTTGTCTTTGTATAACTACTGTATTTTCAGTTGAGGATTTTTTTTCTGCTGCAAGGAGGTTACAGAGTAACAAAAGTTACTTTTGTTAGGATTTTGAGACACAATGCACTTTATTTATTGATTAGGAATTAGATTAAGAATGTTGAAGTAGGGGCTTTTTCCTGCTTCTACGAGGCAAAAGAGCTACATATATGAGCTTTTTTCATAAAATATGTATTCATATTATATGCATTATAAAATACTATTACATTACAGTAGTGGAACTACAATATTGTGTGACAAAAAGGAAGATAATGACTAGAGAAATATATCCAGTGCCCATTTTAAAGTGTTTAAGCACTGTTTTGGAAAAACGTTATGATCTTTACCCTGATATGCAGCACAGTAGGAATATGGAAAGGCATTATAAAACTTCTCTGGATAAGCAGCTAAGGGGATCCCTTAATGACAGATTGATGGCAGAGATGTCACTACAACATCCACTTTGTGGCAATGAAATTTTTGTGAAGACTTGATGGCAGAGACATGTCAGAGTGCCACTTCACTCTAGCTGACTTCCAGCCTGTGTAATGATACTTTGGGCACACTTAGAGACTGACAATATTATGATGGTATCAAGATAAGCCTAAGTGAAGGTTGGCATGAAACCTCTGCCCCTGTGGCATAAAGTCAAAATATGTTGAAGTTGTTTCTGAATTTATTTTGACTTTTCAATAGAAGCACAGTAGAACTGAATCAAAATTCTAAGCAATTCTTATAACTCTTACTAAAATAGCAATACTTAAACTTTGTGCTTAAAACACCTTGTTAAAAATATCCATTACACATTGGGAAGAATTAGAATAGTGATGAAAATCTGACCTAAAGGCAGGAACAAAGAGGATACTAAACTACACAGGATAATCTAGAGGTTGTTTTCTCATTTAATTTTTGTAATCTGCTAATATATTATAACATTTAGCTGTCTCAGTGGTGTTACTATTTCATAACTCATCTAAAGGAAGTAAAGAGTAACCTGAAAAATGAATTATATTTCTCTCTCAGTAATCTTTTCAGTGTTTTCAGAATTGGTAATCTCCTACTGCATATTTTCACATTTGATATACAATTATTATGTATAAACAGGGTGAATTCATTAGCTTGATGAAAATGATAGGTATTATGCATGAGTTTCTTTCTGTCCCTCAGGACTGAAATGAGAGTCAGATACTATTTCTAAAGGCTTTCCTTTAGCAAATTTCATAAGCAAATACCATAATGAAATGTTTGTTAAATAGGCACTAATGTATACTGAATCATATCTTACCTAACTTGGAGAAAATCTTAGCAAAATTTCCAAGAAAGGCTGACCCAGCTCCTGAATCTCCACTGTCAGTTAGGAAGACCTTTATGTAGAAATTAATTTTTTCAGAATGTTTTTTGTTTTATTTGCCTGTGACTGTAGACTTCTTGAAACTACAATACTCCTATTGTTCTTATGGTTAGTAATTTTTTTATCAAAGCAGCATGCTGCTCAGAGTTGTATCAACTTGGAAAGTTTCTGACTGGAAAGTTTCCAAAGTTGGATGTTTTCTAAGAGGATTACAGAGAGATCTGAATAAGAAATATTTCTGCTTCCACAACACATATTTTGACATGAAACTTTCATTAAAATAATTCATTATTTCCATCATTGAGAAAAAAAAAAAAAAAGTGAGACTTCACAAAAAATTAAAGTCCCCCTTCTCAGTGAATGGTCTTGTGATGACTGAGCATGTAGTTCAAAATAAAACCCTTTGAACAGTCATCAATAAAATCACTGCTGGTATCAGGAAATAAAGTTTCATGTAACATGACAGTTTATATTTTAAAAAGCAATATTCTCCAGTTCCAGTTTAAAAAAGTCACTATTTTCTGAGGAAACTTGTATTATGTGCATGAATCAAATCTGGCTTAAAACTTTCAAAACTTCTTTTACATATTATTTCATTTCCCTTAACTTCTGTTCAGCTATTGTAGTACAGGAATTTATCTGATGAGGTGATATGAATCTTGAAAGCCAGGACTAGTACCTCTCAGAGAAAAAGCATCAGAGAAAAAGCCATTTAGCCGAGTTTTTGGAAACTGTCCAGATGCCTCAAGGAAGAAGGAGAAATACAATGCTTCTGACTGCTCAGTTAAATTAGCAATTTTAATTAGCTGTACTAACCTTTTGTTCTTAAGAGGAGTGTCTTCTGGCCATGTAACTGAGCAGCATGAGCAAGACAGGCAGGAACACATTTCTATGGCTTAAGAGCCTCTGTCACCCCCTGCCACATTCAAGCAAGCACCAGTTGTATCTCCTAGCCTACATCCTCCTGTGCCAGATAGAAGCAAGTGCAAGAGTCTGATGAGCATACCCCAGTTGGGTTTGCAGTCCTGATGTGAATGTGGATTTCTGAAGCTTTTGCCTTACTCTTTGTGTATCATCATAACAAATATTAATTGCTAACTTTTGTAAGCATTTACCAACTCGTTAGTCATCACAATACAACCACACTCAATGTAGTGGAAGAGAGCAAGGGAAAAAACTCAGCTCTAAAGCAAGACATCCAGATAAACTGGATGTTCACCACCACCAAGATCAACAGTGAATTTCCTTTTTTACTTATACCACAGCTGTACAGTTCCTTTCAGTTCCATTTTTTAAATTGCATGGATAATTTAAAAGTTATGGTTTACATATCTGTCTCTGGTGATGGCTAAGCAGCCTCTTCCACATCTTCACTACTGTGGATGCTTCTGCACCTCAAGAAAAACATAATGCAACTAAGGAGGTATGAGGAAGGAGTAATAACCTTAACAGGGGCAGATGAGAAAAACTGGTTTTTAGTATTGTTTGATGCAAAGAGAAGGATGGTGGGGTATGCTTGAAGGTCTGCCAAGAGTGAACTCAGAAGTATTTATTGAATAAGCCCAAAGAGAAATAGTTAGCTCTTAATGAATTTATCATATCAGTTAAAAGATTTTAAAAGAAAATATTTTTGTAGAGTAGCAAGTGAACTTCTGAAATTTGCTGCCTCAGCAGCTCCTCTCTTGGAGCCAGCAGATTAAAAAAAAAGCTCAGACAAATTAAAAAAAAATAGGGCCATAAACAGGTAATAAAGTGAATAAGCAAAAAAGCCACCTTCCAATATCTTTCATCTAATAATTGTGGATTTATAATTTATGCAATATTAAGAACTTATGAGTTTTTACTATTTCTATTGTGTTCTCACAATTTGTTGATACCATTTTCCAGAATTGGTTGGATAAAGCCCTGAGTAACCTGCTCTCACCTCACAGCTGGTAGTGCTTTGAGCAGGAAATTGCATGAGGATCTCTCCTGAGGTCCTTTCCAGTCTGAAATATTTCATGATCCTAAATTTTGAGTCAAATAATTGAAGAATTCAGGAAAAATAAAATCACATTTTTTCTAATGAGAGTGTTCTCCTCAGCAGAAAAACTTCATCAAAAGCAAAAGCTGTATTGAAAGGCAGAAAATTAAAATTCTGCCACAAAGTTTAGCACATATTAAAGTTAATGGGGCATATTTTGAAACTGCTTAAAGTTCATTCTTTAAATGAATGAATGGGTAGAGGATAAGTTTTAATTTGGTGGGATTTCAGGAGTCTAGCTAGAGGGCAAATCTTAGCCCATGGAAATGTTCCCTTTTTCATTTGGAAGGAAAGTAGTTGAGATTTCTTGCTTAACAATAACCACATTAATAAAACTCCACAGTGAGAAACTTGCCTGTGCACTGATCCAAGGGTAATGTAAATAGGGAAACCAGGCTGTCCATGGAATGAAATGCTCTCACATCTTGTAGAAACAGGATTCATGAAAGTCTCTGTTTCCCAGAGAAGGGACCTTTCTGCATTATCTCTTACCTGCTGCTTTTTCTCCATGTTCACCATGATATTAAACAGTAAAGTTAAAACAGATAAATCATCTGTGTCTCTGATTCTTATTCTAGATTTTTCTTGCCCGGGGGCTTCCTGAGCTCACAATAGGAATTCACAAAATCTGAAAGTGGCTCCTGAAAAACCCAGAGCTTCTTCCCCTTCTTTCCAAGCTCATTCATGTGTCCTCACACATGGATTTGGCTGTTGCTATTGGCACATTCAGTATGGAAAACAGCATCCCACACCTTACAGTAAAAGCCAAACAAAATGGCATGCATATTTATCTCCATAAATATGGTTTTACTGAATTTAGTAGTAACAGTATCTGTCAATATTCCTATTACTGCAAAGGACTCAGTACTACAATTCAGTGTGTGTCTTGTGAGGAATGAAGGGGAAAAGGTTTGATTTTCCCCTTCCCTGCTTGAACCTTTATAAAAAGCAAGAATTCACCCTAATGAATTCTGTGGGCAGCAGCCCACAGTTTAGCCCACATCCCTAAGAAACTTCACATTATTGAACTTTCTAAAAAGATCAAATATGAGTCAGGTCCAAAGAAATACTGAGTGACAGAGAGAAAACCAACAGATTCTATCACATCCAGAATATAATTTCCCAAAATATCTTCAGTTTTGAATACCAGCATCTGTCCTTGCCATGTCAATTGTTCACTCTAAGAGGCTCATGACTGAAACATTTATATCAACCATTTTATTTCCCCTGGGAGTGAGTCACAAGCTGGTGGTGAAAACTGGTGTCTTTCTGTTGATTTTAATGGAGCTATTCCAGCTGGCACCATCTAAAAATTTCATGCTTTATCTCAGATTCCACACTTCATATGACTTAATTTATTATGAAAGCAAAACCTTGTGGAAGAAGCCATGACTCTCTGCTCCACTGTCTCATTATTAACACTTACAGAAGATTAGATTTTAGAATTTGTGGTAAGCTTAGTATTTTAAAAAGAAGGAAAAATAAAAAGTTAAAATAAGAATACCAAAAAGAAAAAGAAATATATTTTCCAAGGTCACTTATACCATAAAACACTAGAGAGGAGTGAAGAAATAATTTGAAAAAACTTGTATAACAGCCCAAAGTTTATCCTTCATTTTTATATAATCTCCAAGTTTCTAGGATGTCTGAAATGGTAGAGAGATTTGGACATATTTTGGGCATTTGGACATTTGAACAATTTCCCATTATGTTTTTTTCTGATTAGGACAATTCATGTAGAATTCATTACTATTGAAAGCCTTTATATCTGACACAGATCTTAGAGCTAAATCTAAGAGAGATTTAAATTCCACAGCACTGAAATATCTATTTTTTCTTGTTTGTTCATTTTAATGAGGTATATATCTCTGACTTAGTTTCCTAAATTCAACTTAAGACATACAGGAATAAAGAGAAGTCTGAAAACCCATAAAAATCACAGAGCATAGCTGGAAGCTAACACCTTATAATGTTTGTAAAGCAAGTGGATTAGACAGTGGAAAAGGTATTCTACAGCCTAGAACACAAGCTATAGTTAGGGATAAATTTTGGTCTGTGTCCTAACTACCTGAAACAAAATCAATGAACAGGCTTGGAGACTGCATTCCTGTCTAAGGCCACATCTTCTAAATACAGCAAACACCCCTCTTCAAGGATGCAGTTATGTTCACATTCACTCCAAATCCTTTCTTTCCTTATAACTTCTCTTGGCACTTTCTTCTCTTCCCTCTTCCCCTTCCACACACACTTAGGAACTCAAAGTGCTGTAAAATGCTCAAAGTTCCTGTAAGGTTACTTCCATGAAGTTAATCAGAAGTACATCTGATACACAGATGGTGTGAAATTCTTCAGTGTCCCATCCACAAGATGTCAAACACCCCTCAATGCACAAATGATACCTCAGCATCTGAGCAGAGAATGGAGCTCTTAATATAAACAGTTGAAACCTTTAAAATGGAAACACATTAGAGGGGGAAGGTTGAAGTGATGAAAGACACTGCCTGTGCGTAGAAATTCTGCAAATTTCTGATGGAAGAAGGGAACTTTCTGATGAACCTCCCATGATATTCCCTGAAACATGATGAAATATAACACTACCAAGTAAAAAATACTGACAAAAGGGAAAACTCCTTCTTTCCCTCAAATCATAGAATGGCTTGTTTTGGAAGTGACCATGATATCTAGTAGATAACCCCTTGCCATGAGAGGACTAGAGACTGTCACACCAACCTCCTGCATGCCTCTAAAGGGTCTAACAGTGACTGCAGTCAGATGCTTTCCTGGCATCTGTCCTTGCCAGCTCCCAGTGTAGCTCCAATTTTTCAGATGAAAGTAGCACAAGCCCTTACCCCAGCCACCATCAGACCAAATCACTTGTTGAAGAAGAGGATATTCTTTCTAACTGAGCCAGAAAACTTCAAAGACAGCAGTAATTGAATTCAACAGTGATATGAAGGAAGAGAATAAGAAGAGTGATCATATCTCCTTTCAATTTCTGTATGGTACTTGTATATAGGGCTTGTGCCTTCCAAACTAACTGACAATGAAGAGAGAGAAAAGGAGGAAATAAAAAACATCAATTGCTCAATGTGCCATCACAGTCAAGAAATTACCACATATCCATCTAAAATGTCATCTCCTCCAGAATATTATGTGCAGCATTGATCACAGGGTTTCAAGAAAAGTGTCAAGCTGGCAGACGTTCAGAAAAGGAAGTTCAAATTGCTGGAAAAAAATATCCAGAGAAATTAACAAAGGGTTGGAAAAAACACTCACTAAGGTGTGAATAATTTTACTTGAAAAGGTGATACAAAAATGTTACTCTTTGTTTTAGTGTAAACACATCAGAATAAAAACATATGCAGTGATAGTCTGGAAAGGTTGGGAGCTTCTTATCTCCATTTCCTGTAATAAATAGGTATGAAAAAATTAAATTAAAGGATGCTAAATTAATAATAAATACCTTTTCTTCCACATAGCAGAACAAAATTCACTTCTCCTTGAAGTTACTGAGGCTGAAATCTTAGAGATCCTAAAATAACATATCTCTAATCAGCATCCAGAATTCTTACAAGTATCAATAAACTTTGTTTTGGAACATGTACAGAACTGCAGGAGTAAGGTTGAGAGACTTCTATCCAATAGAAGTTTAAGACCTAGAGGAATGGAAAAGAAAAGGGAAAATTTTTCTAAATTAAACAACTAGGAAATTATCTCTTTTTTGTTGCAACAAATACAGTAAATAATATCCATCCTAAGGTCAGAATTAAAATACTGGGCAAGTTGGAACTCTGGTCCACTCACTCCAATATTGCAACACATAAAACAAAGGAGATTAGATTTATCTAGAATAGATGAGTGATGTTACATTTTTCAACAGAAATATATCAATAGCAACAGTATCTTTCAAGCAATCCTGCAAAAAAGATGAAAACAGCATGTAATAAATGGTATGTTCTCTTGCTTACATGATGTTTCATTTTTTTATTAAGCAATATTTTTTATGTTATTTCATTCCAGCAACTTCAGGTACAATTGTTTTGGGATTATTTATTTATTCTGTATTTCAGTTCACCTGTGCATCACATACTTTGTCTTTACCTCGGCTCTGTTTTTATCCAAACTTTATCCTAAAAAGCAGCTTGGTGTATGATTAGTAAATTATAATTCATGGTACATACTTTATTGCACATACTCACCTATGCCTTGTAGATATTGGGCTTTTCATTGTTTTAATGGCAGTATAGCTATTGAGTAAAAAACAAAGAAATGTCTTTTAGTAAGTTAAGGAAACATTTATGACCTCGCTTCCAAAAGTTGTATCTAAATAAATGTGAATAATAGAAGAATAAAGTATCATGAATTCCACAGTCGTTGGCTGATATTACAGTATGCCTGTGATAAACAAGGTTAAGCAGACAGCTGAAAACATTTTTATACTCTTCAAAATTGTGTGATTTTATATACTGATGATTTCAATGAAATGTAAATTTAAAGTCTTATTTTCTCATTTGCTAGTACATCATTAAAGCATTTTTCACATGTCCATTATAGCTCTTTATTTCCTTTTCCATTAAATCATGGAGGGCAGCAAGGTTGATTGGGGGACAGGAGCATCTCTTATCAGGAAAGGCTGAGGGAGCTGAGTCTGTTCAGCCAGAAGGGACAACTGAGAGGGGAACTCATCAATGCCCATCAGTAACTGAAGAGGGGCTGATAAGAGGATGGAGCCAGCTCTGCTCAGGGTGCAAACCAATGGGACAAGAGGGAATGGGCAGAAACTGATGCACAGGAAGTTCCACCTGAACATGAGGAAGGATTTCTTTACTGTGTGGGTGAGTGAGCACTGGAACAGGGTGCCCAGGGATGTTGTGGAGTCTCTCTCACTGGAGATATTCAAGAACCATCTGGACACAATCCTGTGCCATGTGTTCTGGGATGACCCTGCATGAGCAGGGAGGCTGGACCAGACTAACCCACTGTGTTCCCTTCCAAACTTCCCACTCTGTGAAAATATCTGGTTAAAACAAGTTTATTTTCTTTAGCTTTGTACATTTTGCTTACACGTGTCCAAATTGGTTTTGCTACCAAAAAAGACATAAAATGCACCAATGCACAAAATTTCCCAACGTTTTTTGTCATCATCATTATTATTACTCCTAAATTACAGTTCATTTCTTAAATGCAAGAAGAAAATATCAGTTGTTTGTGAGAGTCTTATATATCCTGCAGTCTTATGAAATTAAGCCATTGGTTTTCTTAAAAAAAATCAGAAGGAAATAGAGCAGCAAACATTGTTATGAAGCTTTACTCTTTATAGATCCTATTTTAAATCAGCTAAAATGAAACAATCTTCTTGTGCAGCTGTTATTACATATAATCAAAGTCTTTCTTGCATCAAAATTTAAGTGGATACAGTTTTGACTTTATTTTATGATAAATTTCTGAATGATTGATACAGTGGCCTCACTGCCCCATTTCCTTAATGAAATATCATAAAGCTTTGATTTAACTAACTAACTAAATAAATAAATAAATAAATGTGGAGCATCTAATGACATATTTTAATTTTCTTTTTTAAGCAGGCAAAGCAATATCAGACTTGAGTGGGGATAATAAAATACACAGAGGTATTTTCTCATTTTTTCACTGGTAATTCACAAAAAAAACAAAAAAGGCAAACAAACAATAGCATTTATGAAATGTTATATTTCTAATGCTAATTTTTACAATTAAATATTTTGAAGGAATTAATTTTGGAGATTTTATGCAATGTCTATGCTAGTCTAAAAAAATCAAACATGGAAAATTGCATTCAGATAGATTTGTTTACCAACATTTTCGAGTGTTTTTACATAGATACATAACAAATCTGCATTGTTGTCACTGCCTGAGGTGTCTCCTTAGGCTTGAGATTACCTCAAGAGGCCATGAAGGTGGCTTGGAATTCAGGTTTTCCCCAATGGCTGCCAAAGAGACTGGAGGAGGCTGTTCTTTGTGGTTTTCAAGATTGTATATTATTTTTTGTCTCAGAAACTCATTGTCTAGCTAACAGTGATCTGTTCAGCTTGACATCAGGGCCGAATGTGTTGGCCTTGGGCCGGGCTTATCTTTTATACTCTAAATTACGTACCTAAAATTTACAATTGTTTTCCAATACACTACAATTTTATTACACTGTCCAATTTTGTCCCAGTGCAATCCAAGGATCCCAGCATGCCATCCAATATGGATGGCATGGAGAGGAAGAAGGAAGAGACATACCACACCCCAAATCCTCCATGTTAGCTAAGAACCCTCTAATATAAACATTCCTAGAAATTCAACTTTTCTACCTTCTCACAGGCTAATTTATACTCTACTTATCTTTGTGGCTTGTATTTCTTCCCGCAATGTTGGCAGATTTTCCAGGGGCTTAAATCCAGCCCCCAAGACTCCTGGGTACCACGCCAGGGTCTTTGAGACCCCCAGCAGGGGAGTTTAGAGGCATTCAGGGAAGCCAGGGGAACACTCCGGACTCGCACACATTGTATCCACTGAATTTATCCAGAATCTCACCCTGCATTGTCTCTGGATAGGCATATGAGTTTCAAATAATTTGGTCACACTCATGTGATGAGAGTTACTAAGGAATGAAAGGATGAGAGCATCTATTGTCTCACAATGGCTGTAAATGAGCTTAGACTGGACTACTGAAAAATCTTCATCTCACTCCAATCAGTTACAAAATTTTCAGTGTAGGGATGAGACCATACACTTCAACTGTGCAACACATACATTACACAGAGTGGCATGACATACAATTTGGATAAATTTGGCTTGTTCCATTTTTCTAATATTGCACTGAAAATTATTTTAAAGATATTTTTCTAAAGATCCCTATCTCTCCTTGTTAAATAGTATTTCTATCTTTGAGTGGCAGTCTTCATTGGCAGACCTTCCTTATTTTTCACCCACGTTGCTACTCAAATGAACCCTTTAAATTATAACCTGAATGTAAGCAGCTCAGGTTTCTGCTACTGTAAAAGAAATATGCTCAGTAGAAGAATGAAATTAATCACACCTACTTAAGTTCTACTTCCATTCTAAAACTTCCATTTTCCTACAAATTATAACTCAGCAATTTAGGTACACAAAAATAAATAGGTACCAGGATGCTCCCACACTAGCAGGATTCCAGGTCAGAATACTCAGTATTGTGAGGTTGTAAGCTAAACCACCTTCTAGTATGCTTGAGCCAGATTATGAACATCCAAACTTATTGCTTATTACATCACAGGAAAGAGAGAAGACAAGATTTCCTTTGCTGTGGGACTACAGCAGAGTTCCTGGTTGTTCAGCACCAAAGTACACCCACATCACACTCAGAGAGAACAAGATCCCTCTGAGCAAATTTGGCAAGGGCTTCTCAGCTTCTGCAGGGAAAGAAGCTTTTCTGTGACCACAGGTGATTCAAAGGGCTTTCAAAGTTCACAAATCTTCTGATCATTCCTGCTACAGATACAGAAAAGAGCTATAGATATCAAAGAGAAATAGATACTGTAAGAGAGGAGAACCAGAGTTTTAGCCTGCTAAAAGTCCAAGTTTTGATATGATTGCCCTCTGCAGACATATCAAGAGGCACTGTATCAAAAAGAGAAAAATGTCATTTCATATCAAGTATAATGCAACACATGAAAAAAATTACCATAAATTTGGCATGAAGAACTGAAATTCTTCTGGAAATTCAAAGCCAGTGCCTTGTTGCAAAAGTACTGGGACCCCCAAGTATCAAATTGCTTTTAATGTGGACTTTAATAAAATTACTAATGGCATTGCATTATGCAATTTCATGAAAGGGAATTAAGACAATGGGAAGGAAGAAGGGAATCTGATATTTCATTGTTTGCCTCATGAACTGCAATGATTAAAGTCGCTGATTCAGACCAAATTTACAGCCCAGTTGACCCAGCTTGCTTAAGACACCACTGCTGCAATTCATCTGTCAGTGTCTTTATTCTGATGTGCATCATCTTCATCTTTTCAAGAAATGTGCCAAGTAACATAGAAAGCTGTTCCTCCTTTACCCTATAGTTTACAAAAAAGGCCTATGAAGACAAAAAACGTAGCAGTAGGTCACTGTGTTCTCATGAGAAGGAAATAATAGATGTCACTATCTTTGATGGCAATGAAGTACAGAAAGATTTGGAGTCTTGAGGAATTAAATTTAAAACTACAAGTTTTTTGTAGTAAGGTTTTTTTATTAATGTGTCGCTCCAATCTTTGCCTTGTAATGTGATCTTTTAAACAATTTTTAAGTGAATGCAAGGTCAGATGTTTTATAAATAGGTGATATAGATAATGCAAGTTTTATATCATTACTGTACACTAATAGTGTAAATTATATACAACAGTGTAAATTATCTCTAGTGTGTATTTTTTGTATGAAAATTTCAATGTCTTTATGAAAGCACAAAGATGCACTTTTGGATGCACTAGAAATAAGATATAGAATTTTTGCAGAAATGCAGCAGTTCTTCAGGCAGTATTCTAAAATACAAATCTATTTTATAGGGAATTAGGTTTCTTTTCCATAAAGCATGCTGTACAAAGCATTTGGGGGTCAATCATTTCCAATCTCCATTGAAGAAATTGGAGATACTTTGATGATTAAAATTAATTAAATGAAAAATAATTTTTTGAAAGGAAACATGTTTGAAATTACCTATAAAATGAAATTATAGACATATATCAGGTATACCTAGAAACAGTCCATTTATTGATTGTATTATCCAGAAGATAATTCCTAAATAGGAAATTAAACAATATTGGAGTCAGAGCATTCCATTATGTTTCTTGGCTCAGTACTCATTAACTTATGGGTCTTTTGCCATGAGAAAGCCCTTGCTTTTGCCACTTCTAAAATTGCCATTTTAGAAATCACTGCATACATTCATAATAATCCAAAGATGTGAAAGCAAACAAATTTATCATTAAAAATGGAAATCCTACAAAGGAAAAACAATGGAAACATCTTTATTCAATAACTGATGCCTATAAGGACACCTAACTCCAAGGAACAAGTACACAGACATAAGTAACGTAAATTTAGAAAAGGCAAATAGCAGCAGAATTTTTTTATAATTTTATAACTATATAGAAAGGTCTTCTGAATTTTTTTTTCAAATTTCTGGACCAAATCTAGTAACAGACATGTTGGTAACATATAATAAAGTCTGTGAAAAATGAGACATTATCATTGTTACTCAAATTATATAATCTTCATGCAAATTTATAATCTAGTTTTGAAACTGGTGTTCATTTTTATGGATATAAGTAGTGATTATTCATAACATTTACTGACTAGTTGGAACATTAAAAGCACTTGATGTCACTTTTTTATTATTATTATTCTCTCAGCTTTACAGTATAAAAAGAAAATTCTGCTTTTCCAGCAAATTTTAAATTCATGATAGCACCTCTTAAATGCACATTTGTAAAGACTACATATATTTCATAGAAAATTAAACATGCCATTTTAAACTAATCATTTTGTAGAATTACTGTTTTTACTATTGAGATATCTTCTACCCTCCCACCAAATCTGATCTTTATGTTTTCTCTTGCTTTATTTGGGGGAATATGGGTATAATTCACTATGCCTGATATAAGACACTTATCATCAGAAATTATCTCAATTGCTCCTTTAAGGTACATAAAAAATTTTGATTTGGGGGTTTTGAACTCAGTAGTCATATTTCCATTGATCTGAATAGGGAATAGATAAAGAATTGTCATTTATGCTCTTTTAAGAGAAAAAAAAAACACATAATCCACAAAGTATTGACAATTTCTATATTGATGAAGGAATATACACTTCACTTGCAAAGGAGCAAAAGCAAATTAGCTTCAGATTCCCAACAGGATCAATGAGTTATCAGTTACTGATGAACCAGTAATAATTATCTCCAACCTATTTTTACAAAGTGGATAACAGAACTGGGTTTTACTATCCTATTTTGGATTCTTGGCTTAAAGATTTTTAAAAGGTGCAACTTCTTAAGTGATGCACATTTTTGTGCTGAGGGAGCTAACTATCATTATGACTTAACATCAGTACTTACATAACAATGTTTAGTCCAAAGCCATGTTGGCAACTGTTTCAAATCACTTGTAGTAGTTAGAGGTACAGCATTAGAAGAAAAATTGTGGAGAGATGGCACAAGGAAAAAAAATTAATATAGTAAAACCAATAAACATTACATAACATCAAATATTCAATCCAAAGAATATATTCAAATCATAGAAGCCTATAAAAATGACCAATGCAAAAGCACCTGAAAGTTACATAGCAAAATTTTTTTCTGCCGACAAAAGTCATGGACCTCCCTTGGTGCTAAATTTTATGTTTATATGGCTAGAAAAATAATGAGATTTATCTAAAAATTGGAAAATAAGTCAAGTAACCCAGATGATAGCTGGATGAAAAAACAATAGACAAGTAATTTTTTCATGGCTTAAAATGTCTATTTCTTAATGAGTCTGTAGGTGTATTTTGGGAGGCAAGATTTTAGAACCATTGGTATAAATAATAAAGTGATACCTGCCATCATTAGCCCCACATGCATATCTAACTTTTTCCATCCTCTTCTTTCCCCACCTTAAATCATTTACCAGTGGAGTAAATGTCCCAGCTTTTCAGAGATCCCATGATTGTATTCACAGCCAGTGTCACATCAGGGAGGAAAGAACAGCTGTAAGAGCAGTATTGTTGTATTGAGACTCAAGAGATATGAAAGAGAGATATTGGAGGGATGTTTCTTGTGATGGAAGGCATATCCTCCTCCACTGTAGTACAATCTGACTTCATGGATGTTGCAGCTCTTTCAGCTGAGGATTAAGCTATAACAGAATTTCTCTCTTTAGTCAACCTTCTCCTTTTCATCTCCTATTTCCATTCACAGAAAAGGTTCTGATCAAGTAATTCACAGAACTGTGAATGAAGAGAAAAAAAAAATCTAAAGAGTAATGTATTGATTCATTCCCTCCTATCAAAGGTTTGGCTAATCTTATACCTTTTGACTTTTTTAGCTAGAAATCCCCACTTTACCATACATTTAGTGAGGTTATATATTTATAAATGCATATCACTTTACCAGGATCACAAACTTCTTTCTAAATTGAACATACACCATGCAAGAATCTTTTCAGGCCCAGGAATCATAGCTAGCTCTACGGTGAATTTTCGGCGGCTATAGTGACTTTACACAGTATTTTATAATAGAAATTGAAGGCTGGATCTATTTTGAACTGCAGGTGAAGTTAAGTAAGGAAGAAATAATTATTCAAACTGGAATTGGAACAGAGTGCTAACAACTCCATTCCTGCAGAACAATACTGACATGCTTTTGGTTTTGCACTCATGTGAAAAATGTAATCATCTTTATCATATAGAGTCCCTTACTCACTGCTGAGCCATAAATTCAAAATTTACTTGAATCAATACAGGTTTTGTTAAAAAACCCTCAACAATTACCTCTTGATTTTCTTTCTGGTTTTCCATCCTAGTTTTACCAGAGGGAAACATACATCTTTGATAACTTTTTTCTTTTTTTTCCCCCAGGAACCAGCCTGTTTGATTACAAAACTGGAAAAATATAGTCCCAAATGGCTTTTGCCAATGGAAAAACCATTTTAGATGTATCTCAGAAGTTGAGCCTTGTTCTCTGCAGCAGCACTAGCATTCGTTTTTATGTGAAAGGAGCAAGCTGTTATTTTCTACAAACATTGTCATTTAAAAGACCTTGAATTTCCATGAAATAAATAATATTTTCATTTTCTTTTAATTTTGTTTTTATCTGAAATCAAGAATCATTCCTTTCATCCGGAACCAGAGCCTTTGATATTGATGAATGCCCTTTAAGAATTTTACATGTATATTTCACAGTGACCCGTGTGTTGAAATCACATAGGTCACTGAAATAGTCATAAATGTAGTTAATCTCAAAATTAACAAAATCTTTAAACATTACATATTTAGCAATTATATTGAAAAAATAGCTTATTATTGTGGCAGTAGTCAAGAAAAGACCCAGGCATGCTTTTGCAATTCCCTTCTATCAGTTATTCTGTCTGAACTGGATACAGCTGTTGTAATTATCCTATAGATCATAAGAAATACTGAAGCCACAGCCTGGATGCAGACAACATGCATTATTTAGAGACAGGGCTTCAAGATGTGAGTAACTTCTATACCATGTTTCAATTTGAGTGGAAACAATGGAGGGCAATACTTACCTCATCATCTGCTCATAGGAGGTCAAGAAAAATATGTCTGTGTCACTCAGCTATTTTCTGAAGACTTGAGAACAGCTGCAAAATAGGTCAGAAATAGAAAGAGTTTGTCAACTTTCTCATGAACCAAAATCAGAAGATCCATGTTTCCAAGGAGGTAATGCACATCGGCATGAAACATGCTGAGGTTCTTCAGCAAAACCTCCTAATCATTTCTAAAAATCCTATTTTCTGATTGGATTGTCTCGCCCTGAAGAAGCTATTTTAATCCACTCCTTCTCTTTATTCAGTGGCACTGGGACCCAGCAGACACACTTTTTTCTCTGTTGTGTGAGGTCATGGCAGCACTTGGAAGCTTGTGCAAGGATGGCTTCCAAAGGAGCTGTCTGTTGAGGCATTCACCAATTAGAGAAAGGGGATGGAGCACAGAAGATAGAGTATTATGAGTTATAAAATTATAATAGTTGCTTCTGCTTTTATAACATTTAACTCATCACTAAATATTATTCAATTTTTCTGCATAAGAATCAGGATCAGTATTATAGTAATCCAAAACACTATAACAAGCTACCTCTGTGATTGTCCTTCAAGATTTTTACATATTTTCCAATCATCACATTAAACTAGACTATTAACTTAAATGTTAATGTTGCAAGTACTTTTCTTACAACTTTCCCACTGCCTTGGCGCTCTCCTAAAAAGAACAGTGCAAAGTTTAGCAAAAAGTCATGCATAAAATCTAATCAGTCCACCACTGAATGCAAATAATTGTAAGACATAGAACAGGACTGACTCTGGGTCCTAACTGACTTTGCTTAATTGTTCTCACTGAAATCAAAAGTAAAATTCCTACTCATCTCTCAGGATGTGTGATTAGCTCGATGCTAAGTAGTTTTAGCAGATTAGCCACAACTGCACCTTCCCTCCTGCATTCTGCATTTTTCTATTCTAACTGCTCTCCTGGCCTGCCTTTCCTTTAGGATCACTTGTGCTCTCTGACCTGCATCTGTTCAATATTATTTCACTTGGACTCTCTCTAACCTAACCTCATTTTTAATCCGTGTTTAAATTGATATTTGTGCATTAAACATCAATACATGACTATGCAAGTGAGGGGATTTTTTTGAAAGTATTTTTTGTTCTCTTATCTCCTCAACTAAAAAGTAAATTAGAGTAATTAACAAGCAACACCCATATTTCTTTGTCAGTTACAGGTGAATTCTGAAACTTAATGATGGATTATCTGATATTAAATGGATAAAAATGTAGATTATCAGTTCTGTTCCCTAGTATTAACTCAACAATAAATACATATTCTGCAATAAAATCAGTTCAATGACAGTTTAAAATGTTTTTCTGCTAAAAAGAATGCGTTAAAAATTTCTAACTAATCTAAAACCCAGATTAGACCTCTGGTGCATATTTCTGAACTATGCCATGTATTTATCTTACCTAGACAGTGCTACCACTGGAATCTTTATGTAACCTCTTAAGTTCTCTCTTTTCAGTTTAGAATGGTGATACTTCCTACAGAAAAAGATCTTCATTTTCCTGCACTTTTGATTCTGTCTGTCCAGATATAAACTTCAATGCAACACACCTTAATTAATTTCCCTGTTTCAGTTTTAGGTTCATATTTCCCCAAAAGCAAAAAAAAATCTCCCTTTTGGGCTTGCCTTCATAAATGTAAATGACTTTCCTTGCATTCAGACTAACATTTTCCAAAATGTTAGGCTGAATGCAGGGAAAGTAATTTTTCTTTGCAATTACAATGCAAGTCTCATAAATGCAGTATACTAATCTTCAATGCATTGCACAATTGCAGTTATGCAAAGTACTTTAAATCCAGAAAAACAATGATTTAGATGTAATTTCATGTAACAGAACAATTGCATCTAAACATGTTCTGTTTAAGTGCACTCTAAATTGATTAATTTTGGAGCAACAACTGCAAAAGCCACTGTTAAGATATCATTTTCTACTGAAATAATCTCACGTATTTCTTTTTTTGTCTAGTGCATAGCAACTGCAATAATATTTTATGTAGAATGCTTGTTATATTGTATCACCTCTTGTCCAAAGCAGCTGTGATATATGTAACATTAATATAAAATGGGTCAGACAAAATCCTCAAAGAAAGATAATCTTCCATACCATCTACCTATCATTAATTTGAGGCTTAAGTGCTCCAAAGGTCATGCATGCTCTCCTTTAATGAACAATAAGTTACCTTGTGCACATACCTGCTCTTATTCAGTTAATGAAACTTCTCTTCAATTGATTAACTTGTTGACATATAATATCTTGAAGACCTTACAAGCTATATGTCAAATTGTGACGTGTGCATATCACACTGTGCTGGCAGGAGTGAAATACAAACTTCAGGGCCAGAGAGCCTGCTAGACACTTGATAATTTCTAGCTCCAGCCTTAAGAAAATATGATTTTGGATATCAGCCACAAGTTCTATTGAATTTATCAACATGAATTATAAAATACAATACTGTGTGAAATAGATGCAAGTAACCAAGGTGACCATGACCCACAGGAGATGTAAGAATAGAATTATTCCATCACCTTGCTGGCTGGAGGATTTCATGAGCAAGCTGGGGCACATACACTGCTGAGCTCATTCCATCTTAGCAGATGTGAAAAGCATGTGACCTCTTCACCAGCCTCAACATATCAAAGTGTCTGGCACAAGCACAATTTAACTCCATGATTTTCTCTGTACTTTTTATGACCTCTGCTTTGCTCTCTCTCCCAAGACAGAAAGCTCAACCATGTCTTGGAGAGGGCCTCCAAGTCTCTGTAAACACCTATGTTATCTCTACACAGAAATTCTGCTTCTCAAAAAGGAGGATAAACAGCACTAGGTGTAATATATGGTTTCCCACTCTGTTATTTGCCAGGACTTGGCATTCCCAGCTACAAGGTCACTATGGTAAATTTATTATCCTCCTTGCCATTCTTCCACTTTTGATGCTTTACTTCCAACAAATGCTATTACCTTTGGGATACAAATGAGAAGCAAAAATGTGAACAGAAGTGCTACAGAAGACATAGAAAACAGCATTTCATATTCTCCACAATGGCTATAATTTAGGAAGGCAAAATATCTGCAGTGGCTTTTGTTTGTTAATTTGAGATTTTTTGGCTAATGCACTAATTTATGGGGGGGTAAGTGTTGGTTAAGTGCTAGTGCATTTATTAGAATTATTTATTTTTTCTGTGAGACATGGTTAGGAGAGAAGGTAAAGTAGGCTTAAACTTTGAAGTGTATTAAAAAAACTTTATTAATAGAATTGCTTTAAAAATAATAATTAGATTAAAACTTTTAGAACACTTCTCTCTCCACTTTCTTTTCTGCTACATTGATAATGTATAGAAACATATTCGTGGACTTTTTAAAAATAGCCATTTATTTTAAATAGTCTTTAATTTATCTAATTATTTAGGGAGAGGTGTCCATTATTAGTTTATGGAGGTTTCTTCATAAGAAAATCAGTTTTTTTGTTGTTTTAATGTTATAGTGAGTCAGTTGTTTGGGAGAATGGAAATTTGATTACTGTGTAAAAGGGGGTTTTTTTACTTATACATTTTTTATATTTTTTTTCAAGGTTATGTTAACTTATGGGGTACTATTTTAAGGATGAATAGTTTAAAAAGTAAAGGGTTTTTTATTCACTTTTGAGATTATTTTTGGGAATAGAGGTATTTTCCTTTGGTTTTAGCATCAAAAGTCTTCATTTTTTTCTTTTTTTAGTTTAAGATTTTTATTAAATTATAGCCATTTTAACATTTGTTTGCTTGCTATGAATGCTTCTGCTTATGTTTACAATTTGAACATTTTAGCTATTTTATTTTTAATGAGTTATAGGGAAAAGGTTTGAGGTATCGATATCTTTTTATAGCTTTTGAGTGAGGTGTTTTTACTCATTTTTCTTATTGTGGACTTTCTATTGACTTTGGTGTATTTATGTTGGTTTATGTTTGTTTTGTGTGTTTTTACTTTTCTTTTTGAGAGAGAATTGAAGGTTTGTAAGTCTTATTTGTGTATTGAAAGAGTTAATATTTTGTTTGAGGTTTGTAGATGGTTATGTGATTTTTGTTGGGTTGTGGTTGGAGTTGTTCATGATGGAGATTTTTTTGGTGAGTGGCTGCGCTGTGGTTTGGGCTAGGATAGCAGGGGCCCAATGAGAAATGGTGGCTGTTGTTTTGGTTGTATGATTGGTTTTTGGCTTTTGTTCTGTTTAATTGGAGTTGTGGGTTGATGGTTTTCCCTCCCCCACCTGGCAGCCACCAGGGCTTTGTCTTTTGTTGGGCTGTGTGGGCTGGTGGTGAAGGAGGAGAGAACCCAGCCCTGCCAGCACTGAAGCAGAGGTACATAAAGCATTGGTGTAGCTATGTGTCAATATTAATAAACAGACCCTGGTTGGTTTTTTGTCAGGTCTAAAGGAAGCTGCCAAGGTCCTTATAGAGAATCATTTCCATAATTTGTTCCTTTCCTTCCTTACCAAAAAATAAATTAATACAAACCAGTGCAACATCAGAGGAGGAATTTACAGCCAAGGCAGCTGCAGTGAAACAGGTGGGCAAGGTGCACCAGCACATTTGAAAGCTGTCTGCATAGAAAAGTGAAGGGAAAGAAGGACAAAATATTCTCTGAAAACAAACTCCAGAAAACATGTACCTTGTGGTCATTCAGGTGATGAGTGAATGGTTTGTCCATCAAATAAATATGCTCCCAAGAGCCAAGGTGGCATGAACACTACAGATCTAATTGAAGGGTTTGTAAAGGATATGACACATCCAGAACCTCATTTTTCCACCCTGCTGTCAGGAGTCATTCAGTAGCAACTAGAATTGTATTCTGTCATCCATTTCCAAGGCATTTTCAATTGCTCCATCCCAGACACCAGGCATGCAGACAGCTGATTTAAGTCAAAATTAACGACACACTAGTTAAGATCTACTTTGAGCTTCAGTGGAAATAAAAAGAGGGCATAAGAGATCTGAAAATCCTTTTAAGCTGGTTTCTCAGAGGGGCCCCCACAACAGAATGAAAACTCAAAGTGTGAATACACTGTTTTAGTGGGGCAGAGATCAGTCCAGTGGAGGTTTCTGATGTGTACAGGCTCAAGTTACCAAATTGTCCTTATTGAGAACAACAGGTCAACTGTCTCAGGAACACATCAGGAGATGGGAATTGCTGTCCTAATATGATTTGGTGGTTTTCACTGAGTTTTGAATGGTAGAAACATTTATAGTGTGCAGTAGTCTGTTATACAGCTCCTTTGGTAATTCAGCAGGAGCCGAGTGCAATTGCTCCATACAAAGGCAAGATGATGGGCCATTAATCAGTAAATTGGTGCTGTCAAGGTAGAGGAGTGACTATTTTTAAGGTATTGAGGGTAGCAAAATACCTCATATTAGCCATGCTTTCTCTTCAATTGAACTTTAGGTCAAAAAGCATATGCTTTTGAAAGTCTGAATGGACAAGAAATGCAAGAAGAGTCTACAAAGATGTTTTTCTTGCACTGACAAATTATGTCATGGGCAGATTCCTAGGAATATTTACATAAACCCAACTCCTGCAGAAGTAATAGAAAGTCATTTCAGACATCATTGGATGCAAGGATACTAAAAGTACACCAAACCACTAAATGACACATTAACTTCATAGTAGTTGGCTTCTAATCAAAGCTGCCAAAATAACTGTTTAGACTAGTTATTTTTCAGGATGATTATCACATACAAAACAAAACTAAAAAAAAAAAAAAACCATCAAACAGTATAAATCCAGTGAAGAAAGATCAGAAGCTACATTACAACAAGACCCAGCAGAGAGTGAGGATTCTCATTGCAGTTATTTATACATTAAAATAATCCGAGTCATACCATGTTAATTTCCAGACATAAACTATTATCTTAAACTAGAGAGTTCAATGCTTAGCAACCTCTCCCATTGGTCTCATAAACCAGCCACTTGTTTAACTATGTTCCAGCATATCCTGTGCTGTCTGAAAGTCACACACAAGGGGAGCACTGCTCACAGTGACTGGTGGTGCCCAAGGGCATGGCAGCTCTGTTGGTTTATACTTCATTCCTTCAGAACTAAGCTGACCACTGAGAAGAAACATCATAGCTGGAAGTTGCCCTTTGCTGCCCTGCCAATGGCTGTTTCAGTATGAGATTTTAAAATGCTACAAATCTTTTTTAGATCTTATGAAAATATTACCACAGACAGCTGGGCAGCATTGCCTGATCTGCATTTTGTTTTTAAATTAATCACTGCACTGAATTCAACCAATTCAGGTTTTTCAAAGTTGATAAAAATGCACCCAATTTTATTACTGACACCTTTTTTTTTTTTTTTTTTTTTTTTTTTTTTTTTTTTTTTTTGTATATATAGGACAGAAAATAAATGTAAAAAAACAAACTACAGGCAGGACACAGGATTCCAGGAGCACAAGAGAGGGGACCTTTCCATCCTCTGTTGCAAATGTGCTTTCTGTTGTGTACAAGGCAGAGTGCTAGGTGACACCAACAGTGTCTCAGATGGCACGAAAAAACAGTATTACACATTAACCACTTTTGTTCCGTCTTGCGGCTAAGGAATGTGGACAACACCTAGTTTGGCTGTGTTGCTGACTAAAATCTATGTTGACACAGCAGTAACAGTTTGCAAGACTTTTGCCTTCTTAGAGGCATCCCATGTATTCTTACCAGCCTCAGGTTAGATTTAGAGTTATTTATATTGTGCCTTGCCTGATTTATTAATTCTTTCCTTATTATTACTATTGTGCTCATAAACACCCAGAGTTTAAGTTCAAAAACACATTTTATCTCCTTGTGCTCTCTGGACATCCAGCTTGTAAATTAAAAAGTAATATAGTAGCTATTCATTCCATTCTGAAGAAATTGAAGTTAGAGCATCACTATTGCAATTACTCATTAATCAATTTCAGAAATTACATTTTTTCATTATGTACATGGGAAAAAACAAATAACACCTAAACAAATAGGTGAAACCCACAGTGAATGGAGAACAACCAACATTTTATTCTGATAATTAAAAATACTGAAGAAGAGTTATTTATAAAACTATGGGGGGTGGGGGGAACATGGTATTAGAAGCAAAAATATCTTTATATTTGTAAGAGTACATATAAAAAAAAAAATCTATGCCTGTTTTTTGTGTAATTCAGCATTCAACATGTATAGTCCCAAAATCAGAGGGAAACTCCTCTTAAAGGGCTGGAATCAGCATAAGATTCAGTTGCCTCTAGAAATGATAGGAGTTTTACTGGATGCATAGACTCTATCAAGTCAATCTTCCTCAGTATAATGGCACCTGCTGACAGACTTTATTAAACCACATTCCATCATATCTGCTGGTGAATTATGGCCTGGGGTACAATGATATGTGATATTTTGTACTCAGTATTTTCTATACATCACTGCACTGTCATTGGTTTATTATAGTGACTAATTTGATTCAACAAAGTCTGATGATTTATTGATTATTTTTTGAAATTCCCAGACTGTATTTCAATGGTTAGTGACACACTCTGTTGTCATTACCTTCAGCCGACTAGCACTTCTGGATTTATTTTTTTACACAACTGACTGAAGATGAAGCACAACAGCAGCAGAAAATTGCTGCATCCCTGGACATGCTCAAGGCCAAGTTCAATGGGTCATTAAGGAACCTGGTCTAATAGGAAGTGTCTCTACCCACGGTAGCCAGGGTTGGAACTCAATGATCTTTAAGGTCCTTTCCAACATCAATCATTCTACAATTCTATGACAGATGTGACACAAATAAGACTGCAGTTCAAATTCTTTGGACTGAATTTAAACCTGGTATTTTAGGCACTGGAATTCTTCTGGGGAAGCAAAGATCTACTGAATATATCACATCTGAATATGGCCTCTTAATATTTAACTATAATGTTCCTGACTTTTTTTACATCTGCACTGACTAAATAAAATTTACCTCAGCACAGTAGATCAACGAAGTGTATTAATTGAGTCCCACTCAAAATATGACTATAACCTAAATGGTCTTTTAATAACCTTCTATAGAAATGCAAATTCTTCACCCCACACCATCACCTGCCAATCTCTCTCTCCATATATTGAGAGATGTACTTTTCTGAAAAGTAAATATTAGATTTTTCATGTTAATTCATATAGTGGGATAATCTAGGACCAAGAGCATCCAATAACAATGATCAAATGAAATTATTAAATAGGCATGTTAGGTGTTTGACAGAAGAATAAAAGGAAAGTGTTAGCAATATCTTGAAAAGCATTCCTTTCAGTAGCAATAAGAAATCTGTCATCATGACTAGTAAACACTTCATAGCTGAAAATGGTTTATATCTCCCTCCCACTTGTATCTGTATCATGGAATGAACTGCTGATCCCGAAGGAAACATGATCAAGGCCTAAGCTTGGAGTTTGCATCTTATCTTCCATACATACTGTGTCATTTTCTCTAACAGTTGTTGCAACTGCATTGTGCTATGTGTTATCTTTTCTTTCAAGAATGTCTACAAATAGGTTGTTACGTTATGTTTTCATTATATTGCTTTTCTTCTGTTAACTCTTGAACTGGCAAGAAAAATAAGTATAATAGAAACTCAACTTCCTGTGATCAAATACCTTCTCTTTCCCATTCTTTCTTGCTCAGTCTTGCTCAATAAAGGTACAGCATCACAGTCAGTTTTATAACCTCTAGGTATTTTCCTCTAAAGCTGCAGGATGGCCACAGGCAACATGCTTAAATCCACAGGCAGTATCAGATCAGTAGAAAACACTTGATAAACCAGTTTTATTGATTTTTCTTTTAAAATAAATATTCCAGTGGTATAACATTTCTCTATTTGGATAACAAATAATAGATATACTTTATTAAAGTAGCATATTCTCAGCTGTGTATATATGCAACATTTAGAACATTTTATAGACATAGAAAACCTTGACCTTTATTTCCCAAGTTACATGTAATACTTAAAAGTAGACAGGCTAATAACACATTTATGCTCATAGTAAGTTTCATTTTATCACTATAATATACTCTCTGGTTGTGATGGCACATGATGACACCTTTAACAAAGTCAACACCAGCTATTTTTTTTATTATTATTGTTAGAATTATAAATGAGAAGGGAAAAAAAACCCCACAAAATGAAAGAAAACAAAAATAAATGACAATTTGGAAACAAATGCTTTTGTGATTCCTTTTTTTATGACACAAAAGTCCAGGAAAGGAATTAAAAGCAATGCTATAACTTAACAAATACTAGAATGACTAAGAGTCTTAGTGTTTTAAAGCTAGTGGTAAATTAACTCAGATTCAGTTGCTGAACTGGAAAAACTTCAGAATATTGCGTATATTTCTGGTCCTTTTTCTCTTTTTTTAAATGTTAATTTAAATTGGAATGGATTCCATAGCAGGACTAATATAATGATTAGTTGACTGGAAATTTTTTTCTTTACTTGAAAAATAGATTAAAAGAACCTAGCTTGTTTAGTTTACAGAAGTAAAACAGAAAAGGGAAGCTGATAAAGTCTGCAAATATTGAAGGGACAGGAGCAAATATTAAGATGAAAGAAGAATTATTTCAGTTATGAGAAGCAATTGTCTATGGTCATGCTAAAATAAATCCTGCTTGTAATAACTTAATAGAAAAGAAGTGTGCTTTCCAGGCCTTCACAGACAGATCTTCTTAAATGGAAATTTAAATGTGGAGGGAGCAGTCATGTTCTCTGCAAATGAGAGAAAATCTGGCAAGAGATCTGCAGCAAAACAGAAAGCTTGGGTTTAAAAGCCTTTCCTAGCCATTTTTTGACCTCAAAGGTAAGGTTTGCAGGAGCAGAACTGTTGTTTGAATGTCTGATCTCTTCTGCTTTAATCTTGTAGAAAATTGCAGTTGATACTTTTGCCTCTCTCTGTAGATCTCAGGTTTATCCAAGCGCACAGAAAAACATTTTATTAACTGTTATAAGGGGGAGGTAAATATTAAACATAAATACATGTGAAAATGTAAGAGTAGGGAAGAGAATGGAGTCCCAAGTATCTCAAGATGCCCACTCTATCTTTTCCTTTTAATCATCTTTTTTTTTTTCCTTTTTTTAGCTGTACATCCTCAATTTGTAATGTTAAGCACAAACCCTTCCTCTCTCCCATACATGTGTGATCTCAAAGATTTGGTTTGATGTTAGGAGGTCAGGACTACAGAAGGAACCAACAGGAAAACATCAGTGTCTATCTCACACTCAGTGCTAGAAATCCATTACAATTTGCTAATCTGGCAAGGAGGAAAAAACCTGTCCTTCCTTCTAATCTGTGAGCAGCTGACAAGTTTCCTTTCCCTCATGCTGTGTGGTGGTGTGTGAGGCTGTGATACAAGAAAGTTACCCATCCAACTTGATGTTAGCAGCAGCTGATGTTTACTTTGCAGGGCAAATAATCAATTATCAGCTCTACTAAGTTTTCCAGTCTCAGCATCCCTGTTCGTATGCCTCACACAAACAGAAGGAGAATTGTTCCTGAGGTCAGAGGGACAGATTGCACAAACTAATTTATGGAAACTGAGAGACATAAACCACTGTAAAGCACTAGTGTGCAATTTTACTGAAACAGAAGGAAAATCAAATGAAAATGGGGTTTTTTGATTCTGGCCTAATAACTGACTTCTTCAATACAATAATTATCAAAGATATCCATGCAATCTCTTTCTTGCCATATTCTCTATGCATTGGAAACTGAAGCAAATTCAAAGCACTGCAATCATTACTTTTTGCCATTAGAGAATAATGAATTAGGATTTCTAATTTTGCAACAGCAAATGCTGAAACAGAAATAGTAATGCAAAAACACTATTTCTATAATACAGTCCCACAACTCAAACAAAAAATTCCTCTCTAAAAGAGTATGAACAAACTCAAGATATAATAGATTTATCTGTTCATACAAATGTGTAAGAAGTATTTTTGTTTCCCAAAAGATATTTCTTTTAAAAAACCTAAACACATTATTTAATTACATTTTGAATTCATCTCTTTCAAGAAGCTATAGCACTTTATCGTGTTTATTGTAGAAGAAATTACTTTTCTAACTTAGTCTATAAATAATGGTAATTAATTTCCTTTAACATGGGATATGATAGCACATAGGGCAAATATACCAGGAAGGGGTGAAAATCCAACCATGTTTTTTCCAGGGAAGGAGAAAGCATATTTTCTTTGAACATTGCTTGACATTAGCCTGAAGAAATCTCTTCAGGATAAATGATTTGGACTAAGAGAACTCTTTCTTCCCCCTTTGGTTTACCACACTATGCATGTAATTTCTTTTCTAATTGTCATTTTTGTGGCTCTGAGCATTGCAGTTGTCCAGTATACAAAATGCCAGAAGCTAATTTACTGCACTGCTTAATTAAAGGAGAATTTACCATTGAAGGTAAAATAAACTAGATCTCTGTTAGCTGCCATGAAAACCAGTAAGATGTTTGCACTTTTGTTCAAAAGTGCCCATTCTTCCCCAGATTGTCTGTACCCTGCTGGACACATTTTACTAAAGGCTCAAATTTCCCCATGAAACTGAAAAAATAGCAACAGCTGGTGTTTCACAGACTTCTGCTTTAACACGGACATCATGTAAAAAATGTGGCTGAAACTGATATACAGAAAAAGGCACATTGCTTGAAGACTGACAGGTTCAAAAAAGTCTCCAATACAAAAAAGCTTAGAGTTCTATATTGTAATCCTATTTTCTATGTTGAACATCTCTGTCCATAACAATAGTAAAAATACATCGATATGAAGGCTGGAAGAAAATACAGCAGGAAGGCTTTTCCCTTTACAAATTACTTTACACCTTACCTTTACAAGTGTCTATCCATTATTTGATATTTTTCAGAATTATTACAGTTTCCTTTCCTTTCTTGCTTTTGTGGACTTTGAGAACAGCCAATAAATAGGTGGAATAAGATGGTACTCACAAACAAACATATAATGAAAATGTGTGGCAAAATACAAGCTGGCAATAGACTCTCTGCATCATGTTTTTGTTGAACACTGGTGGTATTATGTTCCAGTCAGCAAGGATCTCCCCACATATCTTAATGGACTGCTGTTAAGGCCAATTGGATAGTAAATTTAAGAAATTCCTGCACAAATGCAACAATATTAAAGACCTTTTTTCAGATTAAACAGGAATTAAATTTATTTTCTGGATTTGCTTTTTACTCCTTTCTTGACACCAAAACCAGTGACATTTTATCACATGCTGTTAGCTGTTGAGAAAGCAGGAGGATGACAGCTCTGAGGGATTCTGAAATCCAAACTGCTTGACCTGCAAGGTTTATGGTGACCTATGGTCCTTCTTGTCTCCCACTTGCCCCAGAAAATGGGATGAATAACAAACACCACTTCATAACTGCAGGGTTTTACAGGTGCTTACAAGGAAAGAACATAACAGCAGAGCTAGAACCTGAAAGCAAATAAATCCAGAAACAGTCTGCAGTAAAACTACCTTAGAAGCATGGCTAGAAGATCACTACGGCAGCAGCATTTGAATAAATCAAGAAGGAATAATTGTATCTCATTCTCATATTCCTTTTCTTACTTCTGCAAGCAGAATCACAGATGATTACTATTATTTTAGCAAAATATGTTGTAAAAAGAATGCTTCCACTAATATAGTGAATTTCACATAGGCACTATGTCAAAGGTGTCTTTTTTGATACCAAGAAGTTCTTGGATCGAGAAAGAATCTTGTAATTAAATAGTTCAGAGAGATGTAAAATATAATTAGAAACATAGACATATATTTAGAGAAATAGGGATCACTATTAGTTATGTTTTTAGTGCATTTTATTTTGAAAGCTCAGTGTACTGACAAATCTGTGTATCTACATGAATCTATATTTCTATGATTCCTCTCAGGAAAGGGAATGAAATCTTGTGATTTCCATGAGGATCAACTGGACAAGCTTTTGGCCTTTTTCACTGCCCCTCATTTCATCTCAGTACATTTGGTTGAAGTCACTCAATTTCCAAATTTTCTGGCTATTTTCAATTGCATTTCATTTGATCATATCTCCTTCCCAGAGTGTTTGTTACACTCTGTTCTCTGATTTCAAAATTTCATGGTCTTTCCTGAAAGGAAGATTTGCAGGGTAGCAAATCCCCCATAGGAGGATTAACAGCAAAAACCTAGTCCCCATGGACCACAATCACACTTGAAATATTTTAGTGTCATGCCAGCAGCAAATAGCACATGTTAAGTGCTATTGTTATTGAGAATGGAGTGAATATTTTTTGTCCAAACTCTTCTGATTGTCAGTTTAAAATTTTAGGCTTGACTGCCTCAAAATCTGACTATTCTACCAGATTACTTTCTGGACTTCTAAAACTTTGCAAAATCCTAAAACATTTTGTTACTAATATGATTAAAATATATAATCTGAATTGTTATTTTTAAATCCGATGCTTGCTGCTGGACTCTGCATTTTAAAAAATATTTTAATGTCAAATTGAAAATATGGGATAGCTTTCCAATATAGAGGAACTGCTTCTCCAGGGTCTTTAATGTGTGCTATGATGCAAACACGTCTATTTTTATTGACTTAAATTAAAAGGTAATGAATTTTAGTGCAAATGAGTCTTGTGTTTGCTAAAAACTGCTGAAAATAAATTTTAACCATTCTTAAAAGTAAATTATAGTTATCTGTCAGCACACAATGAAAATGTTGACTTCCCTCTAGATCGTTTTAAATTTATGTCAAACATAAAAGATTTAGAAACACAGCCCAGCATGGCTGGGCAAGAGAAACAGCACACATCGAAATTCTGAATGTGTCCTTTTTACTTTGGTTTCCAACCTTCTGCCAAGTGTACAGTAGTGCTGGCACAGAAAGAGCAGGACAAGCTACCATACAGTGGGAAGGTACAGTGACTAAACTGGCCAAATTTGAGCCAGTAGATATCCCAGATATCTCCATGTTTCCAGTTTTCCCTAATCCTTAGTGGGAATGGCTCCTGAATGGGAATCCCTAATGTCAAAAGGCTTGGGCACACTACCTGAGCCAGAGTGCCTGGGTTCTCTTTTTCAACTTCCTGATGGCTACATGAGAATCAATGGAGCAAGTTCCATCTCAGAATATTCTGTGATTCTGTAAAATTTCCTATGAATCTGTTATAAATTCACATAACCTACACCCATATCTGCTTTTTTTTTTTTTTTCTTTTTATGGGCCACAGTATAGATATGACTGGGTATGCTGTTTCTTACAGTCTTCTGTAGATGCTAAACCTCTACAATATATTTTCTACATCCTTCTGTAGGAGCTAAATCTCTACAGTAGATTTTCTACAGCCTTCTGTAGGAGCTAGGTTTAAGACATACCTCTGCACACAACATTTTTCATTGACTTTAAAACAGTTTATTTCTGGGACACAGACTCTGTTACACCAATGGTCTTGATGTATTCAAGCTAGCAGTGAAAGAGAAGTAGAATTTGTAGACATTAAGACAGAAGTCTTAGCAGACTAAGCAGACTTAGCAGACTATAAGCAGAATACTAATATTAGCTTATTCTTATAGGTATTCTAAAATCATATTTGCTTGTAGACAGACTCCTACTTGAGTTAGCAAAGGTTACTCCCAATTATAACCAGACTACAGAGTTTGCTAACTAAAATAGGTTTTAACAGTACTTCAAAATTTCTTTCATTATAATAAAAAAACAAAGATGCAGAACTTTGAATCTAAGTCTAAATAGCTTAGTGAAAGGTAAAGTAAATACTATAGAGAATACACAAAATCCTTATTTAATTATTTTTGCAAAATTTTGAAAAATTAAATTAATGAAACAAATCAATGAGTTTACTGCTGACAAAGTCAGACACCAAAAGGCCCAGAATCTGCTAAATGGAAACAAAATTAAATGAGATTACACAATAACCCAAGTATAACAAATTAAAAGCAAAAGATGAGCACATAAGGCTTCACCAGATTATGAGAAGAGAATGAGCATTTTAGATTCTGGGAATGCCAAAATTATAAAATATTCACCTTTTTTGCAATATCAGAGTGTACAAGAAAATTCTTGGCTTAATAGAATTTTTTTTCCCTATGATTACTTCAGTGTCTAGGTTCACAAAAAATACTTTTAGTGTGCAAGTATTTTGCAATTTCTTTCTTATTGTTTACATTTTATTGTTGCTTGACTCTATTTTTATTAATGCACTTTTTTCTACTGTTCTCATTCACTGGGGCCTTCTCTCAAGCAATAGTATGATCAAAGGCAAGTCTATTCTATTTCTTGAAGCATTTCTCTATATATAAATAAAAAAAAATCACTAAGCTAAGGGGGGAAATGATTCTGACTTGCTTAGTAATTTTATTTATTTATTAATTATAGATACTAAAGTGTTGACTGTAGCATGATTCATTGCTTCCTATTAAATTCAGCTCTATGTTGATTAACTATCAAATAAGCACTTTATTTTAGTATTGAATGAAGGAATGTTGCTACCATTTTCATCCCAGGTTGAGTACAAGTACTGGAAGGTTCTTACTACATTTGAAATCGGTTCTATATTAATATTTAGACTGATTAAGAGACCTTCTCTACCTTACACTATTTAAATAGCTGCCTTCTCTTATTACTGTACCTTGTGCCCTGCACAAACAAGTTCTTGCTTGTCTTATTCACAAAAGAAGCTTTTTCTAGAAAGCCATCTGTGAACTATATTGCAAATTCATGTGTAGTCACGGAGGGGGGAAGGAATGAGAGAAATGGAAGCAAGGCTCATTGCTGATAAATCCATGCTGCACAAATAGGCTAAATTTCAATCAGTTCAAAGAATCATCCTCCTGCCCAGAAGCAGAACACCAGGATTCTACTTCTGCTGGGTCCCAAATGTAGATGTTACACTACAGGTGTAGTACTAACAAGCTTCCATATGATCTTATGTGTATACCAAGGATATGCAACATGCTGACTAGGAGCTGCCTAGGAATTTGCCCTGAGAACCACTGAAGAGAGATTTCACTTCCTTAAAAAAAATAAAAAATAAAAATTCTGTGTTTTGAGAGCTTTTTTGTTTGTGGGTTGTTGGGTCCATTTTTTTTAGTCTGGCAAACATTCTTCTTCATGTTAAATGTTAAACAGAGATTCTTTGCATATGATGAGTCAAGGTGAGTGTCCCTATGGCATAATTGATAGAAGTTACTTTATATCTGAAATGATGACATCGTCTCCCAATCTATGTGATGAAACTAGAAAGCCACTGCTATATTGTAAGAAAACTAACACAAAGAGTAAAAGCCTACACAATCAGGAATAAAAAAGGTTCAGGATATATAAATATGAATATCTGCTCTGAATGAAAATAAGCCTCTAAAAAACTGAGATTTTAAAAACCATACTTTAGCAATAAAAAATGTTTCGATTCATTCATCAAATTGGACAAAAATATTCTGAACTTTCTCTAGTGTCTCCATCAAAAAGTGCATAACACCTCCCACATTGAAAGGCTTGTTTGAAATAAAAGCCACTGTAAAAAATGAATTAACAGTCATTACTTCTAGGGTCAATCCATCAGCATTTTCCAAAGGGGGAAAACACAGAGTTCATCAAAGTATTGTCTAGTGCATCTTAATTATGGAATCACAGGATAGTTATGGTTGGAAGGAACATCCGTAAATATATTTTCTCTAAAGCAAATGAAGCAATACTTAATTTTTGCCTATGCAAAAAATAGCAGCAACTGATCTTTCCATTTCCAAATAATAAAGTGTAAAAATCAAAATATGTAACTTTGCCAGCCTGTGTAATTTGCCTCAGGGTAAATAAAGTTGAAGAGTGTCCCTACAATGCCACATAGTGTGTTCAGAGCACAGGAAAAGATAAAGGGATACTCAGAGCAGTGCGACTCCAGAGGAAACATTTGAGGATGCATCCTACTCTTTTATAGATTTTTCTCTTTTTAATTTTTTTGTTTGTTTTTTGTTGGGTTTTTTGTTATTCATGGTGCTATTTCTCTATTTCTGCTACTTTTTTTTCCTCTTTTCTTTGTTGGGACTAATTTTTTTGCAAAATGGTATTGACTTTTGTCACATTTTTCCTGATCTCTACATCACCAGATCGAAAGATTTATGCTCTAGATCCCAAATAAAATTGTTTTTCATTACCTAATATTTTATGAATGAAGAGTGGATAACAGTGGAATTCTCAGCATTAATGATTGTCATAAATTTTGCTGATCTGTAGTGATGTAAAAAAATCAGATAAATATATTCATGTCCAAATATGCCCAAAATGGGCAGAAAAAATTTAGATTGAAACACAAAATACTGTGAAATAAAAAGAACTTAATTAGAGAAAAAATTCAGAAGGGCAATCTCAGTGACAGGAAACTAGTTTTCTGAACTGTTTCAATATTGATTCATCAAATCACTAAGCCAAATGACAATGATTGTGTGGTTTAGATTCTTGATTTTAGGAACAAGTTAGATGATAAACTATTGGGAAAGTTATTGGGGCAGATCAACAATATCTGCTGTACAAATGGAAATTATTATTTAATGTAGCTAAAAAATAATAATGGCTATCCTTACATGAACTGAATATTTTCATATGCATATTTCAGATGAAGGTCACCTTAGTGTTAAGCTCTATGATTTTATTGCATTGTAAAGCATTCTTTGTAGAATCATTTAATAAATCAAATTGAATACCACCTATAAATAAGGCTGGTAATTCCCAGAACAGTAAAATCAAAATGTTCTGAAAACAGAGTGATTTATTTTTCCTAGCTTCTTACTGAATCTGTGGGCCACAAATCTTTCAATACAGAAATCTTAATGGAGATGTGTATCTCTAATAAATTTTCATATCATTAAATTTCATTTTCTATTTCATTTTCTATTCACTTTGAAATACATAAAGCTCTATAATCAAGCAAACCAGTATAGGCAGGGTCAGTTTTAAATTTTGGTACTGAAATAGCATAAGAGGAGTTGCAACAAATATTTTATGGTAAAATGGAAATTTTACTTCAGAGTCCGAATATTATTCAAATCCTGTTGTAATCATTAAATAAGATTATCTTTTAGAGGGATTAAAATAAATGACATGTCATAATGACTGATTCAACAATGAATTAAACAAGGCTTTTTATTATTGCACAGAAAGTTACTATCACTCTAACATCGTTACTGTGATTGGAAGAAAGGCTTTTACAAGGTCACATTACTTGAGAATGTGACTGGGTTAATGGCAGGATCAGAG
Source organism: Erithacus rubecula (assembly GCF_903797595.1). Classification (NCBI taxonomy): domain Eukaryota; kingdom Metazoa; phylum Chordata; class Aves; order Passeriformes; family Muscicapidae; genus Erithacus; species Erithacus rubecula. The sequence goes on from NC_136687.1 coordinate 38,430,512, forward strand.
TTTCCATGAGAAATCAGACTTTTCAGACACCTTTGAGGCTTTCCCTGACCTGAGCTTCCAATATGGTTTATGCTACATGAGATGTCTACTCTGTTACAAAAACATTGTCTGTTCTATTATATAATTAAGTACGTTACAGAAAGTTCTACATGATTGTGAGAAAACACCTTTATTTTCCTGTCACATATAACCACACCTCTCAGAATTTTTCCATGGCTCATTTTCATTTCCTTAATCTTAAAAAAAAAAATAAGTAAACATTTTCCCAGGAATTACATTCTCTGTGCTCAGAAAATAGACTCAGTAGTTTCTGTTATCAGTAACATATTTAGCTGCCAATATTTTTTTCTGGGTTTATCATCAAGCTACAAGAAAAGAGAATTTTAAGAATTGATCTTTGTTTCACTTCTGAAAACAGTAGATATTAATATTAAAATCCTTGATATCACTTCTATGTTGTGCCCATATTTGGGCATAGAAGCAAACATACATGCATGATACACTGCCACGGTGTGATGTGCAACAGCAGCAGAAAGTAAATTCTCTGGGTTCACTACTACGTGAAAAGACTAAAAAAGCATTAAAAGGATTCACTAGTACTTCACCCAGATACAGCAATCATATTATACTTTCTGAAGTGCTGAATTTCTGGAAATCAATTCATAGTTTTAAACAAAGCCACCACTCCGATTCAAATGAACTGGGTTGTTTTCATTACATAACATGTAGAAAGACTTCTTCAAGGCCTGCTATTCTAAAGATGCAGAAAAGACCACACTGAAAACAGAAGCTTCAGCAGGTAACAATCCATCTATCTGTCTGGAGGAAAAAAAAACAAATTCCTCCTTTAAGAGCAAGGGTAGAAGGTACTAAGACACCTCATATTTCCCTCATTATCCTCTTCTCACCCTGCAGAATCTGCTATTGTGCTTTAATAGCCTGAGATAGAGGTAGTAAAACATAGGAAAGGATAAAGGACAACTCCCCTCTCCTTTTACTGTCCCTGAGGAAGCTGCTTGAACAAAGCTTGCTATCATAATATACTGCAGAAAAATGTTCAAAAAAGCACTTTATTGACTTTGATGGCTTTCAGTGGGAACGTAGTTTTAGATTTACCCACTGACCTGAGCAACAAAAGCGGATCTTGTTCTCCAAGAAAAGTTGTAATTTAGGTAGAATTGGGATCAGCAAATGTTTAAGTTAAATCTGCAATGGAATTTCCACTGCCTTTTGGTGTTTGAAAGAATCTAAGTACCAATAGCACACTAAAGTCCTCTTTCCCAAATGTTTAGCTTGTGTCAAGAAGCAAGCATCTCTAACTCTGTTTTATATCATTTTATCAGCATGATGCTGCATACAAAACAAAAGAATATAGAAATTTGTTCAGTGTACAGTACAAAGTTCACCTATGGGAAAAATATACAAAGCTTGACAGAATTGTAAAAATGTGTTGGGTTGTTTTCCATTTTTAAAGTTAAAATTCATTTTAGTTTAGGAAAGAAAATAATGGTTAAAAAAAAGAAAAATAAGAAACCCAAACAGTAAGTTCAGTCTTGTACCTGACTCATCTTTTATACCTGAATGAAAATAGACTATATTACTTGTGGTCAACAGTTACCAATTATATGCCTCACTCTCCATTTAGAAAAAGGTTTATAAAAGACATAGAAGATCAAACTTTCCATTTCCTGCTAAAAATTATATATTTTGAACCTCAATTAACTATCCAATGAATTGACTTAGTCCATATGAAATGATTATGCCTCTTCTTTAAAGAGGCTTAGTAAACCATTACAATGGAAGAATTTGCTGGTGTTCAGCAGTTCAAAATAAAATTAGTTAGGACAAAAAATGCTCAGATTGGCTAATGTGAAGATCTGCATCTTTTTTCCAATCCATAGAAGCAATTCCTCTAATATTCTCCTTCTAGCATGATATTATGTTCTCATTAAATACTCATCCTAAATCCACCCTGAAACATTAGTATACACCTTTGGACTGTAGAAATGCTTGGGTTTTATCTGGAAGGGTTTTGAGAGTGCACAGATGGCTATTATAGATTACTAAAATGGGACTGTGCAATAACAGTGCCAGCTGTGTAACAGCCAGTCCATCTCTAAAAGAGGTAATCCTTTCAGTAAAGGTCTCAGAGATGCTTCAGAGGAGCTGAGGCTGTACACTAGGGGAACAGAATTCTTTTACAAAAAGGACAGAATGTTTCTATTACATTTGCTATTAAAACTGTGTTTGCATAGGTGGTTTAGAGAAACAAAAAAGCTCAAATATTCTCTTTTATATTACAACAATTATACCACTCAACACTCAGCTCTGTTTTATTTAATCTTTCTAATGTGACCATAAAAAATTAATTCCAGAGAGGTTAGATCAGTGGAGAGAGTTATTAGAGGGGCAGGCTGATTTCTAGATCGTTAATCCTCACTGATATCCACAGTGCTTGAAAAATATCTCTTGAGGAATATTTGCTAGTTTATTTGAAAATATATTATCTCTTTGCATATCATTGAAGTAGTGGGGGAAAAAACCAAAAATTAAAAAGAACTGCATTTAAAAGCCAGCCCCTGAATACTTGAATTCTGGCACCATTGTTTTCCTTTCTTTCAAGAGGCAACAATTTCACACAATATTTGGCTTCTCCTTAATTTTCTTTCGCATTCCTTTTGTTCTGGCCCACGGATACATTTAGCAGTTTGAGATCCATATTTCATTAAATGCCTTTTTGATAACTGCTGAAAGAGTTGTTATATGTGTTATATGTGTATTGGTATCCTAGGGTTCAGTGCAATAGAGATTGACAGTAATAAGTATCTTGCAGGAAAGGTAGTTTGATATCAGCCACAATTAATTAAAGTGAAACTCTAAATAATTCTAACATCATTATGAATGCAGGACCATCTACACAAAGGTGTCAATAATGTCACATAAGACTGAACAAAGAAGAAATTGATATTACAGCAGATACTGCATTCTGGTGTCTCAACTGACACTCAGCCACTTTTTTCTCCTACATTCAGTTTTAAGCAAAACTCTTACTCCATACTGAAGAAGTGTAGAAATCACTATATTTTCCATGTTTGTACTTAAATAATAACTTGAATGAAGCAAATCTTCCAGTCATTTTTGGCTTTCTTTCTCTATCATGAAGAACTGGATCTAACCCTTACTCAGTACAGGGAACCTGACCCCAGAAAAGTATCAGTATTAACAACAAAAAAATCAGGGTTAAGGACCTAGTTAAACTCACAAGAAGTTTAATCACCTGGGGATTTAAAATTTTAGTGTGCCCTTGAAAATCTTAGGTAAAATTTGTCTTTCCAGAACTTAAGGGGAGTTTTAATCAGATTTGAATTGAATCAATAAAAATAACTGGGTTAAGTTTGTGGCATGGCAGTATGATTCTGTCCTTTCAGGGGCTGCAAAATGTATGTGTAAAGGTAGAAGAGAGAAACTAGTTAAAAGTATCTTCATCAGTTCATATGTAAAATACATGGCTTGAGGGGATAGAAAATGTTCTTATGGCTGGCTAAGCAAGGGAATTGCTTTGACTACCATCATCTCCTTCTACTAACAGAGATGGTAGTGAGCATAAAACCTTTCATAGTTCCTGCAGCAATGTCAGCTGGACTTCAAGCAGTACCAAAGCCTGCTGGAGTGTCCTTCACAAGGCAAAGTTACTATCCTGTTAATGATCTGTTTTGTTTTCCTGATAATGTCATTTACCATGGTTTATGTCTGACTTATATCACTATTAAGGAATAAAATCATAGGTATTTGAAATGATATAACATTTTAATACTAGCCTTTTTCCAAAAGTTCACTTTTTTTTTTTCAGTGGAGGAGGTCATTATTTAGTACTTCTATTAGGGTAGACCCAGGCTCCTGAGCTGAGGTTTTATTTGCTCAGATTTAATGGCTCTTTTATAGACAATTGTATCATAAATTGTTTTAACTATTCTATTTGGTCCTTTTTTCTATTAAGAATTATTATTCTGCCTCTATCTTAGGAGCTTTACTTGCTAATTCTCCAGTTTTTTTACATCAGTTTTAGCCTTCCACTTCCTGAAGGCTCCTAATATTTTATGAAGTGACATTTCTCAGGTTCTAACCTTCATCTGAGAGGTGAACTCTTTCTTAGTTAGAGGCGGATTGTCCAACTACAGCAACAGCATGACATATATTGAATATCACTTTAAAAAAAAAATTAAGCACACTCATTTATTTCCTTCTAATCATCCCAGAGAGAGAGTAAACAGAGCTGTAATTATAAATTCTTTTTTTGGAAGTTTCATTGGATTCATACCATTAGAAAATGGCTTTTTGTTTTCATGTGGGTACAAACCAGTCATTGAGCAATTCCCTAATATTCTTCAAAAGTGTTTTGTTCACTGGACATAACAAAAGAAAAACCTCACCAAAATATTTGGAGACCACCAAATAGTACATTCTCTAGCTAAGACAGCTAGATAGGAAAGACAGCTAGATAGGAAAGACAGATAGTTGCCAGATAGATAATTTAAAGCTGACCAGGGCACATGAAGACAAAAATGGCTCTTGCAACACACTTTGTAGCTTGAAAGTTGACAAACACTGGGTATTCCAAGAGAAAATCCACCTAAAAACAGAGCCTTATGAGCAATAGTATTTTTTGTCTACTAGCTTAATTCCTTTCCTCTCCACTTGCTTAAGCAGATAAAGGTTTTAAAATTAATAACTTCTGGTAGAAATGGAAGGAAATGTTTGCAGGAAGAAGCAGGGTAGGAGACAGAATGATTTCCAGTGGTGCCATAGAAATAATAAAATGGCACATATTTAGTAAAAATTAAGGTGTTTATTTGGGGAGAATTTTATTTTGGTGGTTTCCTCCCAGAAAATATATTCACTAACCTATTTATTTTTGGCTATCCCACCTTCCATAGCTGTTTTCCTTCATATAAATTGTGACATTTAATTGCTTGACCAAGCACAATGTTTTTAGTGCATTTCATCCCACTCCTCCAGAAATTATTTCTGAGTGAGGCTAGCTTCTATCTTCTGTAGTTTCATGCATTCATATGTGTATATATTTATATACACATATTTTAAATGCAGTATAAATTCCACTTCTCTTTTATCCAATAAAGACAAGAACTGTGGGATTAGAATGACACTTCTTCATTTTATGTAAAAATTTAAAGGAAATTTTCTGAGACAACTTTTGTCTTTTCAATGCACATTTCAAATTCAACTGAAAAACAAAATCAAGCCCAAAGATGCAAAACTTGTTAAGTTTGCTACTTTTTTATTACAAAGAATATAGTGGAAATAAAATGTGTATTTATAAGACAGAGATTACACAGAACATTTCAAGAGGTGCTTTCTTATAGCTTGCACAGTAATATTCTCATAAGTAATGGGTACTATTTTCAGTTAGACATTATCAAAAACATGGCTCTCAACTCCCCTCGGAAATAATGATATTTTATTTTGCTATTGGTACTTCAAGTTTTTGTATTGAAATATATGTAGGACTTTAAGATTATAAATATGTCTAATACCTTATGTACCAAGTTACAGACCTCACCTTAAAAGTCTCAGCTGGGCATAATGTACACCCAAAACACTACCTGGAGTTGAAAGCAGAAATAGGATTCTAGGAAAACAGCCAATAACAAATTTTCTCACATGCATGTTTTCCTTGTAGCACTTAACCTTTGGCAAGCATTCCAAAGTGCTGTTATTCCAAATTTTTCAGAATGACTGCAAAAGCCCTCAAGAATTGCACTAACAGCAATGACAGAACATCTTCTGATTGTATTCTTATTCTGTTATCCAGGGTAAAAAGTTTGCAGATTGACATCAATGGAAGAAAATGAAATACACTATTGTCTGTGACAAGTTTGACAATACATGGAAGTGCACAGGTAATACTAAAAGCAATGACCTAAGCATAACACCCTGCAATAAAGAGCATCTGTGTTATTGCTTTAAACTAAAATTGCTTCAGCAGAACCAGTACTTTTGTCTTGACTTCCATTTCTAGTTATAGCAAGTCATAAAAGAAATGCCTCAGTGGTGCTTTCACGTCTACACACACATGCACACACACATTAATAACAGTATGCTTTTGCAGGGTCTAGCAGGTTACTGAAGGGGAAGTTATTCAGCCCAGTTCTCATGAAGGGAAAATACAAGATTACAGCAAGTATGCAGTCCTGCAGAGAGTCCAGGGATGTCTTATTTAGCAATATGCACCAGCTGCAGCACAATACTGAGTTCAGGTTCATCTGTCTTCTCAGCAAGGAAAATTACGCCAAACAGAATCTCATGCTGTCACAAATGCAATGCTCCAAACTAAACTACTAGAGATACCTCTAAACTACTAGAGGTACCTCTACTAGATACAGGACAGTGTACTCCACCTGTCTGGAAGCACGAGAAACCTCCTCCATCAATACCATCTGCAAAAGTGTCATCTCCAGTTCTTGTGGCAAGGCATTGCCACTGAGAAGTCATACCTGTCTTTCTTTTCTGCCATATCTTCCACCAATTGTACCTGTGTAGATCACAATGGTTTGCTTGACCTCTTTGAAAGCCCTATTTTCTTTACCCTATTTTAATTTGTTGCATCACAGAAGACCATGTCTTTCTGGCATAAGAACAAGGGAAAACAATATCCAAGCAGTTTATATATGTAAGACTATACAAACCACTGTTTCTGTTTCATATATGGCTAGGATGCTTTAATAAATAACTCATAAATCATAGAATCATAGAACGGCTTGGGTTGGAAGGGAGCTTAAATATCATTTAACCTGTTTGCCATGGACAGGGACATCATTCACTTAACCAGGTTGCTCAGGGCTCTATCCAACCTGGCCTTGAACACTTCCGTATCTCCTCTGAGCAAAGTGTCCCAGAGCCTCACCACCCTCACATTAAAGAATTTCTTCCTAATATCTAACTTAAAATTCTTCTTTTTCAGTTTGAAGCCATTCCTCCTAGTCCTGTCACTACAGGTCCTTGTAAATTGTCTCTCTCCATCTTTCTTGTAGGCTCCCTTCACATACTGGAAGACTGCAATTAGGTCACCCTGAAGCCTTCTCTTTTCCAGGCTGAACAATTTAAATGGCCTTAGCATCTCCTCATAGGAGAGGTACTTAATTCCTCTAATCATCTTGTTGGCCTTCCTCTGGACTCACTCCTACAGGTCAGTGTCCTTCCTCTGCCAGGGAACCCAGAGCTGGATGCAGTATCCAAGTGGGGTCTCACCAGAGCAAAGCAGAGCAAAATGGAATCACCTCCTGAATGTTCAGTAGACTTTCAACTCAACATACACCATTCTTATCAGTTTTATGGTGAACGACAGAACAGAACAATCAAAGACATAATTTCCTACCAAATCTTTTCTCATATATTAGTCTCCTTTCCCCTTGGACTCTGACAGCTCATTCAGATTAGTAATTATCAGTAGGTAATAGCATTTAGGAGAAACTCACAGTTGTACCACTGACTTACAGGCAGATGATTTTCTTCCTGTGAGATTCCTGAGCATATGCCCTCCTCGGTTTAAGATTTGGCTTCTCTTGGCAATGTGAAAAGGTACAGATGGTTTAGATTGTAGCAATCTTCCCTGAAGGATGAGTATTAGTATTAATGATGATATGAGCCTCATACTGTTTCCTCTACCATGGCAGAGCTGTAAAATCAATTAGAAAAGTCTGATTACATAAATTATTTTCTCATTTTCCATCCCTCCAAAACTCAACTGGTCAAGGAGAATGACATTCCAAATGAATCTTTCCTTCCAAACCCCTAGTAAATGTGAAGTCTGTGCTTACTAGATAGGAAGCTTTAGATGTCAGTAAGACCATACTGCAAACTAAAGCCAGTAGAGAATGATCACTTGCCCTTTTTGAATGATTCAAAATTCATTGTGAACAAGTGTACTTAGACACTCACTTTATAAGCCTGTCAGATTTGCACAATCATGTTTTTCTACTTTATAATGCATATAAATATAGATTCTTACCCGCAGACAGTACACTCAGAAAAATGAAGGGCTTTGCAAGGAGGAGTTCAAGGTAAAATTTCCTTTCCAACTGAGCGCTCCACAACAAACACTCGGGTTGTTGGTGACAGAAGCATGGAAGGCTCTTTTAAGAAGCTTGTAATACCATTGAACTACTGTGCTTTGAAACTAACAGCCCCAATTGCATACAAAGATACTCTTGAATCGATTCCTTAAAGCAAACTCAACTGGTTATAAAGATACAAGTTTTATATTTCATAATAAATATTAGAAAATATGTAACTTTCTAATTTTAATTAAGTGAAATATTTGATACCTAATAGAGCACATATCATTTATTTTTAATTTAATAATCAGTTTTACCGTAGCAAGGAAATATAGCAATAAATACAGATACGTTGTTGCACATAGCCAACAAGTTTTAATATGACAAGGGTTCACTAAGAGCCTGGGCAGAGAAAAGTTGCAAGTATTTCCCCTACCTCTATTATTTTATTCTACAATATCAGCTGCTAAACATTTATTTCAGAGGTAAGGCACATCTTGTTAAAAACTTAAGCTATACATCTAGGTTTCCAGCCAAGTTTTTAGGTTTTCCATTTTCTAGGGTTATAAATAACTGCAAATGTAGTAACTTCAACCATCTTCTTTGATTTACTTCACTTCTACCCTAGGGACTGCCAGCTCTTGGACTAGTTCTAGTCATTACATGACAAAAAACCCATATGTTAGATTTACGCCTTCTATTCTTTCTCCTACATGCTATTTTTTCCACGAAATGCAACTTTGAGCTAATGGCAATTTCTTCATTTTAGTGAAAGTACCAGGCCTAGTTACTACCTCCAGCTTATATATGAGATCATGTGGCTTTAAAGAATTTGTGTGAAAACAGGACCTCAATATAGCTTGCAATTGCATCACTATAGACTGCTTCCCAGCTCGTCAGGTGGATTGGAGAAAACCACTGACACCTTTCGCTGTGCATCTTTTATGACATGGCTGCATATCAGAAACCTAAAATATCTCATTGGTCTTATACAACTAATTTATGGGGAACTTCAAATGCACATGTCCATGAAACAAGCATAGCACAGATTTCACTCCATTTGAATCAGTGAAACTGCAAAATAAACATTATTCCTTGTGAGTCTTTTTACTTCCCACTGCACATTTGCTAGTGTTGACTCAAAATATTTAAAAATAAAATAAGATATGTAACAGCATGAAAGGAGAAAGGCACACTTACCTTGTTATAATAAAGAACTTAGTTTATTATGCTAATTATTTTTAAGAAAAAGTATTTTAATCTAGATGTGATAACTTCTCCTGAATCAGCTAGTAAAAAACTGACACCTAAAGTGTTCGTTTGACAAACTTGTCTGCTTTCAGGAAGGCTGAGATTCTGAGGCAGTCTAAAAAGTTCTATGTTCCTCTAACCCATATAACCAACAACAAAAGTACAGCCCTGTCTATAATCTAGGAATTACATTTTTCTAAGATGAGTCTTAGATAGGCATTACCTTTAAAAGTATCTGGTTTTTTGCAAAGCAAAAATTGTTGACTTTTCCTCATTTCATACATTGGGATGACTATTTCCATAAAACCTAGGCACTGTAGGTGGCAATTATTCTGCAAATCCAATTCCTCTCAGATTTTACTGGCCTTCACTAATTCCTACAGTGTTGGCTTCCTTCTTATTCTTGCTGAATCCATTTCACTTTGTTTTACAAATATAATGCTGATCCTTTCCCAGCAAATTCTTCCTGGTAAGACTATTTTCCATGCCGAATGGATTCCACCCTGATCAGGTACAAACAATCTAAGTTAAATTTCACAGAAGCATTCAACAGCAGCATTTGGCTCACAGATTGTCTCTGCCTATAACCCTGTCGGGACAGCTGTTCCCATGATAAATGAGAGGAGCTCACAAACAAGGCAGAGTTGCAAAGGACAGTGGATTTCAAGGAACCATTTGCTAAGGTATTTACAGATAGAGTAGCTTTTTACAATGTCTAGTGTACCATTTACAGTGCAAAAATGGATATGAGATCTTTTAGCATTCCCTAGCCATACTGATGCTCTCATCTATTTTCACTTGTCTCCCCTTTTCTAGCTTCTTCTCATTCCTCCCAACACACGTACACAAGCACACATAAAATCCTCTTCTGTTCAGAAATATTTTGCTAGGAAGTTTCACAAGGACAGATTCTGGATAAATACAAAAGATGAAATAAATTACAGGTATAAGAAGAATGCCTTTAATTGTTTATGGCACTGCTGTTGGATTCCAATGAAATTTCTACTGCTTTCTAATTAAAATTTACATTTAATATGTAAGTGTGATAACAAATCTTCTGACACAGAATCTAATCCCATGCTATAATTTATTTTAAATGTTTTAACACCTGTATTGCCTATATTTTGGCCAAGGCTGTGCAAAGTCGCAATAACTGGATGATAATAAATTAAAATTTCTACACTGTCAGATAGTTTAGACGTCTGTATCCTCAACATAAAAAGACAAATCTAATCTGAACCCCGTACAATCAAAAGAAATATCTTAAAAGAAATCACAGCAGCACTGATCAGTATTAAAACTCAAGAAAATACTTGAGAGCTTGAAAAATTTGCTTTTCTCTACTGTGTGAAAGAAAATATTATTTCTGCCTGAGAAATATGGAGTGGTCATATGGCCTGAGGACTCAACAGGACTGCAAAACCTTCCCCCTTAAGGAAACACCTGTTAGGATTTAATATTGCATTTATCTCAGAGCAAACCAATGCAGTATTATTTTCCAAATGGAAAGAGATTCTCAAAATGGAATCAGATGCAGGATTTCATTCTGTATAATTATATGAGCAGTCATTCAAAATGAATGAAATATAACAAATAAAAACAATCCTTGCATTTCAACACCTCACAGAGGAGCAAGAAATTATCCTAAAGTCAATCAAAAGTGTCCTAACAAAAACAAATATTTTAAAGTGTAATTTTACTGGTCACCTTTCAAAGTCTTCCATTTTCTAGGCACTGAAACAGAAATAAGAGAAATTTACACATTGAAATGATGAATGTTCACATACTCTAACCTGAACAATCTATCTTAGGCTGAAGCTAATATAATAGTCTCTTTAGATTGCAGACCCTGGAGAAAAGAAGGCTATTTTTCTGTACAATTCAGAGAAAAAAAAATAATCTCCTATCCTGAACATCTGGAGAAATGAAGAGAAAGCACCAATTTTGCAGGAAAGAAAGGGAGAGCTGCCTGACTTAAACAACCACATTGATTATTTGAATATACCCCCATTATTTTCTTTCTTCATAACTTTTCACATAAACAAATTCTTTTGTCAGCATATCCATGACATCAAAACCAAACCAAGGAAAACTACTATTGATGACTGACAATTACAAGTGTGGCCCAGCAATACGTACAGAAAGTAGAATTTTCCTGAATACAGTACTTTTTTCCATTACAAAATTAAAAAGGAAGAAAAATTATAATATTCTGTGGAAGGCTTTCTGCTTAGACCAAGCTCTCTACATGCATAATTTCAAAACAAAGTAAGGACTGCTCAGAAACATGCATCTGCACTGAAGCTGGCGAGTATGAACTTGGTTCATTCTGGCATATTCCAGGTAACCAGAGCTACTCTTTGAACCTATGGATACATAATTACTTATAGAATATATATATATATATATATATATATATATATATATATATATATATATATATATATATATATATAATATTACATTTATATTCTTTATAGAATATAAAGTATAGATGGAAAGCAACTCATCGCAGTACATTCGATTGCATGACATGAAGGATATTAATCTATGATGCAGACTCATCAAACAAATCAAATCTTGGCTCTGAGCCTGGCAGAAACTTTAATTAAAGAAGCATCTAGATTTCTAGGTACAGCTGAAGGTATAATTCATGCACATAATAAGTACTATAACCTGCTTCCACTGTCAAACATAGCTGAAAGTATTAAGTAGGAAATGAGATATCACTTGATAATGCATTGTTAAAGGCAGAACAGTCTGCCAAAACACAGAACTTGTAAGATAGATTCCTTGCATAAGCTGAAAGGAAACCAAGTTTCTTGCTTTCAGTATAGATAATTTAGTTAAATTTCAAGAGTTGTGGCATTGAGAAAAATATTCTCCCTGTCATTTAAACCCAGCTGGAGATGAAACACATGCAGCTGCTTGCTCTTCTCCACACTCTGGTGGAATGGGGAAGAGTATCAAAGTAAAATTTCTACGCTGAGATAAGAATAGATTAATAATTGAAAATAATAATAATAAAAAAATAATAATAATATTGTGTAAAAATTCAAATTATATACAATGTTATTGCTCACCACTCTCTGACTGATGCTGGACTCCCCCTTCCCAAATCCAGATTGGCTCCTCCTTCCAGGTCCTAAATATTCCATTGATCAGTTCAGGTAATATGTCCCAGCTATGTACCCTCCCAGAGGTTTTTTTCAGGGTGTTCTGGTTGTTGTTGTTGATGATTGGTTTGTTGGGGTTTGTTGGAGTTTTTTTTGGTTTTCTGTGTGCCTCCTCACTGGCAGAACATGAGACAAGAAAAAAATGTCATTGATATAGGACAAACATGATTTAGCAATAAAACCAAAACACTAGTGTCTTATCAACATGATTCTCATTCTGAATCCAAAACACAGCACTGCAACAGCTACTGAGAAGAAATTAACTCTACCTTAGCTGAAACCAGATCACTCCAGCATTTCAGGCTGTTGTTACAAAAAAAGAAGACAAAAAATTGTACAGAGGATATAGTTTCACCTTGCACTTGAATAGAGTACATGATCAAGGGGAAAGGATTAATCTGTGGAGGTTTTGGGTGCTCTCAGTGCTGTTTCTTACACACAGACAACTGGTACAGCAATCAGCAATGAATTTTTTTTTTCTGTGCCTTCTTACCTGGCCCTTTCAAATCACAGAGAAACCTTCTGGGCTCTCATCCCCAGTTATTATCAAATTTAAGCCAAAGTTTTCCCCTGTACTTTATCTACCTGTATTAACTTTGCACATCATCTCATGTGGTCTCATCAGTATTTTATAAAATGCTGAGACCTAGATTTGTTTACCAACCATATTCAACTCCAGACTAGACCACCTCTGAAGGCCAAGCCCTTCTCTCCCCAGTGCATATACCCAAGCACAAATCACTTACAGATTTATCATGCTGACACAGGAAGTCTTAAAAAAAATTGAAAAATTAAAATTACAACACTGATTGTTCTTTGGCTTACAGAGCTGTAAATAAAAAATAACTCATTTTTAGTCAATTATGCTACAAAATTCTAAAGCTGACCTAAGGAAACAGAAAGTAAAAGAAGCACCCACATGTTCTCTCCTATGTATGTTAATAAATGACCAGGAAACACTAAATCCTTATATAGGATATAAGGCAAATGACACTTTCATTACAAATTACGAAGTGTTATCCAAGACTTGTTAGCCCAATGGACAGACTTATGAGTTCTGATGAAAAGTATTAAAATTATTATCTCCTTACAGATGATCATGTTACATCCAACTCTCCCAGGGCTGCATTAATACTGGGATAAAAACCACACATAAACTTCTTCATAATTTCCTTGTATCAAAATTCCTGCTGGAACAGTCAGACAAGCATGACAGGATGCTCTAACATCTTCAAAATTTTATATTCATGTTTCCTGGTTCTCTCTAGCATTTGTAGATGTATTAGCAATTTCAGATGCACAATAACACTGTGTATTTAACTCCAGGCACACTGACACAAATATGATGGAGGAGTTTGTAAAATCCTTTTTATCCTGTGAAATAGACAAGAAGTAGTAAAAGTTCAGAAAGTATCTGACATCTATGCACCTGGAGAGATTTTCTTAATTTATTTCTTATTTGTTTCTTATTTCTTTCACAGATAGAAACTGAAGATAACTTCCAAAAAAATAAAAGAGGAAAAGTACAGTATTCACATTTTGAAAATATTAGCAAGCAAGCAAAAGTCTCAATTAAGCACAATAGTCATAAAATTTGTTTCATTTTTACAAAGAATTTTACTTAGTTTTTAAAATTGCTTTCATAATAAATAGGTACCTTTTTGTTCCCTATTTTAGTCATAGAATCTGATTTAAATCTATATTTTGGCCCATTTTGATCTATATTTGCAGAGCAATTAGGGACTTGCAGTGCTCTAAAGCAGCTTGCTCAGAAACTGCAGGTTATCATGCAACTTCATCTGAAAAAATTTGGACTCTTCCAAGATTAACAGGCAAAACTGAGAACTCAGACTGGTGGTCATTTCTGATGGAGAAACATCTGTGAAGAGCAAAGGAGTAAATTTATTTCTCCTGTAGGAAAAAAAAAAAAAAAAAAAAAAAAGTCTTTTTACCTTGTTAAGGAGTACATAGAATTATTTACCTCATTATATTTCTACCAATAAAATCAAGAAAAATATATTTGCATACCTTGCAAATACGAAAGGGAAATATAAATTTTTGCTACAGAGGAGCTGAACACCCATACAAAGTTGGTGTGATAGTAATCTCTAGGAGGGCTTTGGTAATACATCACTTGTACAGAATCAACAATCTCTTCCAACATAGCTATCCTGGAGGGAGGAAAAATCTTAAATGAGAAGTCTTTATAAAGCATAAAGGATCACAGCATGCTTACAATTTGCTAATCTCATTGTTTTCACATCTCTTAAAAATAAAACTTTGCTGTATCCAGACTGGTAAAATGAAAGCAAAGCAAACAGCAAACGCACAGGTCAATAGGGTAATGACTTCATTTGAACTATTTGGTGAACAGATCAATAAGTCAGTGAATCAATATTGGTGGGCTTTTTAATTATAAATTACGTCCAAGCTGCATAACAAAGTGAAAAGAGACATAAGAATGCAAAACTATATCAGAGCTGACATCGTCAGGAAAGTAAAAAGACCAAAACTGGTTGAACCTTCAAAAGCAAATATGACAAGTTATATATTATTAAGAACATTAATGCTCCATCTGTCATTCTATCACCACTCAACAGGGTCTGTAAACCTTTATTTGACATACTGAAACAATAATGACTAAAGGCATTCACAGCTTTTACTCTTGTACTTATCTAGCATGGAATGCAAACAAATATAAACTTGGCATGTGAAAGGAAGGATAGAAGGCAAGGAAATTATCTGAATCGTCCCAGATTTTATGCAGCTGGAAAGAGAGTCAGTGTTTTGTTCACCCTTCTGCTAAAAACTGTCTGTGGTGAATGACTGATGCCGTGCATGGTGAGGTTATTGCAAGAGTCATGTGAGTGAAGTATGCTGATGCTGTGAGCACTGGGCATCATGCACACAGGTATTCCATACAACGTCTAGTTCAAAAAGTCTTAGCATCTTCAGTATGCTTGTTATCAGCAGACTAAAACTGATATCAAGTGTTTTTTAAAGACAATATACCTATAACAATTACAACCAATTTAACTAAAAGACTGCAGGATTCAGTTTGACAATTCACAATAGTCTTGTTATACAAGAAATTGATGGGTTTTCACTTTATCATTAGAAGGCTTGCTTTCACTACTCAGAGGCACAACTGAGTGGTTTTTGAGCTTATATAGATGCTGAAATTAAGTACAGTGATAACACATCTAAACTGGAAAAAACAGTGATTGACACATATGATTGACACTGTGGTGTTAAATACCTCTGAAAACATACCTAACATGTAGGTATACCAATTTTTTAGTCAGTGGAACCATAAAATATTGTAAGCCAAGCCAAATTAAACTCCAGTGCAGTAATGAATGTTTTTCCCACAGAAAGAATACATTAATGATTAAAGCTATGAGATTCTTATCATCAAAAAATACCAAAGAAACAAAACAAAACCAAAAAAAAGAAACAACAATAACCAAACCAAAATAAATTTTAAAAAATCCTGAAAAAATTAGTTGAAAGTACTTTCTGAAAAAGAAGTTTGCTATAAACCTGATAAGTTGGACAGCTCTGCCTATAATGCCATTTTCATTCTTTCTTAATATTTTCCAGCCAGATTAGTGAAGATAAAATATTAAGATCAATATACAGTGCAACAGAGTTCATAAAGAAGAAATCTACTCTCAAGAAACATGAAGTATGCAGAAATGCATGACAATATTCCATGCCCTTGCAGGACATGAAGACCACACAGGTGGAGGTAACACATGAAACATATTCTGAAAAGTGATAAAGAACAGCACTGCAGCCTGTTCACAAATATTCATATCTCCTGGGGAAAAAGGAAGGAAAAACAAAACTGAGAACTAGATAGAGAAAAGCAGAAAGGACAAATTCAATTAACCTCTGCCAGAGAAGGCATATTTTCCCTGTTCCTTCATTACCAGTTATATCTCTTTCAGTGTATATTGTCAGGAGTTCAGCATAGAAGATTTTGGTATATCTTGTCATCCCCAAAGCAGAAAGCCAACAGAGTTTACAATAATGGTAGGAATAAAAGCAAACAATATGATGCAGAGTCTTGACCTGTAAAACAATTAAACAGTTTTCTTCATATTTAACTCCTGACATATTTTTCATATTGCTCTGTCATGCAGCAGGAAAGTGCAACCAGATTTCACTACATCTGGAGCATGGTCAAATGGAAGCAAAGCGTAGATGTAAAAATGACATTCACCAGACAAAATAAAACAACAGAAGTATTACAGATAAATCATTATCATCAGTTGGCAGTTTGTTGATTGCAATGAGATAAGTAATTACAAAGTAATTAACACAGCAACAGGCACTCTTAGTCGCTGAAAATGCATCCACACCGTAAAATGTAAGCACAGCCAGAAACATTTTCTGAGAACATTAAATTCAATAAATTAATTGTATGTTATTAGATGCCAAGTCAGTGTATCAATCTATGAACCATGATCAAAAGTCTGAATTCTTTTTGCATTCCTGCAAGTTTTGGTTTCATGCTGAGGTGTAATAATGGGTTTATAAAAATTTTTGAGGTTTAGAAATTATGTTTATTAAGAAAATCTAGTGTCAGGCTTATAGACTGTTGGAAATTGTCTAATTCAGCTCACTACCCTTTGGGTTCCATATGAATTATATTTTATGAGATTTTGTGTCATAGGATGTGGCTATAATTGAAATAAAATTTTTACAGGACTGACAAACAAACAAACTAAACTAGCAAAACCAAATCAAACCACTACTGTGCATTTAACTGCCACAACTGTGACTGGAACTGAATGCCCCTGCTCTGGAAACACAGCACCAAGTCAGTTCATGGCACTACCAGCAGATAATTTTGCCACAGAACATTTTGTTGATTTAGGTGGAGACAAAACTCATAGAGTTGACTTGAAGCACAAAATCTCAGCTGGCTTGGAGGATCTCTGCACTATCCTATCAGGAAGCCTATTGTTTTCTTAAGATCAGCTACTTGCCTATAATTGTTGCTCTCACCATTTCTTGGGAGCTTGAGGAGGGCTCAGGACATTTTGAAGGTTTCATCCAAGTGTCTCAGTGGACATGGAGATATTCCGTGCCTCCAACACAGGCTCCTGAATATAAGTGAATTTTCTGAAACCCAGGGAGTGGATTTATGAGGCACAACTCTTCACTTCTGAAGACATCACATCATACAGTGAACTTGCAGGGCTGTGGCACAAAGAGTTTGCATCCTGGGATTTACTCACTTTATTACCATATAAACCATGGCAGAAGAAGAAAGCTTACATTATCTCTGTGTATACTGTGCTAGTGATGTGACCACTATTAGAGCATTATATCCAGGTATGACCTTCGGATTTTAGGAAGAACATAAATAAATTAGAAAAAAATATATAAACTCTCATGAACATTCAAAGAATCATAATCTTTGAGTTATAGAGAAGTTAAAAAGTTAGTTCAATGTAGTACATTGCAAAGAAGAATACAACCTGGATATAAAAGACAAGGAAAGCATATTTTCAAACTTATGCCCTCCATTTCTCAAATTAAGATATAATGACATGCAAACAAGTTTTAGACTAAAGTTTAATAAATTAAATATAAAATTTTTTGCCATCTTTATAACAGAAAGCCACTGGTATAATTTAATAAGCTCTGTTATCAATAAAAGTAAGAGATTCTAGCCTTGAGGATGTTTTTCTAGGAGCAATGTCTACTGAACACTGTGCATCTTCCAGCCAGGTATAGTTCACAGGAGTTCTATACCTTCTGTGGCACAGGAAGTCAGAACAAGGTGACATGGTCACATGGTGGTTCTGACATCTCACCTCAAAACTCATGAACTGAAACACCTAAACAATAATAAAGAAACATTTAAAATTTTGCTGAAGTCTCCAGAATGACATGCAAACACATACCACAATACAAAACGATAATGTAATTTTCTGTTACTTTTCCAAAATGCCTTGTAAACTATGCACTTACAAATAACAGAGGTTCAGTACCTGTGCTTCAGAGTACTAGAGTTTTATATTGGAAATTTCAGTAAAAAGAATCAAACAAACGACAGCAATTCTTGTGTCCTATATTTCTATCCATGAGAAACCAGCCAAACTGAAATCAGTACAATTAATCTTACTTGGAAGTAATCTGTGACCTTCTCTCTGTGAGAACTGTTCCAATGTTCTTACTTGTGGGGGCACTCTGGCTTTGAGCACAATTAGTATATTCCTTACTGGCCTACAAGAAAACTTGTAGAAGGGTGATTCCAATATGGTTAGACAGATACATTTTTCTACTACTACTAGTAGTAGTATTATTATTATTACTATTATTATTTATTTCAAGAGTTGACATCTCAAAAAAAAGCACATTTTGGAGCATTCTTTAAGTACTTTCTCAAGCAATGACATTAAAATGGTCTCTGACATTTCTGAAGAGTGTTTTTCAATTGAAAAGTGTCAAAATTCCTTCTTTTGGCACATAGATGCAATGAAGGATACTTACTCACCATAAAACATATCAATATAATGGATGGCACTCCCAGTAAAGAAAATTCATTTAAATAAGTCAGGTAGAAACAAGTATGTTTTTGCAGAGAAAAGTTTATTTGTAGCAGTTCTGTTTATTTATTTCCTCTTTGGAAAACCATACTACACAATTGCTTCGGACTTGTTAATTTTCCCAGCATATGCCTTTGAAATAAAACAAAATTCCAATACTTCCAGTAGTAATGTTGCTTCTCTCAACTTGTACGAAAATAAAAAAATAAAAAAAAAATCAATTTTGACTTCCGGTTGGCCTATTAGTTAGTTAATTAGTGCAGCTTATTACAAAATCAATAACAACATGCCTGTGCTGATACTTTTCCCATTTACAAATGTGAATATACAGGGCTTCCAACTACTTCATTATTGAATTTATTTCTTGGAAAGATTCTTCAGCGAGTAATGCATTAGGCTGGCCTGAAATCTCTCCTCATATATAGAACACAAATAAAAGTGAGAATGAGGGAAGACTGCTTGCTAGATTTCTACTTCTACAAAGTCTGTTTAGTTCCCAGACTTTCATTTGCTGTATGAAACATCAATAAAATACAGTATTAAAAACCTACAAACTTTTCTATATCCTTTAATAAAATGCCCTCTAATAATAGAAATAAAAAGAACATCATTGCCTCACTCTAACTCATGTAATACCAGCAATATCAATTTTGTGTGCTCTGAGCTCAATAACATTAGAGGCACAGCTATCTCTGATACTGTAAAACATGAAGGGGAGCATTTCTGGTCAGATAGCTCTTCTTGGTACTCAACAGCAACAGAGTAATTCTGGACAAACTAAGTTGCCAGTTCATGGGACATGAGAATTCTAAGTTTAATTTTGTCCCACGGTGTTGAAACATGATTTCTCTTTTTGACCACTTTGACAGGTTTCCCTGGCACTACTGGCACTACTACTTCTTTACAGGAAATAGGAGACCTACAACCCATGTGGTGTAGGCCACATTACAAGAGTGATTCCTCAAGGTTTGCTAGGAGCTTAAATTATTCTGGTTATGTGATGATACTAGGTACTAAGTGATACTTAGAAGAAAATAAGCATTAGCATTTGTACTTGTTCACAGTATTCCACTTAGATCCTATAACATCCAATACAAAAAGTACAAAACCACAAGCCCTGGAGAAATTAAACTTCCTTCATTTTGGCTTTTTGTTAAATTATAAAGTGTTTCCAAACATTGCCAATCTAAATAAACTTCTCATGTGGCAAATTAACAGCTTCTTATACTTATATTAGATGACTTTTAATGACTTAGATATATTATAAAATGATGTTAATATATTGTGATTTCTGACCAATACAGTTACCTACCTAGTGATGTAGAGCTGCTTTCCCTGGTAGCTGGAAGCCTGTGTGAGTGGCTACTTGCCTGGATGATCTATTTAAGTACTACAAAGGAGCAGGCTACACACAATAGTGCTGTATCTGGCTCCTGGCTGACAGCTCAAATGTGGAAAGACAAATTTCTCCTTTCAGCAGCAAGAAATATGCCTCTGGCATCCTTCTTTTGCACTTGTCAGTCATGAAGCTGTACTATACAAATTTTGAGAGCAGAGCTAACACAAGATTTACCGAAGTACCAGCATTGAAGAATCTGAAGGGAGACTTGTTTTCATACAAAATAACTGAGAAAATGCTTTGCAAATAGTTCATGAACTCTATGGGATTATGCCAATGCTTTGACTGTAACTGCCCCAACATCTTACTTGGTGATCTCCCTGTTGCTTTGAAATGTGCAAAGACTTTGTGTGAAGTCTGACTTCAGTACAGTTTGATCTGCCCTGATCCAGATTTACCACTGTTTCATCAAGGAACTAAAAATGCAGACATAATTTCTTTGACAGAACTGGATGAATATTTTCATCATCTCACCACAATCACTTAAAAATAATAACTACAATAAACTAAATTTTTGAAGTAGTGGCATTAAAAAACCTTTGCTCCACAGCCAGGTGGTCTCTGGGAACAGGCTAAGATTTCCCAAGTTTAACCTCACAAAATTTGATACAACTTATGTTCGCCAGAGCTCTGATACACAGGAGACAATTGGCTATTGAGATTTATTGCTTATAAATAAATGTAAAAGGTGTTCCTCAATCACACCTTATATGCTGCACTTTTTTCTAACTTCAACCATATTTTTATCTGCAAACCCCACAATCCTATGCCCCATAGAGGCTCTTCCATGTGAAGTTCTAGATGAACTAATAGACTAGGAATGACAGACTGGATGTTAGTATCAATATTTTCCTCTCAAAGATTCAGCCCAAAACTCTTCTCTGTACATGGGGCTTGTGAAGTAAACTTATCTTTGGAACTGGTTTTATTCCTGGTTTTTTTTGCCAATAATGGAAGCTACAAACGTCTGACCACCTTTGAGGAACTTATCTCTCCCTTCACAGAGTCCAAGTTTTCCTCAGTGTTGGAAGAATAATATACAATGGTGAAAAATACTAGGCAAAGAACACATTTTATAAGGAAAAAACCTCCATATATATATATATATGTCTCTCTGTGTACTGAACATGTTTTCTACAAATAAAACCCTCCAATATCTGCTTGTTCTGCAGTCCTGATGTAAATGCTAATTATATTATAAAAAGCAGATTTTTCTGGACTTTATGTGATATAAGATGAAGTGCTTTCCTCAAGTGTACCACGGAGGCCTGCTCTCTGCACTGCAGAACTGGTCTGCTGTCTTCATGTATCACTGTGGGTACAGGCACAAGGCAGGAGACATGCAGAAAGGAGTGCTCCATCCAGAGACAGCATGAATTTGTAGTGCTTGTGAAAATCAGGTTATTAGAGACAGAGACAAATACAAGCAACAAAGGAAATAAGATTTAACGTTTCAGGCAACAATTCACATGTGAAGACCATGGGAAAAGCTGGATTATCACAACATCAAGTACAGCTACTTAAGCAAAACTTTCTCAAAATAATATCTTTCTGAAGTACCACATGCTGTGCCACAACATGCACTATTAATTTTTCTAGTGGAGTAAGTCAACAATATTTTCTATGCCATGTCACAGATCAAAGACCTAGATACTGTTCCTATTAAAAATTACAACTGTGATAGTAATTTTTGTTAACATTCCAATGAGCCTTTTTGTTGTTGGGAGTAAATACAGGGCATTATTGAACCTTACTAAATTCTCCTCTTTGCTAGAATGTAAATGGAATGATAATTTTTTTCCTCTCATAGAAAAAAGGTTAACTTTAAAATCTGTTTATACTGTAAAAGCACTGGAGTATTGTAGTTCATGGAACATTTGCAGAGCATTTTCAATTATTTCCATAAAATCAAACTTTATCTTCAATCCCTAAGGTTTGAATAAATTTTGTGATGACTCTGCTATTCTACTGAACCATTTGCTCTTGAAAGTTAATCAAGAAAGGAAGCAAGTTTTGGAGCAATTGAATAAAAACTTCTTAATACTAAGAGCAGACAAGGACAAATTAATTATTTCCACATTTCTTTAGAATCTCCCTCATGTTTAGACAGCTCTGCATGGTGAGTCATGTTGGGGTGTAGGTAATGTATTTAATATGTAGCAAAACAAAGTATACACAGTAACTTGCTCCTTATTAGAGAAGTCTACTGTCATAAGAATTATGAATTTAGGGGAATAATGCACAGGGTAACCAGATATCCCCATATTGCTCATGCTTTGCAGGGTTTTGCCCTGCTTGAATATCTCTCCAGAGCTGCAAGAAAAGGTAAGAAAACCTTTACCTTTCTTGCTGTGCTCCTTTCCAAAGTCTGCTCCATTCAGTTTCCTTATGCAGGAACACACAGCATAAAATTAATGCAATTAATGCCTGAGAATCTCTCACTTTTTTTCCCACGTGTACGATAGTAGATGAAAAGTTCAAACTACCATTACAGAAAACTTAGGTGCTAGGAAATTTTACCAAATCTGAAGTCAACTAAGACACCAGCCCACTGATTGACTGAACTCAGGAGGTCAATGGAGAGTCTTACAATTAGCTATGAAAATAATTTTATATGGAGGAGGCATATTTGATTTTCTGAAATAAGACCTCTAGAGAGAGTAGCACACTATGAATTTCAAAGTGCTATCCTGATGACTTTTGCTCACAGGGGAGTAAAGCATCAAACACACAGCAATAGCTTTGATTTATGTAGTACAGGTGAAATGACACATTTTTAGCAGTTCACTTTTAAAATAAAAGTGTGTCTAAATATAGATTTCATTCATTTGATAATTTCTATTTCATCTTCCCAGTTATTGCAAACTTGCTGGCACAATGGCCTTTTACAAGAAATCAATGACTCAATTCTAAATTAATGTCTTTGAAAAACACTTCAGCAGATGGCTAATTTTGTTTGCTCCTGCTATCCATAAATGTCTGTGCCTTCAAATTCTATATTCACATGTTATATGTGTTTTTTATGTGGGGTCATAAGAAGAGGTAATCAGAAAGTAACAACATTGGTATCTACTGTATGGTAAGGTTAGAATACAGATCTTAAAATCTTTTCAGTGTTTCTTGAGTAGTAGTACATGGTAACCACTCTTAAGTTTCTCAGTGTTGACTAGAATTACTTGATTATAGCTGATTAAACATAAGGAACTATTATTTGCACTACATCGTGACTCCTTTCATTATGTTCTAACATGAAAGAAATTCCTTAAGTGGAGAAAAAAAATCTGTAAAGCTTATCATAGAGGCAGGCTGGAAAACTACACCAAAGTCTCAGACAATCCCTAGATAGAAAAACAAAAGGAAAATAACATGTCTATTTAGTAAGTTCACTTTTTATGTAATATGTCCAGTTCTCACACCTGTTGAGAAAACTGTTGAGAAAACTCAGAACATGAGAGTTTTAACAAAATAAAGGCCAGTCACTACTGAATGCTCACATTTAAAGTGTGCACACAAAGCTTTTAACTCTTAGCTTGGAGTTGCCACAGAGTGCCATAGGAACTGAGGTCAGGAACTGGGAATTTTTTTAGTGGAGGATCATAGATAAAGCTAACTTTAAACTTGCATGGCAAAGAGTTTTCTTCAGTTTGGTTACAGGCTCTACACCCTGTATAAAAACCTGGGAAATTTCTGAACACTGAACAGATTCTCTGTGTAACTGAAACCTTTAAAACCTCTACTCTCTATTCTCATCCTTTCTTTTGTAGCCCTGTTGAAAGCTGCCCATCAGGAAGCTGAAGGGAAGTTGAGGCAGAATATGAACTGGACTGAATAAAAAAATGGAAAGTTTAAACTTTCTGACAATGCTCTTCTAGTATAAATCAATATGTTTATGAGGATCTAAAAATATTAAAAAATTATTGTGTCTCTGTGCTCAGCCACTCTTTGCTAACTGAAGCAGGGATTTTATGGACTCGAATTTAGAAAAATAGTTCAATTCCAGGGAAAAAAATGTTTTAACCCCAGAGAGAGCTACAGCTCATTTCTAAGCATCACTTTCTAAAGTGCTTGACTTTAGTCATTAGTGATTCAACCATACACATACATTTAAGGTGGATAAATTTTTCAAAGTTTTTGGGATTTTCCAGGAAACAGAATGCAATATGAGCTCTAATAAAAGCAGAAACTATCCCAAGGACCTACTGAAAAGTAGGGAAATTGAGGTTTCTTGCATTTTCATCTTCTTGTGCTGAGATTGATAGAAGCAACTTCTCTTTGGCTTTTATTACAAGAATGTAGAAATTTGAAGAATTATAGTTTAAACTTCATAATTTCTCAATGACAGTTAATTTCAATGAAACATTCCACCACAACATATTATTAAAAACCAATTTTATGTAAGAATTTCCTTGTATGTTGATAGCACCCAAATTTCAAATCTGAAGACTTGAATACAGTTGACAAATCTAATAAAGTTAAGAAAACAGTTCTTAATTCCTGGCAAATCCCTGGCAATGTATTTTTATACTATACAGAAAATAACTAAACACTAGCTGGAGCTGTCTTCAAATGCAAGTGGAATTGATTCCTTGTAAAACAAATTTTATGTGAATGTGTAGAAAACTAAGAATTATTTAGTGAAAAGTAATGATCACCTTTCCACCAGGAGATGGATGGCAAGAAGCAGTAGTCAATACCCCATTAGCAGGTCCATTATAACTTTGGAATAGAAACACATTTTATTTTAGAAAGCTAAAACTACTGCGAATTTTAACAGCTGAACAAATGTACATGCTAATCTACAGTTACAATAGTTAAATAAAATTAGTCATGCCATCACCATCACTTCTACTGCACAAAAAAGTTTGTAATTCATTTTAAGACCCATTATCAAACTGTTCATTTTGTCTGCACATACTTTTACTCTTAAAGTTGTGTCAGCATTTCCATAAAAAGCACTTCTTTCCAGAAGATTCACTGCTGAAATTCTACACTGGATCCCTTTTTCTGGAAGTTGTTTATAGGTATGGTTTTAAAATATAAAATGTAGTTTTAAAATCTTACAGAAGTGCAAAAATAATAGTTATCATTTTATTTTAGGTTCAAAAATTTCTCTGCAGCTACGTATACACAAAAGTCTATCCAATTCAGGTCAAAACTGAGAGTAAAACTCCAGAAAAATGCTTCTCAAGACTGAAGTGTTGAAAATATGTGAACTCCCTTGTTTTTCCTCAAAATCTTGCTAATTGCTATGAATATGTTCCTTCATGCCAATTTTTGTTACTTTCATAGTATCTGGATTTTGGTAAATACAATGAGAAAACTAGAATTAATTTTGCTGATCCAACAGTCTAACAGAATCTGGACCCTATTTCACATATATTTTCTGTCAGGGGAAATACCTTATTGAGCTACTTGCTGACTTAAAATAGTTGCCTTTTCCCCATTCCACTTGAAATCACAAATTCTAGTTCCTCAAATTCAGATTTCATGAAGTTTTTTCTTCACCATAATTTAAAAAATAGATCTTAAGAGCTCATATGAACTTTTTCTGTTCAGGAAAACGCTGCTGTTGAAGACAAATGTATACAAAGAAGTCAGAAAAGCATATTGCACTGTGTTCTCTGGTGTAGTCTGTCATGGAAGAACATGTTACTTGAGCTTTATGAGACAGTGAAAAAAAATTCTACACTTTCCTACATGTCCAAGAAATGAAAGGCTCATGTAGAGCTCCTACATTAAAAGTGTCTTTCATAACTCACATATACAAAAAGCCAAACCAAACAAACAAAATCAAAAATTTAAAACAAAACAAAACAAAACAAAAAAAACCCAAAAAACTAACTAAAAACAAAAACAAAAACTTCCAGCTCAATTGTTCAAAATGTAACACTGCCAGAACAGATTTTTTTAAAAATACATCAATCCAGCTGAACTACATCTGGTTTTAAACCAAGTTTGATGTTGACAAGAGATAAATGTTCTAAGCCCATATTTAAATTTTACATAGCTATTCTTACCATGTCAAACTTTTCCACATCTAAAGATGATGAATAATAATAGTGCATCAATCCCTGTCTATTTGAAAAAAATACTCCCCAAACCAAGACTGAAAACTAATCCAACCTTGTTCCTCAGCCTTTCACTGTCTAACCTCAAAGCCTCTTGTGTTTTCTCTAATTCTGGATACAGAGTACAACCCTCTCCAAAACAGTATTTTCACAGGTGTTCAGCATATTTTAGAGCAACTTACGTGTGTCTGAATCCCACTGTCCATACCAGGAGGCTCCTCTAACAGCAAGAACTGTTCTTCACATCCCTGCAGCACCAGAGTCTCCAGCTTTGGAATCTCTTAAGCCATATGCTGATTCTCAGCCCAGTATACTCACAGCTTTCCCAGAGTCAGAAACTCACTTTGTCTCCACAAAGGCTTTACTAAAAGTGTTTGTTACAGTTTGAGTGTTGTTGGTAAAAGTAGAACACACTTTTTAAGTGGAACAAAAAATTTGCTGTTAGCTCAGATAGCATCTAAATTATTCAAAGTACAATACTTCTCAATTTAGATACAGTAAGATCTGTAGTCTATTAATAATAATGAAAACAGGCTTTAAAACTGCAATTAAAGAAAAAAATACTATCCACTGAATTCCTCTCATGTTGTACTCTCTTTCCAATGTCCTCCAAAGTCAGAAGATTGTACTGCTGTCTTCTCCAGACAGAGCTGTCCTGTGATGTGTCACTGTCAGTTACCAAAACTCAGAATTATCCACCAGGAGCAACACGATGCTAATGAGATCTTTCCCCCTGACTTTTGGATTCCCTTGAATGTATTTTTAAATATATTTTCATCACAGTCTATTTCCCCTTCCTCATGACCCCCGCACTGGTTTTCACACAAATTTTGGAAGCTGCAGAATAAGCTGCCACTGAGTCAGTTGCCACAAAGGGCTGTTTGCCAAACTATCTCACTACCTGATAAGCTAAACCTGCTAATCTACTCCCTTACGTGTGTCAGGTATCAAGGATAAGGTTAAGTTAAAGCAGATAAGCAAAAGCCAACCCTAGAAAATTTTTTAAATAAGCTAAAATCAGTTCAGGGCTATGTCCTGTCAGGTCAATACAAAGTCTGCCTATTTAAAATAACCATGGCAAAACTCATATTAACTAGGCTGTGGAAGATAACTGTTTGTTATCTTGTTGAACTGGATTCTGGTTTCTACCCTTCCTTCATATGTTCCATTGGCCAGAGAACAAGAAAAGATGGGTAGAGAAAGCAGTGGGCATCTACTCCAACTTCAAAACAGCCCCAGTACAGAAGGTGTAGACTGTAGTAGTTTCTAAAAGAAAAAAAAAAATCCTCTTTCAGATCTTTCTCCTACAATATTTCAGGCACTTCTATTTTTTTTCCCTTCCTCTTGGAATTTCATAATGAAATGTCTCTTAACTAAGTCTCTAGACTTAGTTTTAGTTTTGGACTTCTGTGTTATCTACTACAAAGGACAACTTTTCTGACTGTGGCTTTCAAATTATGTATAATTACAGTGACTGTTATCCATTTTTATTTTCTAGCATGACTGTAGAAGCTACTAAGTAAATGAAATAAAATTCAGAAAATTAAGGGATAAGATTATTACTGTTTTTCACAGTCTCAAAACAAATATTCATGTTAGAATTTAGTCGTGTCTGAATAAAGTATCATACTGAATAATTAGATATCTTAAGGAACTTGGGGAAGAGTTCTGAGGCTTGCAGACTCCTACTTATTAGAAAATTATCATTGCAAAATATAGTGATGGATGAGTGGTTCTCTGGCTCATTATTTATCACTAGTAATATTCTTTTTCCACCTCACTAGCGAGAAACTCCTGTGCAGAAAGGTAACTCATAACTGCAGGAATTGTCACCAACCCTTCATTTGAAATCAATGTGGCTTCAGCACTGTTTATGTCTTGGCTATACTAAAGCATTCTAACAGCACACAGATAAGTGAAATGAGAGATCACAATAATTCAGAGTCATGACAGTAGCACATTAATGTTTATGTTCTAAAACGGTTTTTGTAGACTATTATTTAACACTGACACTGAAAACAGTGACATATTTTGCACAACTACATAGAAAAATTAAAATATTGTTGAAGTCGAGGGGGTAGGTGAAATGTTTTTGAGAGAAGAGTTTGTTGCAAATCTTGCAGCATTTTCAGAGTTTTTTAAAAGTGACTGCAGAAGAATATTTCTAAGACACCTCAGAAAACTAACATGATTCTGGTCAGTTATGTTTCTTTTTATCTCCTGATGTTCTTCCTGTTATCAAGAAGTAACTGGAAATTGATTTCATCAATTCTGAGTCTGAAATGGATGACCTCTAGATACCAGGTAACAAAAATGATAGTAACATCAATTCCCATTCGTAGAAAAGCAAGAGCATTAACAAGAAAAGCAACAGGTCTCAAGAAGGGAAATAAAATGGCAATACTGAAACCTATTGGTAAACATTATGGTGCATATAAAATACAAACTAATGTGACTACACAAATAGGAACATCTGATGCAAAAAATTCAGCTGGCAGATATGGGGAGCCTCCTCCTTATCTCTAAACTCTAAACTCTAGACAGATCTTTTATTATTAATTCTCCATTGGTTTACTTCAGCTTTTTTCCAATGGACACCAAACAGATTCAATAATTTTCTCTGTGCTGCTGTTAGTGTCTGAATATGTCTTTAATTTTTTTCACATGAACTGGATTATTTAAGGATTTGACACAGGTGAAACAGTTTCGAAAACTAATGGCACTTCCACAATTTCAACAAAAATGGAGGCAAAAGTTCCTTGGAATACCTGTCCTCAGAGAAGAACTTCAAGATGACTTTTAGCTTTCCTAGACTCCAAAGTCAAACTCATCTGAGAGAAATCTATGGCAAGACAGACTGCCTTACATTCTAGATTTTAGATATGGAAAGAAATATTAAAATAATTCTAAATCTCTGCCACTCGTCATTGTCCTTCCCTTTCTATTTCTAGAATAAAAAATATATTAATTTCCGTATCAATATATCTTCTATAATTATTACTTTAAACCATGGAACATAAATCACAGATATTTTTGTATTATGGAACTAGTAAAGAGTAGGTTGGAGGATCCAAATAAACCTAGGCCTCTTTCCTAGCTTAACTGAAACAACCTTTTTCTGTTTTGATTTACATTCATCAGCTTAAAATGAAATTAAAGATACTACAGCAGTGAACCATTCAAGGAAAAATATTGCTATATATATATATATATCTCATTTTCTTAGTTCTGTTAGTGCACAATGTACAGATAAGCCTTACCTTGCTCTACTAGTTTCATAGGGCACCACTTTACTGTTTTACCTTTTCACCTGAAGTATGATGTATTTAACAATAGTTAAATACTTAAGTAAATGTACTTAAGTAAATGTCACTCAGAAACATAATCTAAAATAAAAAATAAGCCAGAAGTAGTAGAAGATGATAAAGCCCATGAGATGATCCTTCAAATTTTATAATGAAAAAAATTGTCAACAACTATATCCAAGATAAAATCCTCCCGTTTTGTACACAACCATTTTACACCCACAGAAATGAACAAAATAATCAATAAGAACTTGCATACAGCACACAGCCCAGATGTTAAGTACAACTTATTTTTTTCTGTAATATAAGATGCCTTTGGTATTCCACAGAAAAATCATGTAGGTGATAGACAAAATGAGGTGTTATTCAACAAAGACAAAGGTGTGTCTTCCACAGTGGGATGCAGATTTATGTAGGATTGGGTTTCAGAGATTTTACTGGAAAAAATAGAAGGTGGAGGTTTATGCACAAGCATATGGAAGTGATTTATCACAGTTTATTGTACTAGAACTCCTTATCTTTACATGTACTTTACATCAAATGTATTACCAGGGACATATGTTCAGTTGGAGAATTAACCAAAACACATTATGAGAGCAGCACTGATGTTATATACAAATCTGTGTAGAGATATCTGCAAGAGAAGGGTCAAGAACAATTCTATTAACCAGACAGCATCACTGAAATAGATTTTAACCTTTGGGTGTAATTACTATGATTGCCATTAACACCAGTCCATCCTTTAGATGGATTGAATGCCATTAGATACTGAAATTTCACTAAGACTGTAAAGTTGTCCAGAGTACCTGAGGGCAGATGATTTGTGTCAGACTCAACTGGTACTTGACATTCAGCCAAAAACACTTTTAAATATTAGTTTAAAAAAAAAGAGAAGGCGGGGGGGGGGGGGGGGAACATCTCCTTACTTTTCATTTAGTCTCATTTTTACTTGACAATACTCATATAAACTCGTAATGGAGACCAAGCCAATTCAATTCCCCTATTTGCCTTTCCATCCTTTGCCTAGACTCTTCCTGGAGGAAGAAATGAAGAATGTTACTCCTAGCATGGATTACAGAACCTCATTGGGACTGTTTCCTTATATTGCCCCACATACTTTGAAAGTATAGGCTGCAGCTTTGCATACTAACATCTGAACAAGCTACAGCCACCAATTCATCTCCACAGAGTAGCCTCTGAAAGGTAATAACTGTGGTAAGACAAACATAGACAATGAAGCAACATAGACAAAACTACAAAAAGACACCCATAAATATAGTTGTATATTGTGCTTAGGAATGCTAATGAAATCACAGCCTTCTAATTACCAAATTCCTTCATGAACTTAGGTGTTTCAGGTCTGTTTTATCCAGAGAAGTGTTTTGAGGAGAGAGCTATACCAAAAAAACCAAAAAAACTGACTAAATTTTCACTGAATTCTGCCAGGATTAAGAAAATATGCAGTCAGCTGAGAATGATGCTTGCAGGGCCTTTTAACTTCTTCTATAGAAACCACACCATTAAACAGAGCTTGAGGTTTCTCACCACATCCACCTGCCTATGAAGTACTTGAAGATTCATAACCTCCTCAAATTTTGTATTTTGGTACCTCTGAGGCACAGAGCAATATTTTTTGTGCAAATGAAAAAATATATGCATTGACTTTTAGAACATAAAAATGCAGTGTCTAACTGTATGTTAGGAGGCATTTACAGATCATAAAAACAAAATGTTTATATAAATATACATTCTTTATTTAAGCATTTCTTATGGATAGTTTAAGAATTTAAAATTGTTATGTATACAGGATCCTATAATTCTGCACTAAACAGCTTTACACTGATCTGAGAATGTAGAGATTCTGTGATAAAGCCAAGATATTAAAAATCAAGTTCTTCAGAACTTAACATTGCTGCAGACATCTCCCTTAATTTGTCATTTATCCAAGGATTTGGAACACACAGAACCTGTCTCACTGTAGTATCTGGGGGAACCAATGATGTCTAAAATCATTCAGTGAGGATATTGATCTAACTGAGAAGTACAGCTAGATCTGTGCAAATCTGCAGCATTTCTTCAACATTGCAAGTTAGGCTGTTAGTAAAGTGGGTGGAGAAGGAACCAAGAGCAACTGTATGCAGGAAAAGTTGATTATAAATGCAAATTATGGTGGAGAATATTTCTGGAGCTTCTGGACTGAGACCTTCATTCTCTTTAATACTCAAAATCAAGAGTTATGAGTTGTAGGTTAAATGCTATCTTCTGCTGTAAATCCAGACTAGCTATTGTCTCCAATGTTACCAAGATTAGCTTTTCCCCTACTCGTTTTCTGCCCTTGTCCAATCACAAAACCATTTTATAAACTAGTATATCAGTGTTTGATTACACAAGAGTAGTTACTAAATTTATTTTAAAACTGTAGATAATGTTCTTTTTAATTACTGGAAAAACACCTAAAGCCATTTTGGTGGCTCTTTAGTAGTAGGTGTTTTGCACAGCTGTGTAGACACTCCATTGAAGCTCAGATTAGCTGTGCATTAGTCCTCATAAAATTATTAAACATTAAGAGAATCTGTGATACTTTTTCCAAGTTTTCCAGACCAGAATTCTGCTCTGGAACTTCTGAAGCAGCTTTCAAATTACCTTCAGTAAAATCATAGAATTACTGAATTTTACAGCACTATAGTTATTCAAATATTTTCAAGACTGAATCCATTAAAAAAAATCAGTCACATACTTGACTTTCTCAGTTTTAAATAATAAGGAAGCAAAATACATCAAATTTGCCACACACATTATTAGATACATTTCTTATTTAGTCCTCATTGGTTTATTAAACTCTTTGAGATAACTGTCTAAAGAGGATGTTAGTTATTTGAAGAAGGGTTGATTCCATTGAATTTGACAATTATGAATTAAGTTTGGCATTTCTGAGGAACATGAGTAAAACTACCTAGTGCAACTTAAATCTCAAAACCAGATATAACTTAAAAATTTTGGTACTGCATGTGTGTTAAACCAACTAAGAAAGAGCCATAATTTTGTCAGTATTATTTACATTAATTCAATACATTTGAAATCAATTTAAATACATTTGCATTCATAACACAGTTGCTGGGAGGGGTCACCATTAGTGGTCCAAATTTGGTGAACTCCTCATAGTTATCTACATTCACTAGACTCTACTGGCAGTAGAGAACACCTTGCATCCATAATGATGGCATGTTTTTGTTCGTACTCTAATACAAGTCTTGCCTGGTGTTTCACTGCCATTTACTGCATTCTTCCAGTAGTCATAGTTTTTATCCATTTTCATGTGACTCCTCTGAAAGAGGGTTCAAGACTGTCAAGGAAATTTCACAGCTAAGTAAAGCTAAAAGAAATTTACATCTCAAAAGAAGAGCTTTGGCTATATGGGAAAATCAGTAATCCCTAGCTAATGTCAGCCCTCATTCAAATAAAGGGTGAAGTGCCAAATATTGTTTAAATTTTCAAAGTTTGTGACAGGTACTTTATTAAGTATATGAAATCTGAATCCATTCCTGAACTTATTTCTCAAATAGTAAAATGATGAAAATACAATACACAATGTGTGCTGGACTTCAGTATTTTTTTTTTTTTTGCTGTTATTAATTTTTAATAAAGTTCAGATTACAAGAAAAATAAATGTGGACAGCAACAGTATCTTTTGCTTTATCATTAATGAATAGTACCTTTTCATGAGTTTAGAAAAGCATGCATTTTCTTCCCAACACCAAAGGAAAGTATTGACAATCATATCACATCTCTAGCAGCATTTGGTTATGGCAAAAATATGCAATAAAAACAATTTTTAATAACGAAGCATTTTGTTAGCTTAGTTATTTTTGTGTTGACTTTAAAATAACTTTGGGAGAAAAGCACCAATAAAAAATTAAAAGAGTGGCATATATATAATGTAATACTTCTGAATTCCTCAATTTCAAAGAGTGAATAATGTAGCAAGGTCACAGATTTGTGTTTAACCAAGACAGAATTATATTCTCAGGTAGATTTTCTTACTCATTTAATGACAATCAGAAGAGCATTCATAGATTCTCTTTGCTAATAAAAAACAGAGGTTTAGGATTCCACTTTCAGTGTTTTCCTGTACTCTGAACTGTCAACAATTTATAATGTTGATCTCAAACCAGAAGTTCTTTTTTCCTCTGATTAGTAGCCACCATAATTTCTCTGAATTCAAGTGCTTTTGCTATATATACATAATCATAGCAGACCACAATTTAGCCCATGGAATTTTAAGATTAAGAAGTTTGAAATTATACCCAAGACACAGTGATAGAGTGTCATTTCAGATGTGCATCTACATTAGTCTCACTATCACTGATTTCAAATTATTGCACATCTGAGATTTAAGCCTACTGCCCAACAAGTGGCATATGACAATCTTCTGATTTCCTGCTCTTTATACACACAGGTCTCTTTCTTTGCTTGTGTATTGAGACCTGACCTTTCCTTTACTATCTCTTCAGTCTTTTCTCCCAGAATTTTTCTTTATATATTTGGGGTTGGGTCCTTCTTGTGTGTGTTCTCAACTTTTAATGTAATATTCTGCATATCATTTTGTTTCCATTCCGTCATCAATAAGACATAATGTAAAATTAAAAAAAAAAAAAAGAAAATAATAATAAGTCATATTCTGTAGTCTTCTTTTTTTCCTGATTTTTTTCTAATCAGAAACCATGACTCAAACTCTGCCTAATTATATCAGCCAAGTTAGGAAACGGTTTGGATTATACAGATTATGGTACAAGAAAAACAAGGAGGCCTTTATACCATGGTATCAAAACATTCAGTGCATTGGTTTCCAGTGATTAATAGTGAATAAAGACTTAGATTGAGATGCTAAACTGCTGCACAGAAAGCAGGTTGCCTGCATCTTAATCTATCTTTAGATGGTATAATTTAAACTCAAACACAGGTAGCTCATACTTCTTTTCCTGGGAACAAGTAAGCCCCTTACAGCACCTCAGACCTGGCAGCCTCCCCAGCAAAGGGAAGTGAAGCTGCAGGCCAACTTACACACTAAACGATGTGCCTCAGGAGAGCAGCAGGGATGCAGAGAAGCACTCTCTGAACTCAGCTGTTGTAAAAGTGTCTAGAACACAAAACTGTATAAGCTATTGAAAAAGAAGGGGGAAAGTCTAATAAAAAGACTGATGGTTTATGAACAGATTATCGACTAATAAAAAAACAAGTCAAAAAGGTCAACGAGCTAAAAGAGCAAAAATATGCCAAAATACAGAGGATTCAATCTTGAGACTTTTCTAGCTCAAAGTATTGAGAAGCTCTTCCCACTGATCCTTCACAGAGGCCCCCCACTACATAAATCACACAACAGTACACAGAACTAACTGCAGTTACATGTTTGAAGTTTCAGCAAATATATAACAAGCCATGTGAATATATAAATATACATCAGAACAGAAACTGTATGTGAAGAACAGTCCATGCATTGGCTGCTCAGTTCTCTGGACTGATCTTGAGAAAGTTTCTTCTTTGATGATAAAAAGCATAAAGTTATGCTACTTGCCATCAATACATGCCTTTCTGTTTCTTCCTCAAATTCTGTGCAATTTTGTGTAAGAGACAAGAAGAAGACAATATTGCTAATGAAAAATCAGTATAATTAAACTATAATTATATATATAAATATAAAATATAATTATAATATATTTATATTTAAAATATATGCTGAAAAGGTTCATTGGGAGACTTTTTCTCTTGTTTTTATTTAGTTCAAATCAGTCTCTGTTAACCAAGTGATTTGAACAATGTCCCTGCTGAACAGTGCAGGCAGAACAATCTGCCTTATTCCACTATGATTCCACAGCAACTACAACAATCCAAAGACTATAGTTCTACTAGTTAAGATTCATGCTTGAATATAATTTAAGCATAATTTGTGAAATTTGAATGTATTAAGGACAAACCCAGTTATGTTAGAATTATTTCCCAGGAGTCACCAGCGGCTATAATCAAGCCATTGCAGAAAAATTCTTGATTTCAGAAATTAACTATTCTATTCTATCTGAAATCACACCCAAAAAACCCAAATCAAAAAAGCAGGTTTTAGATGTCATTTCACCTTCACTATGAAGCATGGAGCTAAGTATTAGTTTTGCATCAAATGTAAGAGCTGAACTTTGATTAAGAATACACATAAAATACTAAAAACTAAGATTATAATTTTTCTCAGTGATAAATTACTTCTTTAAGAGCAGTTATTATGGTTTCAATATTGAACAGAAAATGCATAAGCTCCTTTGATAACAAGAGAATTTGCTGATGCAGATTACACTTCTTAACCATCATAGTCAGTATTTTGCTATGTAAGACACTGTGAGAGGAAATACCTGAGTGGCAAAGCTAGAGAAGATTGCTCTTAGATAGAAAAGATGAGCAGAATTTTCACTCATTGAAAACCTGCTGGGAACTGCATCTGTGCTACGACATGTATCCTGTGCTCATGGTTGCCTTCCACTCTTTTCTCAGTGTTGGTTACCAAAGAAATTGCTTTAGGTCAGAGCAAAATAAATGTAACTTGTCTACAGCAAGCAAGATGACCAAAGTATAAAAAATAAATAATCCTCTTTTCTTTCC
This sequence comes from Erithacus rubecula, assembly GCF_903797595.1. Taxonomy (NCBI): domain Eukaryota; kingdom Metazoa; phylum Chordata; class Aves; order Passeriformes; family Muscicapidae; genus Erithacus; species Erithacus rubecula. The sequence goes on from NC_136687.1 coordinate 38,466,991, forward strand.
ATCATAATTTCTTTTTTTCATATATACCCTTGGAGTACATCGTCCATGATACAAGACTGCTTTGGTCTCCTGTTAAGTCTTGGCTGCACGAGAGTTCTAACACAAAATTTTCACAGATGAAGCAAGTTATTAAGCAATGTAAATTCAATTTTTAAATTGATCCTAGGATCAAATGATGATGTGTTAAATAGAGTTTAATTCAGATGCTGGCCAGTCACTAGTGTTGTTCCCCAGGGCTCAGTATTGGAGATGGTCCAGTTTAGTAACTTCATCAATGGTCTGGTTGAGAGGATTGAATGCACTCTTAGTTTGCAGGTAACACCAAATGTGTTACCAAGCATTGAAACAGGCTGCCCAGGGAAATGGTTGAGTCACCATTCCTGAATGTGGAGATGTGGCACTTGGGGACATGGTTGAATGGTGGGTTTGGCTGTGTGAGGACTGTGGTTGCACTTGATGATTTTAGAGGTTTTTTTCCAATCTAAATAGTTCTGTGGTACAGGCAAGTTTCCATATTTGGCTCATTTTGTTCATCGAAATAGGCAGAACTGGACAAGATGAAAGCTGTATGTATGATCTGAATGAATAATATTTTCTGAAATTTTTTAAAAATAATGAGATGGACACTATTGTGTTAGCATTTTCAAATTAATCATTTCAACTTTGCATGGCTTTTCATAACACAAATTTGCTTTACTTCTGCTTTGCTGAAAAAGCGGAAGTTATGTTCACCAGCTGAAGTACCGTGCTTTGAGCTGCACTAAGGATAAATCAAGCCAACATAAACTCCACCTACTTTATTACAAAAAAGCCCAAATTAAGCCATTCTAAGCAGTATGTGTAATTTTATTTTTTTAATATCTTGGAACTGCAGCCACTCACTTCAAACATTCAGGTTTTTAAGCAAATTTGGGAATTTTTTTATCTCAAGGCTCTGGCATCTTTCAGCTCAGTTCTCTTTCCACGTTGTAACTCTACTACAGCTTGAATATATATTGCTTTGTTAGACTAACCCTGACTGTGTCTTACTGCCAAATTTCTCATCTACAATGGGCTCTTTCAGTGCATCCTGGTATGCCTGAGCATGAATGTTAGTTAGAACTTAGTCCTTTAAATTATGCTGTGGAGGACTGCTCCTGGCACTTTGATCACTCCCTGCACTAGGAATTATTTATACCTTTCAAGACATACTTCACCAGGCAGCTCAGTACGGATACACACATCACTATCCATGCCCTACTGCCAGAATAGCACAAAATGAGGGCAGAAACATTTTACCTCTCACCAAAACCAGAAGCTGACAGGGGTGGAGCCACACATCTGAACTTATAGATCCACCAAGCTCTTTGAAATCTGCAGGCAACATTCCCCTCTGCTTAGATCCCAAGTCCAGCTTTCTCAGTCACAAAATGAAATATTCCTCTGGAAATCAGCAACCTGGCCAGTCTTGGGTGTGATTTGGTCCAGCCAACATCACTTGCTAGAACCATGCATATGTGCCTCCTCTCTGCAGCCATGTGGCTGTGGCTACTCTTCTCCCTAGCCCCGTGCCCCTGTATCTGAGACATCACCAGAAGACTGACCATATTGGTCTCTTTGTGCTCCCACAGGACTGAGTAGCCCCATCAGTGAGCACATGGAAAAACACACAGGAAGCAATTTTGGATCATCCCAGGACAGTCTACCTGTGGCTTTAGGATGCATATGGCAGAAGCCTGTAGTCTATGCCCATTACAGCCCTTTGTATTTATTGTCATCCTCCACCTTCCAACTTCACTTCTGTTTATCAATCACCCTATGCAAAGTCCCTTTCAGAATGGTCTGGGCATGCAGTGCAAAACTGACTTGCTGTGAAGGATTCCTTAGAGAGAGATGTGTGAGCTGCAGGTGTTCTGTGCACACTCTCCCCCAGGGGAGAGAACTGCCTTCCCCTGGAAAGCCTGGTTCAGCTATCCACCATCACCAAGCAGTGACAGCCACAGGCAGGCTCGCAATGCTTGACAGCACACCATTTTTCAAGACTTCCTTAGGGATACTCCCTGCAGCCTAGCAATCCTAAAATAGAGTACCCCCTGTCTCCCAGCTGTTATCCTGCTTCTCTACGGGGAGAGCTGCAAGAGCTCATCTAACAATTTATCAGCCTAAGCCTGTCATTTTGGAAAGAGCAGGAAGAAATCCTGAAACTTTATGTTAATGTGCTGGTTTTGCATACATGACATTTAATGAGGAAGGAAGGAGATACCCACGGAAATTTTTTCCATTATTTTTTAAAGCTGCTGAGAGCTCCCCCCCCCCACCCCTGGCACGGCCAGGGGCCTGTGGCTTGGCTTCCTTGCTGCCACTACTAAAACATCTGGCCAACACTGAATCCTACTGCCAGCCCTGCCAGGCCAGGGGGTCTGTGGGGCCCTGAGAGCAGCTAGATAGATTATCTTATTTCCTTATAAATTATAAAATCCTCATAAGGTGGTAAAGCATTCGTATTGAAATATGAGCAAAGGCATTTGTGTTAAAGTAAGCAAATGTTAAAGTAACTGTAATCCCAAAAAAAGTTTGAACAGAGAAAAAAAAGAGTACAATGCCCTTTGCACCCAAAGATAAAGAGAAGATCTCTGTTCCTAAAGTTAAATTAAAAAAACTTTGCTCCAAACTATTCATCTTTAAAGAGTGGCCCTAGATTACCATAGCCCATAATTCAACTATAAAAAAAATTTAAAATAAGAGGGATTTTTACACAATAATCAAATTTCCACTCTCCTGGTCAGCTGATCCCTGTGACATTAAAGTCACAAGAAAACCATTTTCTTGTGGAGAAGTCTCCATAAACTAAGCAAGAGACAATCCTCTCCTTAAGCAAATTAGAAAAAAAATATTTTAGAGATTATTAACTGACTAAGTTGTTTCTATACATAGTCAGTGTGAAAAAAAGAACTTTAGAAGGAAGAAAAGTGTTCTACAAATTTTATTCTCATTCTTACCATTTTTTGGTTTAATTAATATTAATAAAGTTTTCTTTATACCTGTCAAAGTTTAAGCCTATTTTATCTTCCTCCTAATCCTGTCTCACAACAAAAAATGAATAAATAATTCTAGTAAGTGCACTGCCAATTTAGCCAGTGCTAAACCCATCACAATAATTAGTACATTAACCAAAAATTTTTAAATTACCAAATTAAAACCACTACAGTTACCAAAGATAAAAGCTTGCATTTGTTTAGGAGCTATAGGGAAACAAGCCCTTAGAGAAGATCTGGTAAGTACCTATTTCTGTCCCAAACAGGGCCAACACTCCACCCTCTTGCTACTCTTCTGAGAGGATGGCCATGCCATTTTTCAGGATTAGTAACCATGAGAGTCATCCCAAAAGGTTTGTGGGATACCAAAAACTCATTTCTGGATTGATAAACTCTGTTACTATGAGAGGTTTTTTCAGCAACTTCCATATCTCCATACCTCTATCTGCTCCCTTAACTGCAGATCCCTATGTGCTCTGATATCACTTTTTAACAAGGGAAGGTGTTCTATGTTGCAGTTTTAGATTGATAAAATTGCCAACAGGTAACACACACTCCTTTTCTGTCATTCTATAATTTCACAGTGCCAAGGAAAACAAGAGAAGGAAGAATTGAACACTTTTTCTGAATGAGCCAGATAGGAAATGTCTCATCTCATATCTCCTAAACACCATTATGAACTATTATATAATATAGTTAATATCTGATGAAGATGCATTTGATTTGCACAGCCCAGATTTATGTAAGTACCTATTTCTAACAGGGAAGAGAGATGAGTAGCCTAAAATAAATGCAAGGTGGAGACGGATGTTTAATAGTTTTTTCCTAAGTGCAAATGTCTCTCTGCATACAATACTTCAGCAGCCACTTTCCTGGAGCTGTTTACAAGAACTGTTGGTCTTAAAGTACTTTAATATTCTCTATTCTTGATGCATGAAAAAACAAAAATCTTATTAATTCTTCTGTATCAGTCTTCTTGGTGTATAAAATAAATTTTTAGGATGTTTTTCAGCTCTGCATCACCTTGATTTTTCCCTGTTATTACACTCTTTTTCAGCCCTTCAGGTATCTTTCAAAAGAATCCTCTTTAGTAAAAAACTTGATTGCCTCAGGACAATAGACTTGTTTTACCACCTACAAGACATCATGATACTAGAATGGCCTCTCATTTTGCTTTTGCAAGGCAGGTCTGTTTGCCTGCTTTGTATGAGATGGGCAGGTATAGAACCTATAGAACCTCTGGAGTACTACCCACTCACCTTTGTCAAGCAGCCTGACAATCTGTATCTCAAACTACCCAAGTTTTCCTCAAATTCTGGAAAAGCATGTATTTGCTGCTGAAAATTATGCTTCTCTTCACTAGATCCTTTTTGCCAGGTACCTTTTGGCCATGCAATAAGTGGCTTAGAGTCAGTTTCATTTAACAGTCAACTTCTGTGAATAAAAAAATCAATCTGTTTTCTGCTCTCAGAGACATGTCAAAAAACATTTTTCTGCTTGATTTTCCTTAGTGTTGATGATGCAAGAGACACAAATCTCCAGGGCTTACACAGGAGAAAAGGACTGTACCAACCAAGTTCCTTACAGACATCTGTAACTACAGACTGCTGGTCTGTTAAATGTGGCCTTATCACTGCTGCAGCAATACCGAGACTGGTCCAGCCAGAGAGGTGCACAGCAAAAATAAGAGGGAGGGGAATGATGGGAGTTGCCCGGAAAATAAAGAACTTTAATGGATAAAATAATAAACATAGAAACTGTGTGGTCCAAGGGGCAACATCCAAAGACTCAGGGGTGTGCTGAATGTAACAATATATAGGGGTATCTGAGGGCAAAGGTCCCATCACAAACACGAACTAGGAGCATGCCCTTAGAACCAATGTATCTCAAACCAACTGAGAACAAGAACCAGAAACATGACCTATTATGGAGTAACTCCACTAACATGCCAACTCCCATGGTTTCAGGTTGATGCCTCCTGCATATGTAGGTGAAGCCACTCCCCCATCCTTCCCAATCAGACTCATTTCTACATGGCCTGTTTGCTCACTTTTCTCTACAGGACTTTCCAAGTCTGTTATCTTCATTTCAACTTAACATTTTTCTTAGTATGCCTTAATTTATCAGGTCCACCTCTTTTGCAGCTGCACTGAGTCTGTAGTCATGCTTTTCTAACATTCTTTCATCACATTCAGACATCTGCACATTTTAGCATTTTCTTGGCTAAGCTTAACATGTCCAGTGGTAGCCTGAGAGAACTGTGTGTCCTAAAATGCACGCTGAATGACTATATGAATGAAAGCATGTACTAAGCTTTTTATTCCTAAAGGAATCCACTGCAAACCTGAGGGCATCACAATAATAATAAAATAGCCACAACACCACCACAAAAAACCCCCAAACTGATCCTTCCCCATAAAAAGCACCCCATAGCAAAACAAACAAAATCTTCCCCATATCAGTGTCAGTCTTCTCCCCTTGTTGACACTTATATCATTCTTATATATATTATTTTCTTTAAAAATACCTGGTTTTTTGTAGAGCCACAAATAATGCATCTTGTCTGACAATTCTGCTATTGATTATTTTCAGAGCTATCCTTGTTTTGGGGTTGGGTTTGTTTGTTTTTGGGTTGGTTTTTTTTTTTTGTTTGCTTGGGGTTTTTTTCTTGTTGGTTTGTTCATTGAATTTTTTCTCTGCATAAAGATTAAAAGAACTGTTTTGGGGGCATGAATCATACCTCAACTTTGCTTTTTACAGATTCTGTGCTACACACAATTTAGAAGTTCTTTGTCCTCTGGGATATCCTCAAACAATTCCTCAACAATTTTGGTTTTCCTAGTCTCCAGTGAGACCACACATTTAGATACATTCTTAAGTGTCTTATATTTTTAACCCTGATTACTATTACAAAATATAACACTTAAAAAAAAACCTGCAGGACCTGCAAGTCCAAAAGGTGTTCCTGGTTGACACAGGCTATCAGATACTACTTTTGTCCTTTCACTGCAAACTTCCAAACAGGCTCAGACAGCTAATTGGAAGATGTACCCTTTTACCCTTTTGAAGAAACATGTTAGTGTTTTGGGCTCTCTGTGAGTAGTGCCCAATTTATAATTATTACACACCCCACAGAATACAACACATTGATGTTTGCTTCACTAAGCCTGTAACTCAAGTTAAATAGTATTCCTTTATAAAATCCACATCATGAGTTAGGGTTCATAGAGTTATAGGTTCTGAAATTATAAAAATTAATTAAATCCATGGTTAATCCACTTCCAGTACAAACAAATCTCAAAATTCTTCCTTCCTTTCTCCAAGTCCACATTCACATCTCTAGATACTTATTTAAATCTTACAATCAGGTAAGGTTTGAAAGTGTAAACCACTACACAGGTGAACCAACCTTGTTAAACCAGTTACTGTTAATTCAATGACTGCTTTCAAATACTTTTTATCAGCCTTCCCTGCATAAGTAAAACTGAATAAGTTATAAGCTATAAAAACCCTCCCTTAAAGAAACTATTAAAGCTGTTGGCCCCTCAGACTGTAGTACTGATGTTTGGAGGCAGGTCTCATTAATAACCCATGTTACTGATGGGCTAAAACGCCTGCTCAACTCCCTCAGTGGAGACAAGCTGGATGCCATAAGCATCAAATGTCCATGCTAGGCCTCTAGACACTGCCCAAACTTGATGAGTAGGAGTAACAACTAACTTCATCTTGTGAAATAACCTCAACAGGAATATTTGGAGGGGGTTGCTAAAAATACAGTTTTCATCTTACTCAAGAAACTTACTTACTTACCATGTAACTTTACAAAAATTTGCATAGAATCTCATGTAACCTCAAGCTTATACACAAATGGAAACAGATAATATTTCAGCTTTGCTCATAAAAATATGTTATTTCTAAGAAGAAACAGTAATAATGTATTTTCTGAAAATCAAGATTTCTAATGCAAAAGCAGGTCTGTCTAAAGACAGAATTTTCTCTCTAGCAACAAGGCTAAATAAAACAGCCATGGATGCAAATATGATGGATAAGGAAGAATAGGCCTCTCATTTCCAAATCAGCAGTAGCACTTGCATTCTACCTTAACCACAGGAGCAGCAGTCATAATCTCTCTCTGTGGAGGAAACTGTAAAACTCCAAGGTATTGTTTGAAGAAAAGAGCTGCAAAAATTTTCTAAAGAGGGTGTTTGAAGGTGGGAAAAAGGTTGTTCTTTTTTTTTTATTTCCACATACCTGCTTCATGAAGCTCAGGGAATCATGAATATTCTTGAGACTGGTCTGGCTTCCTGCATCATAGGAGCTCAGGTAGACCTGATCTTGTCCATGCTCAGATGTGAAACAATCTCACCCTGCAGTCGTCTCTTGGTGCACACAAATGATCTTCTTCTTTCCATTGCCAGTCAGTGATAAGAAAATGGGAAACAGGTAAGCTCATGTTGTAATTCCAGACACCTCTGCTTAGGAAATTGCAGCTGTTGTATATTCTTCCCTCCCCATGGTGCACACAAATTTGTGGGGTATGGCTGCAACACAAGCCTTTGAAGGCAATTATGAAGCAGGACACACAGAGTTGACCAACAAAAGGCTGCCACTGCTGGTACCCTTCACCTATGAAAGTGAGAACACAAACACACCTATTTATACACACACACCTATGTGAATGCACCATCCATGCTCTCTTTCTATAATGCACACAGAACAGCCTGTATTTTTTCTCCATATGCACGACTCTTAAATTCTGCTGAGTCAGACAATCCTGTAGATCTTTGAAAATGCCAAAGAACCCTGTCAGTCAGATTTCCTCACCCACAATGAAACTAGAGTATCAGTCATGATTAAAAAAAAATAGCCTCAAATAAAAATGAATATATTGCAACCACACTTAATTTGTCATTAAATAAACAAAATACATGGTTTTTATCCAGATATCTATGGCATACAGGCATGCACACACCATTTACACAGCAAAGAAATAGAAACCATACTAATTACCTTGTCTTATTAAATATTATTTTCTTCCTGGCAATGATGAGAGACAACCTGTTCATTCTACTTCTTCTGTTTCTTGTTCTCTGTGTTAATAACTATAAGGCATTTCTGAGACATGTCTGGACCCTAGAGGGAAAGGATGTTTACTGCAACATGGGAATTCATCTTGTTAAGACCATCTCAGTAACCATGCTGGGTTCATCTACCAAAATGTCATTTTCATGAGGAGCCACTGTTCTACAATATACAATGGTCATGTCAGCTGGATGTTATTTCAGTATGTTAATGGTATTGTCACTATTCTGTGCTGCCTAGGTAAAATGGAATAATACTGCTTTTATCCTTTGGCTAGTTATTTCAAAGTACAAATTCTCTGTGGGGAACAACAAAACAAAAATTAGATAGCTTTCAGTGCCTGAGCTTTAATGGTGAAAGACAAGTTAGATATGCCTTGTGGATATATGAGTAAATTAGATAGTATATGCCACAAAAAACACTGGATGAATAAAACTGTTAGAACTAGCCTTAAATCTGTAAGTGTGCTCCAGATGCTCTTATCAAATATTCCAGGCATACAAACAAAAATTAAAGTTTCACTATGTTTCCTTTTATTTAGAATTTTAAAAGACATAGAGTTTGAAAGTCACATTTCCAACAAGAAACAAAAATAAATTCAGCAACAACCCTTATCACATGGTAAAGACATTTCCTGAACATTCCAGATTAAAACAGACATGGTATTTGTGTTATTCTATGCAGATGAAAGTCAGCCTCCTTAGACAACAAATAAAAAGAACCATGGGGCATTTACTATTCTAATCTGGAGAACAATCAAACAAAAGGGGGGAAAAAAGGAAAAAAATACCTCAAACCAACAAGAATATTTTTGAAGGAAAAAGAAGCATTAAAAACACAATAGGTAACAAAGATCAGTCTTCCATCTCCCATACATTGTTTCAAAATGAAATTAAACCTGCTGAGTTCATCAAAGTAAAAAGTGTTTTACTGCTACAGCCTCCACATCACTGTGAATCTAATCACTGGGAAACAAAAGACGAATGCAATGAATTAGATGAGAAAGGGATAACTAGTTTTCATTTATTTTACTCCTTACAGCATCTTAATCTGGATAAAGTATTATAGAACCCTGGCTGAGCCTAAGATTAGAAAGAAATGCATATAAGGCATAGTTTAGAGTCAGGCTCAGCTGTTAACAGCCAAGATAATTGCATACCAAGGAGAAAGATGATGAAGATTAAATATGTAGTAGCACTAGAGCAGAGTTTAAATGATGAGATGTTGCAACTTTAAAACTGGTTTTTAATGCATGCTGGATTTTTTTATAGATCATTGGATGGACTGTAATGTTTGTCATTTTTTTGTTCTCACTAGAATTACAGAGATGCTTGTTTACAAGAGGTTCTGCTGGTTATCCTTTTTAAAGGTTGTGGACAAAGCTCTCTTTCAGTGGGGGAAAAAGAAGTATTAATTGCAAGTAAAAAACCACTCAAATATTGTTGTTAATACAATTGCGTGAAGTTGCACAGTCCCATCTAGTGGTCAAAAATTACTGCACAAAGAAACAAATATAGCACCTAAACCACAGTCCCAAGAGATCTGCAAATGTTATTATCTGTTTAAGCATTGTACCAGTGTTCCATGCATTTCAGCCCAACTATATTTTATTATGCAATATTCTAAGGCAGAGCCATATATAGTGAAAGCTCCCTGTCCACAGCTAATTCCAGTGAAAGCAGATACAATTGCAGATACAATCTCAAAACTGGACTCATCTAAAGAAATTGAGCTATCATTGATTTTATTTTGCAGCTTACTGTGCTTCCTGAGAATATTTTCTTATAGTAAATATCACTCTCTAATGGTATTCAGCAAAGTGGCAGCTGATGGTAGCATAATAAGCAGCACTTTACAGACATTGTGGATTATATTACTATTGATACAGTCTTAAACTCAAGCAGATTTCAATTTTTAATGCAATCACAACATCTCTGTCACAGTATCCAAATCAGTATTTCAACGAAGGCTGAGTCCTGCTGCTAAAGATGTGCATATTTTTATGGTCACTCGGTGCCATATATATGGCTATTTTAAAATCTCTGGCATTTGTTTAAAATTGACCAAAAATTATTTTAATGAAGTTCAAAAACACCCTCCATATTAAGCAAGTAAGTAAAATAATCCCTAAGAGCATTCATGCTTATACAGTGTTTACATGCTGCTGTTTTGAAAACAAAATCCCTGATTGTTGTGATAAGATGGATTTAAATCAAGAGTTAATGCATAAGTTCTACAATTTCAATAGAGAATGTAAGCAGCCAAAAATTACGAGGCAGTGTTATTTGTCTCTTTAGGAAAAGCAGAGGAAAAAGCTTGGTAATTGTGTAAGTGGTGAAACCCACAGAATGGGTGGAATGAGAGCAATGTCCTTTTCTGAGAGAGCTGATACAAGCACTGCAATTGATGTCATCACTTCTATTAAGGAGGGCCACGTGTCCATCACAGAGGCAACAATGCCCAAAGAGACTAGAAGGGCAAAGGACTAGAAAGTGCTCTTACATGTGGGAGTGGACTACACACCAAAATGTCCTGCCATAATTTTGTAAAGGAAAGGTTACATTGACTGACCACTTGAGTGACATTGCCCACTGCACAGACAGCAGGCTCTGCACATTTTCTCAGTCTAAATCCCATTCATCCACTCTGGAAAATGAGATCGCATTTACTTTTGTAGTTCTGTAGATCCATTTATTACCTGAAAAAATATTCTTGTCATCCATTCTGTGTTGTGTAAGCACATTGTCCAAATAAAAAATTTTGCATCCCTTTTTAAAAGCTTATAAGAAATTTCATTGCAAGTACATCTGATTGCTTTACAATATTCAGCACCTCTTCAAACCTAAACCATCACATTATTACCTGGGCCAGATGAGTTACAGCAGTCAGCAAGAGGTCAGTTCCCACACCTGAGCTGAGAGGCTCCATACATGGGAACTACAAATGTGTTTCAAAGCTCCCCAGTTTATCTAACTTTCAGGGAAAGCTTGACTGAAATTCTACTCAGTTTTACTCAAAATAAAAATGTAGGCAATCTACCAGTGAGAAAAAAAAACCAAAAAAATCTGGTGCATCAAGAAATTCAGATATGTGTGAAAACCTATATTAGTCAATTGGAGACAAACGATAGGAAAAATGCATATTGCAGGATAATAAAAGCTAACACACATGGTGAGAAAAAGTCCTGATCTCTTCCTGTATAGTTCTGTATTGCACTAAGGTATTATCCCTATGTTTATGAGACCAAGGTTGATTTCAAGTGGGTCTTAAAGGTCTTAATTGGATGCAGGTGCTAAAGAGGTCTCAAGATTACTTGCTTCAATGCAAGTTGAAGTTAGTAGGCAATAGCTCATGATTGGACATCTATCAGACTTAGAATATAGTCTGTCTTGTTCACTTTCACTGCTTGCATAGTTAAACCTTTTCTGGAAAATCTTCCTCACAGAGTATGCTGTATAAAATGTTAGGTAAAACAAAAAAGTCTACCCATTACAAGGCTTAGATCATATTTACATCTATTATAATTGAAACTGTTACTACAACTAGAGTTAAACAAGTGCTACAATTAAAGGAATAAAATGCTACCTGTTTGTTGATGGTCTTTGAAATTTTATACAAAGAAAATGGTAAATTCTCCCAGCTATCATGTAATCAGCAGAAAAATTCTTCTCAAGTCATTAGAGTGAAAAATAGAAAATTTTAAAATGGGCACAAAAGAACCCATATTACATACATTTCAGTGCTATTTGTTACCAGAGTAAGTAAAAATGGAGTAAGGATCAGTTCACAAGCAAGTACTTCATCTATCACAACAGCCTAAACTACATGATCTTACCAGCCAGTTTGCAGTCCAGATTTTGGTATAGGAAAAGAGAATTGGAAATATCTCTGATTCTGAAATACTGGATAAGGTGGGAGCTGAGAGGGAAGGATGCAGAGCAACTTAATATTTTAACTTTTTCTTGGTCCTTCTTCCTCTGAGTATCTCCTGTGATAGCTATTTATATCTTGAATGGGGTTTTGAGAATAAAGGAAGGACTTTTTTGAGGAGCCAGGGGATAGGCAGTGCTGCAGAAAGTGGACAGAAGGCAAAAACAGAAGGTTTTTTTCTTAGGTCACTAGCTTGGAGGCCACACAGCCTGTTTAAAAGAATGACCTGAGCAGTAGAGCTCTTTGGCATCAGGAACTCATGTAGGTTATCTTTATCTAATTGTTCCCTAAGCATCACCAGAAGTAAGATAGCTTTTCATTACATCCACTGTAGTTCTGTGGTTAAATACCACAGATAAGACCTTTATTTGTCATTGTATTATTGTTTCCTCTCATCTCTCTTTAACATCCATTCTCTTCTGACCTGTTCCTTCTCTCACTTTGCTTTTTATAGATGCAGATTTGAGCTAGGAGGGATTTCTGCAACCAATATGTACTTCAGAATATATTGGTGGGTGTGGGTCACCATAGAATTACTTGGTCTTACAATGTTTTGGTTTTTTCTCCAGAACTCCTGTGAGACTTGATACTTACCTGAAGTTTTCTGTTCCTTACACACATTTTATGTTATCTATTAATCATTTTACAAGTAGAAAATAAGAGCATTTCCAGTTTACTACAAAGACTCAAGTACCTGCAAAGAGTTTAGCTATTTAGAGGGAAATACAAATATTTAAATACTGTATTTAAAAAAAAAAAACCATGAGAATTTGTGAGGTTTTATTTAATCCTTCATGCCTTATTGGCACTGTAATGTCTATTTTGAATTGTCTTGCATATAGTTTCCCAAACTAATAAAAAAAATATCTTCATAAATGACTCTTGATAGGGGAAGAGAAATTTTCACTGTAGATATTACTGCAATTTACAGGGACTTGAACATATAAATGAGCTTAGGTGAATAGGTAGTCTTGCTGACCCTTAGGAAGTTTGGGTAAATGGAATCTAAACAGTTTTAAGTAACAACTGGTTATAGTTAATTTCTATTCTATTATAATTTCCATTTATATTTATATAACTGGTTATAGTTAATTTACTTTTGGCAGGCAAAAGGACTATATGAATGGTAACTGTCTGCTGAAGCTACTGTTGTTTTATCTATTTTCATTCCACCTGATTTCTTCCCTTGACTAATATTTGCCTTTTTAATTCTTCTCACCTTTCCATTATGTCAGTGATGACATCAGTAAGTCTTTGGAAGCACAAACTTCTGCCCTTTAAAGTCATAAAGTATATTTCTGTCACATAAATAAAAAACTATATGGTAGAATTTGTTGCAGCCATCCTTGGCTTCCAGAGGCTCAGTAGCAGTAATAATAATAATAATCATCATCATCACTATTATTATTATTATTGTTTTATGGAAAATTATAAATATTATGAGGCAAAAGGATTTGGAAGGAATATTAAAACTCATGCCTAAAGGCATAAAAAAATCTCTAACTGATGGGTTGAAGAAAGAAACTTTTTCCTCAGGGCAATTATAATTGCTTAGCACATGTCTTCCTTCAGCTTTCTTTAAAACACATTATGACACTGAGAGTCACTGCTAAAAACAGAATAGTAGAGTAGATGGAGGGCTGAATTGTTTTTGCAATGACATTTCTCTTAGCCCACATCACTTTAATGCTGTTGTCATTTAGTTACTCGGTCCCAGAATTTGCTAAACAGATTCTAAGATGACCCTTTTCTCAGCTATATTTTTTTCTATTTGCTGCATAGTTTATGAAAAGCTAAATTCGGCAGACTCTCTGCAGTACTTACAGCCTCAGTTACATCTTTCACCTCATAGCCTCCTTCACACATTCTGTTCTCAGGCTACTAGGGTTCTGTTTTGTTTTTTCTGTCAGTCTTCTGTCCTTTCTGGCTTGGTTTCTATCTTTCTTGTGGCTTTTCAAGTCTTACTGAACACTTTTTTTTCTTTTTGAATATTGGCATAGTATTCTGTTTTACTAAGAAGAAAAAAAACCCAATATAAATTACTAAAATTGGTAGAGAATCCTGGTTTTCCTTCTAGGATTTGAATTTCTTTATACCATTTTTTTTTACCATAATGGACTTTTAATCCATACCAAATTGGCAAAACATTAGTTTTTAGCTGATATAGATTAAATCTATTACACTGTAGTCACCAGTTAAACTATAAGGAAACAGCTCCTCAAGAATTCTGTTCCAAGATCCATAGGGTGAAAAATAGGGCAGTGTAGATGAAATTAATTTATATACTTACAGGCTGAACTGGATGAACTGCTTCTAGTAAAAGAAAAGTCTTTTATTCTTACAAATTTATGTTGTGGTATATAAAATTGAATTTGTCTCTAGAAAATACAGCAGTGACCAATGTAAATTGACCCCCATAAGTAACTATTTCTTTTTCTTTATAGATACTAATTTTACATGCATTTTGTCATCCATGTAGAATCAACTATTTACTTTTTGTATCATAAATTATGCAGCTTAAATAAGTATGACTTATATACTACTGAAGTGAATAAACTAACAGACTCTACACTTTGTATGAATTCTACAAGTATGATTTACCACTCTTTACAATCAGTTAGTTTTTAGCTTTCATAAGGAAAAATTTGTTTCAGTATTTTCTTTAAGTTACCATTTCAAGTAAGACTTTCAGTACTCCTGTGATGATCCAGTCAGCAGGTGCCAAAAGACAATGTCTTGTGATAAACATATTCTGTTTCCACTTCTGTTTAATTTGCCAGTGATTCTACCCAGATTTTCACAGGCTTCTTTGTGTTTTACATGCTGTTCTAAACTGGACATTGTTCTGCAGTTAATCTTCTTTATGAAGTTTCCTTTAAACTTTACACACATAGAGTTTAGTACTGAAGTGTCCCCCCATATTTTATTCTGTCTATGATTTGATGCAACTAAATGTGCACACGACTGAACTATAGGGATGATGGTGGCAGTCTTGTTGTGCTTATATTTAGTTGAATGGGTGTTGTGAATATTAAACCACCCTTACATACAAGAACAAGAAGTGTGAAGGAGCCAGCCAGAGAATACCAGAAATAAAGTGGGTTAAAGATAAATTGAGTGAGGATGTGGGACTTATATTTTGAAAATTAATTCTCTATTCATGTCTAGCATTCACAGTGTAACCCTTTTATTCATAGTAACATGAAATTATGATTAAATCTTAAACAACCCACACCACAGACTCGGGGAGAATAAGTGTTCCTCTAGTTCAGAAACTTAGCCACATAATCTTTGCACATAACTAAAATATGGTTGTATGAAAAAATGCTTTATAGGTGCAGTAGTTTTTTAAAGATCATCTCAGATCGTATCAGAATTAATAATTTCTGAATCTTTCCCTGATTTTTTTTAGTTTCTAACTCACTTGTAGGCAAATTAATGGAATAGAGGGCTGGGATTCACAACATTACTGGAAGAAGAATGGCTGTCACAGGACCTCAAGTGTTAGTCCATGATGGGAAGTATCTGGGTTCAGGCTTTCACAAACACAGGATATGCAGAGGAGGATGATGTACTCAGCCTCTTGTTATGACATTATATCAATAATTAAAATGGCCTTAGATTCCTCATCTCTTAATGAATGTCTTAACCATGAAATCAGACACCAGCCTCTCTCATGTTTCTGTACTGTGCATTCTTCCACCTTTATCAAGCTCACTCAATCCCAGACAAACTCCACTGGATATTGTCAGTGCAGAGCTGGGATCCAGCAATGCTAAGCTCGTGCCCCTGGGCAGCAACTACAGGGCAAGCTCAGCTCTGCACTGGGCTGGTTCAAGGATCCTCCTCTTGGCTCAGGGCAGAAGAACAGGAGACTAATATAACTTGTCTTGTTCCTGTTCTAGATGCAAACCTTTATTGAAAATTAACCAGGATCGTGCTCAAAATCCATTCCAAATATTTTCATTTGTTCTTCTTCATTCACAAATACTTTAAGAGTAAAGACCCTTGAAAATTCCTATGATGACTATACGAAACCCTTCTCCTGTGTAAGCAATAGTGCTTGTCTGAGGGTTCTTGAGTCCATCTTAATGGAGATGCCTTCCATTTAAATTTTTCCACTCATATAGAGACAAAAATGGATGCCTCTATTTTGTCAAATTCTGATTCATCTTAGTCCCAGCCCTGTCAACTGTAGGAATTCCTGTGAAATTTGAGGAGAAAACTCAAGTTTTTAGAAAACCCTCAGAAGAAAAAGAAACTAAACCTTCTCTAAGAATTTTTCTTCTACTTTTTTATATATAAACAAAAATTAACTGTTCCTCAAATTAAATATAATTCTTCTAAAGACTCCTTTTACTGAAAATATCAACATTTTTGCTGTAACTCTGCCTTTTAAGTCGATAATCTCAATGCTTTAACAATTTACTATATGTTGCTTTCCTATAGTTCACAGCTAGGGAAATTAATTATTTTCAGACTCAGAGCAAATATTTGAGTAAATGGAATTAGTTTACTGATACATGAACAAATCTAGGACAAGATTTACTCATATTTACAGAAATTTAATCTAATGAATCAGGTTGATTTTTTTTCCCTAGTATTTAATGGACCTTACCCAGGATCAGTAAAAGTAAATCACTAAAATACTAAAGCAATTTCTTCTACACTCCTCTTTGAAGGAGTAACCTGTATAACTAACAAATAGCTGTATACAGTTTGTTACAATCATATGAAAGAAATATTTCTTTTTTTTTCCTTCTACTGTGTTCTAGATTATAATCAAGACTGTCTTCTGTGTAACAACATTAGCATGTTTGCAGAAAATAGCTGCATAATGGGCACATTAAGGGTAGATTAGCCACATTGACTTTCTAATTTGGTGTTCTGTCTTCAACAGTGGTTAGTACTGAGTGTAGCAAAAGAAGCACAAGATTTATTAATATTGGATAGGCACATGATAACTTCTTAAGAGAATATTTCTTTAAAAATACATGCCTGTCTTGAACTATTTCCAGTCTATCCAGAAAGTATAAATGTCCTTAACTTTACTACACAAACACATTTACCTCTTTTCCTCCAGTAGGATTGTAATTTTACTAATATCTCATGGCAATTAATGCATTATTCTAATGTTCTAGCAAGAAATCCTATTCTTTCTGGAACTACACAAATATGGAAGGCTTCTTTAGTTCCTGTGCAACTGCCTAAATATATTGCCAAATTTGTATTGCCTGCAGCATTTAATAATAATAAACCATGGCTATCCTATGCTCTTTTATGAGCATAGTCAATGTCTCTTTTTTTTGAGCCCTTTTGATGATTATAGTTATTTTCCTTCTGCTTAGGTGTGTGATTCTTTGTATTAGTTTGTCAGACTATAGTGTTTCAACTATAGCATTTTGACTCAAGCAACTTTATGAACTCCAATACATAATATTAAAAATTCTTTATCTTTGCTCTGATTTCGTAACTGCATTTAAAAAGGAAAATGTCCTGTACAAACCCTCTTCAGACTTTTCCAAGTTTTCATATAACATTTTCATAATAAACTTTCGTTATGATAAATGAAAATTCAAGATTCTCTTTTTGTTTCTTTAAGAAACTGCTATAACAATTAGAAGTAGAAATGAAATATTTTGAGGATTTAGAAAAATATTTTGTTAAGCTTTTTTTAAATGCAAATGCAGTGCAAAGATATTTCTAACAGAGATTTTTTTTTTTAAACAGGCTTTAAACTATAGCCTAGAAGGCAATAATATCAAGAACTTAATTCCTTCAATTAGGATATGTTACAAGTCTTACATTTTTACAATACTAATTGCAAAATCATACACTGCTAAAGCAAACAAGAATTTCTAGACTTGAATCTTATTTACATAATATTAATGGAAAAATTACCAAGGCTGTATAAAACTTCAATTCTTCTTTTTGAAGAGAAAGGTGAACATTATACTCAGCAATTTGGCTTTCACTCAAATGCACACTGCCTGTGTTGTTACATGAATAACATAGTTATTTTATCAAATTTCATCTTGTTAGTGATCTATTGTATTTTAGAAGTAAAATAAATTTGAATTCCACTTCTGTTTCCTAGATTATTTCATCTAGCAAAAAAAGACTGATTGTAAGAAGAAATTATTCCCAATGTAGAGAGCTAGTGCAAACTATTTCTGACCTAATAATTGCTTAGAAGTTTTTCCATTTTGTAATTTTTTTCTCCTGGATTGTCATCTGGATTAGGTGCCATTCATTCTCTCTGTGTCAACTTAAACTCAGAGTTCTGAACAGTATGTGAATATGGGTTTAGGTGATGTAGCTCAAATTTTTGCACAGAGACTACCTATAATTAAGAACAGCAAAAGAATTGTTGCTTACCTGAGAAAAATTTTTGCAACCAATTCTATGCACATGTAGAGCTATTCTAAAGTTATTCTGACTTCTTCTTTCTTTTTGATTATTTGAAGGCACTTTTATGTTCTCAGTGAAGCTTTATTCTGCAAGCAGGTATTAGAAGAAGACATCTTTTGAAGAAGATCTTTTGAAAGATTTGTGTCACAGTCAAACAGGAAAGTGAGGAGAGAAAATGGATACAATAATCTGAAAGTGTCCTGGATAAGTAAAAGGGAAAAAAAGAAAAACTAATTTTAGGATATTTAGTACACTTGCACACATACAAATATCCATATAATTATCTATGTAATATACAGTCACATATAATGAAATATAGTCACACAGGCAGAACTATATATAAATGTTTACAGAGAATGACAGAAAAGTTATGCAGCTTGATAGGCTTTCCATCTTTGCCACTTTCAGATTCTTTATCACTGCCTCAATTGCAATAATGTTACTATATTTTGGCTTATATCACATAGGTGTAACAGCATTCTTAGTGCTTTATAAAAAGAGTTTATCTAGAATTATTTTTCATTTACACCAGCAAAAATAATGGAAATGAGGTTTTACAGACCTTTACTTTCAGTGCTGTTTTCTGAGGAAAAACCTTCTTGGTTCAAAACTGTGATTGGTTTTACTTAAAAGTAAAATCACATAGATGATCACTATAATAGTTACAACATGTTCTTTTCTTTTTTTTTTTTTTTTAGTACAAAAATATAAAGAATATTGGCACAAGAGCAGCTAAGTCCCTGAAGACCTGAGAATCTGCAAAAGACTACAAGAAAATAAAAGTCTATATAACACCCTATTATGAGTTATGCAAATTCTGGCAGCTGCCTGGCTAACAATTACCATGCACCACTGAACCCAAAGCAGCTGCATAGAATGCATTGGAAATACATGTTAATTGATTAAAAACAGTCTTAATCAGGAATATTTATCAATTGTGGCTGTACGTGCTCTTCTACGCTGCTAAACACACCATGTATGGATTAACATCAATTCCAAAACTATGTGATATGTTTATCCTTGAAGCAAAACAAAATATGAAAAACTGTGCTGATGGTAGGAGACTCAAAGGTTTGCAAAGAAGAGACAGGACATGCCAAAGAGTCCACACTGGTCTGGGTAAGAAGCATGGAGGAAAGGGCAGCTGAAGCTGCTCTCTGCCAAATGAGCATGATCCATCCTACCACTGAGCACATATGGAGGAGGCAGAATATTCACCAAATGAAAAAGCTATACAAAAACATCTTATATGTGGGCACACAGAATGGCAGGTGGGCAAATGCACTCTTTTCTTTAGGAAACAGAGAGAAAAGTTAATTTCAGTCTACACAGGAAGAACAATTAGAAACTCTTACAACTAAATTCAGCCTAAATACTGCACAGATAGAAACTCTTCAAGACAAATCAATTTACGAGAATTAAAATAATGACTGGTATTGCTGCCCTTTTACCTGCTAGGTGCAGAGACTCATCCTGAATTCTTTTGTACCAAAGTGTTCAAAAAACTGTATGAAAGAGCAATTAACTTTAGTGAAATTACTGTTCATTAACCCCTTTTGACATTAGAAAATAAAGCATTTTAGAGAACTGATACTGAAATTAAATTTAATTGAAACCAGAAGACATACCTCTTTGAAAAAAAATTTATCTCTTATGTCAGCAGACACCTCTTATTCTAGTTGTCAGATTCTTCTTTAGCTCACTTATTCTCTGTAGTAAATATAAAATAAGGAGTTGTTAAACATTTTCTTTACATGACCATAGCAACCTTCCATGATAACAGCATATTTCCCTGGAAAACAGAATTAAAGTGATCCATGTCACTGATTACAAATAGCAGTCATTCAATTAAATATTATTATTCAAGTCAGAGAGATTACTTTTGTAAGAGCCTGATTCTGGTAAATATATACTTTTATGTTTTCTATGCTTTATACCAGAAACACCATCTTAAATTCAGACCCTTTTAAATTGAAACAAGATTTTGTAGTTATGAAAAGGAAAAAAAAGCAGAATGAAAGGTAATTAAAATTACAAAGAGTTAATGCATTGAATCTTGACCATTTCATGCATATTAGCTGGAGCATCTTCAGGGGAAAACTGTTTCCCTTTTGCTGTATGACAAATTCATGAACAAACCTCTTAGTTTACAGGAAAAGCAGTAAGATCAGTGTGGTCATATATAATTTATTTAAGTTAATTAATAGACAATTCTAATAAACACATAGAAATATAACTCAATACAGAACTAAGATCAGAAAGTAATTTTTCAAAATCCCAAACTTCACTGTTAAGTCACAAATCTATTCACAGCTAAGGAATGCAGATTTCAAACCAATATATCTAACTCCTGATGATTATTTATGTCTGACATCAGTGTGATTTAGACACCCAAATCCTACAACCATTCTGAACATACCAGCCTGAATTACAAGCTTTTGGAGCAAGATAAGCCCCAAAGCAATATAATGCAACCACACTGACTACAACTAGATTTCTTCTATATAAGGCATGCTATATATTTGATCTGAAAAAGAATCAGAGCAGTAACCTGTAAATAATACCCAGGCATGGCACAAGGTGCTTAAGATACAATTTTACAAATAAACCAATGAAAACAACTTTCATTGTCATCATGTCTAACTCCTTGTTTTCTGAGGTAATGTGTATCATACAGCCCAGGCTCTTTCAGAGGTCCGCTCTTATCAAATTGATTAGAGGACATAGCCAAAATAGCTTAAAAGAAGGCCTTTTTCAAAATATAATTCTTCTTATGGCTACCAGATCACTACTCTTCTAATGTTTGCTGTATTTATTTCCATTGCCCTTGGTCTTTTAATTTGTGTGCTTTTGTTCTTTGACTGGGGTGATTTCTCTGAGGCATTTGATCTGCACTGTTTTTTTCCTTTTGATAAATTTCTAGCAAGCAATTATATGATCTATGAGCTAGATGGAAAAAGACAGTTTTTTCAGCACTCTGGTAAAATGAAATCCCTGCCTTCCTGATTACTCCAGCAGCTGCTGTCTAGACTTCATCCAGACTACTAGAATTGAACAAAGAATCCAGGTCAGTGGTGTAACAGTGACTTTTTTATTGTATTTCACTATTTCAGTACTTGAGTGAAGCACTTTCTACTTCCACAAATTCTTGAAATTTATTTGATTAAAAAAGACAGAAGCATTTGTGATGGAAACATGGTCACAAAGCAGAAAAGAATTAAGATGCAAGATTGGTAGCACACCTTTGTCAAGTTGACTTTAATTTTTATTGGAATCTCACAGGTGGAAGGATAGTAACTCACAAGTCACTGTACTGCAGCCAGTGGCTTGGCAGCCTGCCCCAAAGAGTTCCCAGTTTCCCACCACCTTTTCTGTCAAGTTCTTCTGCTGCTTGTGTAAATGTTCAAGGGTAACAGCCACAGACCTGCTTTGGTGTCTTAGTTTTCACTCAAACAAAAAAACAAACAAGATTTGAATCTCACCAGTCCAAAAGACTGACATTCCAAAGTGGATCAAAGTTTAGAATATTTTATATTCAGACAGTGCAGCACTTGTATTATGTCCAAAACAATGCATTCAATATCTGTCCCATACTCACAGAAAACACCAGAACCTTTGCACACAACAGAGCTACAGACTTGAAGCCACTTGGCTGTCACCATACTGTCTGATATTATAGAGTCAGAAAATAAATGTGCCGTAATTTTTGCCAAAGTTGATGGCTCACAAGGACAGATGGAGTCTTACTATTTTTGGAGCAAATAGACACCAGATGCTATGGAAAAAGAAAAAATACTGTGACACCAAATTTTATTTCCTGTATCTACTGCACCCTTCATGCTTGCATTAATTAGCTCTCAATACTGAATTGGACAGTTTTCTACCTATACAGTTAATCAAGTCAAGATTGACTCTTTGGAGCTGATCACGCCAGATAGTTAAAAGTGACTTTATGCAACTGAATGTCCCAAGTAGCTAAGAAGAAAAATTTTCATTCCTATTTAGTTGTGGTGCTATGCTTAGTATGTGGTAACTATGAGAATAACAGATGTCTTATTGAAGGACTTTCTTTCAAACCACTGAAAAAAATAAAAGAAGAAACTGAAATAAGCCATTGGTTCGTCTTCACACCTCCAGAAGCAATAGCATAATAAACAAATCGCTGCCTGACTCAGTGTCTATTACTTATCTTACTTATTTTATAGTATTCTCCCTGAAGATTGAATTTTTTTCTTCTTGGAGGCCTTTTAACATAGCATGAAGTATTGCTTTTACTATTCTCACCTTGAGCACAAGATCTTTCCTTTAGCTGTATTCTCAAGTGCTGATTCATATGCCCCCCTGTAAACCTCAAACATATTGTCTCAGAATGGAAATGGATTTCCTCAGTACCATACAAAGCCCACCTAAGTACAGTAGTTTGGTGGCTTGTCTCTCAGGCTTGTCTCCAATAAACCAATGAAAAGAGAAAAAAAATCATTCTTTGTGGGATACCTTCATGTATAAGAGAGCAGTAATTAAAAAATATATACTCCCAAAATTTGGAATTCTGCCCAGTTCAGAACTATTACTTAAAGCAAAATAGGCATCTTTAATACTGTGGAGTAATATCAGAAAAGTTTGGTGCATAAAGTATTAAAAATGCTTTATTTTTTTTCACTATTCAAGTATGTATTATTACTATTTTTTAATATTATCTTTGTTCCTCAAATAGAACTTTTGGCATGTTGAGATATCTGAAAAGGAAAGACTCTACTCTAAACAAAAAAGTCTTCTTACTCAAAACATTCTTATTCTTATTTACTCTGGCAGAACAACACATATAAATACATCTCAGAAAAAGTAGGAGGCATTGTTGAGGAAGTTACCAAGCAACCCCTCTTTAAAGCTAAGTAACAATAATATTTTCTATAAATTTGGTGAGCTTATATCAGAAAAAATATCTATGTTAAATTGTAATATGCTGAGAAGAAATGCCAATACAAAATGCAATTTAATTGTAACAATCAGCAGAAGAAGATACAGAAATAAAACCAAATGCATGGCATAATTACTGGAGGCATTGAAAACTGAGACAATTTTATTGCACCATCTTTCCCAGAGATGAGCTGCAGCAATCAATAAGAGATATTGCTGACCTTGCAGTGTGTATAACATTCAATAAATATCTAGGGCAATCTACTAGCATTTTATTAAAATGAATCTGTAACAACACTGTATTGTCTAGCAAACCCATCACATCTGATGTCACCACCAATACTACTTCTTCCAAAGTTCCAAAAAAATCCTAAGATAACTAGTAGAACAATTTCATGCCTGTAGTGGCAGTAAATTAGCATAGAAATGGTGCCAGTGTAATTAGATTTTTTAAGGTCTTTTAAAAAAAGTAATAGCATTATCAGTACACTCTCTCATGTTGCTACAGTAAAACCAATGTAAAAGTAGTTAACTGTCAATCACTTCTGTAAACACATAAGGAAGGAATACATACACACACACGGAGAAGATGCAGGGATTTTATATTTTTAACCACAGCAGATTTACACTAGTAGAATCCATCAGCTCATAAACTATTTTTAGATCCTCTTTTTTTCTTTTCTTAATTGAATACCTTCTTTCTAGAAGAAAGAAAATCTCACAGGGGGAAGAAAAAAAAAAAAAGCAAAAGAAGAAAAAACAGTCCAAAACATTGTCACACAAACCAGCACAAATGTGAGAGATTTCAAGTCAAAAAGGAATATATATCCTAGCACATATGTGGTTAAATAAGAATGTCTGAAACATTACAAGCAATATTTACGTCGTTATTTGCAGGATTCTGCATTCTACCTTTATGAGAACACATTCAGATAGGTTTACATAATGTACCTGACTTCAGATGAAAATTTTGCAGTATTTCATACAGTAGCAAGGAAATGTGTTAATGAGAAGGAATAAGTTGTTTATAGGCTGCAGGAACATTCTGACTGTAAACTACATATTAGTAATAATCATCACAATAATGAATAATAATAATAAAAATAATGGCCAATAGATTAGCTGTGTTCAGCGTAGTCAAAGGGAGACTTTTTTCTGTTTTACCACTGTGCTTAAGATCAACTTTGACCTTTTTTCCTTTATGGTGCTACTTTTCAGTAACCCATAATTCTGAGAGCATTCCTCACAAAGACAGTAAGAATGTAACTTAACCATGTCCCGGTTTGAAAGGACAGGTGTCTGCCAGTAAAGGCAGAAGTTTCCCCTTGAAATAGAGACTTTGGTTCCACTCCCCCCCAAGTATTATAATTGTTTGAATCAAGGACTCTGAGCAGAGATAAGGGGGTGGGAATAACAGCTCTTTTACTAATATATCTAACTGTACAATCAGAAAACAACAGTAGTTGTTAAAATTGCTAACAGAACAGAATAGATAACTCAGTGTCAGTCCCTTTAGATGCAAGCACGCTGTCTCTGTGCTTAGTCCACAGCCCGGATCTGCTGAGGGCAGACGGAAACGGAGGCAGGAGGGAGGGGGGTGGGGCGGCAGCGGCCACGCCAGTCTCGGTGGGAACGGGCTGGAGCGGCAGCTCCTCGCTCACCGTGTGTGTCCGGGTGATCAGCTGTGTCCGCAGAGGCAGGAGGCTGGAACGGGGCAGATGCAGGGCAGGTGATCACAGAGGGTCTGGCTCTCCTGTGTTCCACAGCGGGGTCTGGAGAGCGGGGCGTCCTCCTCCGAGCTCGCTGGAAACACGAGTCCCCTCCCGGAAGCCTCAGAGGCCCCTCTGGGAGCTGTTCCCACCCACCCCTTTTGTCTGGACTCATCAGAGACCCTGGGTGTAACCCGGCCAGCTCCATTGGCATGATAATGGGAAAAATTCTTTCAATTGACACAGTAATAGAAAAACACTCAACCCCCAACAAGCCATCATTCAATTAAGTTTTGATCCTTCTCTACAGATTATTTAATTCAATGTACAATTATTTAGATGATAATTTAAGAAAAATGCTAACTTTCACAACTCTCTGAAAAGAAATACATCTGTTGTCTTATTTCTGTAAATATTCACTACACAGCATAAATCTCAATGTAACTTGGATTTCAGAATGGGTTCACAGAAGAATAGTTAACTGCATTTTAATTTTCATAACTTGCATTTAAAGAACAATACACTAGAGCAATATTCATGTTCTGTCATAGAACAGATAAAGTAAAAAATCTTTTGGTAAAACAGGGCCGATTCTTGAGTTACAAACACATTTATGTTCTTTCAACTTAATATTATTTCCTGCTTGTACTAGCAGCACCTGCCTCATTAAATATTAGTCTTTAAATCTGCTACAGACAACACACAAGGAAAGCTAGACTACTCCAACAAATATGCACTTAAAACCATCAGTAATACTAATCAGTGTTCTCTTTATTCTTTACAGAGTGCAACTCAAATTTAGCCTTTAAAAAGGCTCACTATTCTCTTCGTCATTCTTTTACAATCCATATTACATTTCCAGTCTATCAGTAAATCTGCATCACACTTACCAATTTTTTCTCAGCCTTTTTGTGTTAGCTCGTGAAAAATTCTTAAAATAGATTCTCCTGTAATTATATTGTTAAATAAGACTAAGAGAGCCCCTTTTTTGTATAGGTTTTCTATTGTTTGGTTAATTTGGTTTGGGGTTTTTGTTTGGTGTGGATACACCCAGGTTTTAGGAAAAGGAGGTTGTTTCAGTTAGTTTTGAGTAGATTTTTACTTGGAGTTAATAGTATTACTTACACAGTCAGGTAATACTTTTTAAATTATATTGAATTTTTCTCTATTGTATAACTATGTGTATAAGTTATGTGTATAACTTCTAGCATAAATTTAAGAATTCTTTATTGCTATTTCACAGACTTCAGTAAGCTATTCTTGTTCACACAACCAAGATGGATGCTTTTATATTCACTAGATTTTTTAATTATACAGTCGAGCTGAGAATCATGACTCGTTGACATTGTTCACTGGTTCTACAGGGTCTGGCTCATAGAATAAAATACAAAGCAGATAACGACAATCTAGATTACTTGCTATTATCATGTTAGATAAGCCTTTCAGAAATTTCTCTTTGTGACGAATATAATGTTCAAATGATACCAGAAAGCCTTTCATACTTTGAGTCCTATTTACTTTTATTGGTCTTTTCTTTATGAGTGGAACAAAACATTAATAGTGATTTCTCAGAACAAGATTTCCCATCAGCGGCATAAAGATTTACACCTCAAGGGCTTTGGTATAATTGTTCATGATTGCACAAGTTAACCGGACATACCCTGTTTGACAGCAAGATGCTTTTAAAAGTAGTTTATTTAGTAATAAAAATATGATAGAATGGTTGAAGTGGCTCAGAAGTCTGAAGTTAATCAACTACCTTTCCAGAGTTGTACTTTCTCTTCTAGAGGTACAGTTCTGCTATTTGTCTCCAAATGGTAAATTGCACTGTTTCCAAAAAGGCAATATTTTTTAACATTTTTTTTTAAATTACTTTTTTCTAAAGTCACAAAGCTTAATCTCCTTACCTTGCACAGTTCATAATACTTCTCCACCCAAACATTTCAGATTTCTCATTCATTTAAGGGGAAAAAAAAGCAAAATGACAAACCTTCTTGGGAGAGGGCAACATTTTACAGGTAACTGAGTAAACTTCTTATTCCCTCTCCCCTCAGAAAAATCAATCCAAACATGCATTTATTTGTCCATTGCTCTGACATATTATTTTGATTGCAAAAATACCTAATTGGAAGCTAAGTCTTGCTCTAAAGACCTTCAAAGGAATGAGAGTCATACCTTCAGCTAAACATTCAGACATGGATGTCAGGCTCAAAACATTGGAAAAGAAAAAAAAATTCTGAAGACTGATAGTTAAGCATGGGAACTGTCCTCATCAATCACCATACAAAAAATTGCTGCTCACACACAGAGTAAAATACTGGAGTATATGGAGGTGATGAATTTGGATGACACTGGATCTCCTTTGTTTAAGCAGAAGAACTTCAGTAGAAACATTTTTTGTCTAGTCAACTGTAGTTGACATGGAAGGCTGCCACCACTCAGCAACAATCTCAGCAGCCGAGATTGTTGAAGTTGCCCTTTCCCCAGAGCTGGGATGGAATGGGCAATGAGGAAACACAGACTTTTTGGCATCCCAGATCCTGACTAACAGGTAACAGGCCACCTGTTTCTGCTGCCAGCTCACCACATTTACAGGACACATTATCTACCTCTGCTGCAGGGAAATTAAAGCTCAATTGGAACCTCAATTTGGTAACAGCCAGAGGCCCAAGTAGCTGGCTGTAGATTCAATAACTATGACGTTTCCACAACATATAAAAAAAAGCTGCTGCTTTAACCACCAAAACCAACTGAGTCCATTAGGATCATCAGGTTATATTCACAATGAAAAGGGTTTTTTTTGTCTGAGTAAAAATACTGCGATGTGTAGTAAGAAAAAAAAAAAAAAAAAAAAAAGAAAGTTCCATCAATATCCACATAAATCTTAATTTAAGCCGTACACCATATGTGTGATGTTGGCAAGACAACTGCACTGGACTTACTCATTTGTCAGACTAGGAAAACAGGTGAGGATGAGCAATGAAACCAACACATAAGTTGAGCTTAGGCTGCTACTGAACCCCCTCTGCAGCAGGGCCATGGTGCACGACACAGCACAGCAACCGCCCAGCCAGAATACAAGTGGGTACAAAGAGGCTGCCACAGATACAAGAGGCTGCAAATAGAGTCCTTGTCCCAGCAAGAAGAGTCACCTGTCCCTATTTTCCTACAACACTGACATTTCTTTCTCAGAGAAAATTTAGCATAAAATATCTAGGTTTTGCTGATATACTGGACAATGATATTCAGTCCAGTTTTTTGATTTTCTTTGAAACCTCTTTAGTACCTGAGTTCCTGTTGTTGCTCAGGGAATAACATACTGCTGTTTGTGGAGAGCTGAACAACAGTCATTCACAATATATTTATGCATGCAATTCATTTTCACCATAATAGCCTCTAGAAGAAAGGCTTGTGCAGCCCACAGACTTCACAGGCACATCTTTCTTTTACCTCTGCATAAAGGTCTGTCACTCAGCTCACCTAAGAATAGTGATTTAATCTATTGACTAATTTTAAAATAATTTTAAATAGGGGTATGTTCCCATCC
Source organism: Erithacus rubecula (assembly GCF_903797595.1). Classification (NCBI taxonomy): domain Eukaryota; kingdom Metazoa; phylum Chordata; class Aves; order Passeriformes; family Muscicapidae; genus Erithacus; species Erithacus rubecula. Next base: position 38,495,601 of record NC_136687.1, read on the forward strand.
AGCATCCAAAGATATTTTTCACCAGCTTCAGTTGCAGTGAAAGGATGTTGTGATCCATCACATAGAATTAGAAACAGCAGATGATAACATGTACTTACATTAATGAGGCACAAAACACACCTGCTAAGGAAACAGTGGGAGTGTACAGCATGACCTACTTTCTTCTTCACGGTAAGTCAGGCTACAGATTTTAGGGTAAATAAAAGCATTGCTTGAGTTTTTAAGGTACTGGATATGAGAAAGCATTTTGATTAAAAATATTTCTTCTTGCACTTTAATATGAAGAGTTTTAAAGCCTCAATCTAGGGGAAAAAAACTCAGGTGACAAAAGAAAAATAGCTAATCTCAGTGACAGTGAAACAGTATGAGAGTACTAGGTTTTAATATATATAACTGTTGGTCATACCACCATCACAAAACACAAACAAGAAATTCCACGAACCTCTGGAGCTTAGAAATTCTGCAGCTTCCATATAATTCAACAGCTGCCCCAGGGAAGACACAACTAAGGAATAGATGTGTACTTACTGCAAAGCCTGAAAGAAGGAAAGGAGCAAGCTCACAGCTGCCCACAGGCTGAACAGAAAGCTGACCATGTACCAGTTATCAGTGTCATTTTGACAAAAAGAAAAAACAAAAGAAATATATTGATTTTGAGCCAGAAATACTATGCTCCTTCAGTCTTTATCTTTTTCTCAGTGCTTTTGAAATTGGTGTCAATTCTTTTGAGGCAAGTTTCTTCATATAATACCTCGAAATAATTTAATCTTGATTTTACTACTCCTTTTTTTTGGAGGAAAGCACTCTTTTCAGTCCTCAGGTTACAAACTAAAAAATAATAAACTGCCATCCATCCTTCTATCAGCTTTTACAGCAAATAGCATCACTTCAATTTTATTGAAGCCTGTCCCACAAGTTACCTACACATATTCTTCATTCTCCTCTTGCTTCTAATCTAAGATCAGAGCAGGAGCAGAGACAAAAGTCCTCATGTGGTCACTACCAAGAACTATAAAGCCAATATGTTGTTGCATAAATAACCATGTAGCAACAATAAACTAATATATACCCTTTTTTAAAGGAACTTATGTAGCAAATTCCATTGCCTTCTAATTAATGCGGTAACTAAAATAACATCTTTGTACTTTGAATATTACACATACATATCTCTGATAGTTTTATCACATATCCAGCATTTGAATAAAGCAGCATTTGAATTTAAATCAGTATTTATTAAATATATATTCTTAACTATATCCGTGTTGAGTATTGACATCTGCTAGGAGGCTAGATTTGCAGGAGAAGGAAAATGACAAATCTTGTACATGGAAATGATAGAAAAACACAGACATTCCTGTTTCAGGCTGACATTTAGATCAATGATCTCCTTCTTCTGCCTGTCTGTCAACAGGCAGTGCCACAAAACACCATTGCTAACCTTCAGTCTTCACTTCTCCTCTCTTACTATGCCCTACAGTTCAGGTTACATCTACTATCCCCTGAGCCATTAAAAAACTCCTGGATTTTGCCTGCAGGGCATTTACTGTACCTCTTACTTTCCAATATTTAAAAAGCCAGATGGTAAGGGTAACACTCACTTTCTCTGATGTAATTTTCTTGGATAAAAATAACTGTCAGTCTATATGGTTTTCAGCAGTAATAATGAATTTATTCAATGCTACAAACAAGCCAGACTGAGTTTTAGACAGAATCAACAATATTAAAATCTGCCTATTTTTAAAACACTAGTAAATCTGCTTGTCAGCAATGAACTACAGATTCCCAACTTGCCATTTCAAATGAAAAACACCTCCGACATTCTTTAAGAGTGTTAATGAATGTTGGGGAAGAACTTCTCCATTTTGTTGTCCTTCCTCACTTATTTTGTGGCTACTACTTTATTAGAACCTGAATTTAAAATTCATCCTGATATTCATGAAGGATAAATAGATACATACAGTGACAACCCCAAGTACATCACTCACACTGATAGGATTTTTGCTTAGCAATTTAATCTTGTTCTAACTAGCCACAAGGCAGCTACAAATAATTAGTGAACAGAATAAATTTAGATTACTTTTATATTCAATTGCTTTATACGAAAGGCACAATTTCCTGAAGAGTCTGGTTTGGGTTTTGCACACATAAGAACATCAAAGTTCACATAACGAAATAAAGATGTAGACTCAAAGACTCATCATAAAAAAGACACAATTTTTTTATCATGTATAGATTGAGACTGCAGACAGATATGATACAGATTTCACAGGACAATATTAAAGCAGCTTGGACTTAAAGAGGGCAGGGGATATTATAACAGCCCTGTTTCTATAAGCAGAGCAGTGTTCTGGGATTTCAGGACAATAATTATGTTTAACAACTGAATGCTTTAACTTTACTGTTTAGCAATGGTATATGCTCTCCTTATCATTAGGCAATGTTCTGTCAAAACACTTACCCTCTATATAAATTAATTGCTATGCCATTCTGAGGCATGAAGAAAATTGTTGAATTTATTGGAAGTCTGAAAGCACAAGCACTCAAAGTGAAATAGATGTGCAGCTGGGAAACAAATTTCTTTAAAAAACCCATAAATTAACCACATAAATTTTTCATACAACTGCATGCACAGTCCCCTGTATATCCTCCTAATATTACTAAACTAAAAAAAAAACACAAAAAAACCCAAACAAACAAACAAAAAAACATATCTAGAAGGTTATTTGTTCTTATTTTGTTCTAATTTCAACAAACTGGACAGATGGGATGCAGAGAAATGAAGAAAACTTGAGAAACTATGAAATCTGTGGAAAAATTTGCAGGCTGATCTACCAGTTACATGTTACCATTTTTTTGAGGGTAAAGAAAAGGACTATGCAAAAAAAAAAAAAAAAAACCACATTTTGTCGTGGTGGTGTAGGCTATGTGTGACAAGCTTGTTTACCTCTGCTAGTGTTTTAAGGTGTGCTGACATGCATTAAATCTAAGTGCTTTTCTTAGAAAAGGCCATTTTAAGGTGTTCTTGGGAACCAATAGCTCAAACTGAAGCCTGCTAACCCTCCATCTGAGTTGATGTAGTTGTTGAAAGCCCTGGGTATACATCTTCCCTTTGCCAACCCTCATTACAGATGCCTTTGCTGGATATCTCTGGCTGCTGAAGGGGAAGTGGGTGGTTAACCCACAGTCTTTAGGACCAAAAGTTAATCACAGTAGTTCCTAGGTCTACAAGCTCTGTTATGGAGATGAAGAATGCAGGGCAACCACTGACAATGGAGCAATAATGACTAAGCTTATCCTCTTGTGCTTTGATTGCTTCTCGCTATCTGCTTAGAGCCCAAAGGTTGATTTTTGGCAGAGCTGTTTCTCCCTCTACTATTTATTAGGAGAGATACTCTGAATGTTGTTATTGAAATAGTTTACTGATAAAGTTAATACAAACATAGGACTTCAAGACTTTTAAAAAAATATTTTTTAAGTTCTAGCCCATAAGAGCATGAAAACACATCTTTGGTTCAGAAAACATCAGAATAACAAGTCAGCAGGGAATGTTTCAGCCAGTGTGTGAAGACTGTTTCCCTCTTGACCTCTGAAATTAACTTGATTTTAAATCTGCAATAGTTATTACAAATTCTTCCTAAATGAAGGTTTACGACAAAAAAATAAGTGACCTGAGTGGGGAGGGGCTCCCCCCTTTCAGGGAAATTTAAAGCAGATACATTTAAAAATGTTCTGGATTTGTCTTGGCTTCCATCTTGGTGTTTGTCTTGTTTTTAATGTTGAAAAGAGCTGAAAAAACATAGCTTTATGCAATCCAACTAAAGATGTAAATAATACTAGAGTTAGTTCTAAGTATAGTTCATTGTCCTGTTATCATTTGTTCTCAACCTTTCAGGGTAGTTTTTTCTGCACATGCATTTTCCTGCTCAGATGGTGTCATGGCTTAATCCCAGCTGGCAACCAGTCACTGCACTCACTCTGCTGGTGGGATGGGGGACAGAACTGTAAGAGTCAAAGTGAGAAATTTAATGAGTTGATATAAAGACAATTTCACAGGTAAATCAAAAGCCACACATATATGACAAGCAAAACAAGGAATTTTTCACCACTTCCCATCCACAGCTGAATTGTTGTTTAGAAAAGATGAATTGCTATATATGAATTTTTAAACAACCTAGATTTAATTCTTAAGAAACTTTGACTCACATTAAAAATACATTTATAGCTGTGTTCATCCTCTATGTTGTGTACAGTTTTGTAGGCACAGCCATGCTCTAAACAAAGATATGATAAAGTTCAGAGAAATCTTACTCTGATTTTAGACACAGGTTAGAATTCCTATCCCAGCCATTTGCAGAATATGCATTTTATGTGTAGAGCAAGACAAAATTACTTCCTGTTTTGATGATTTTTTTTTAATATTATAAACAGTCTTAGTCACACCACTTAAAATTACTTCTAGAATATTTTACAGAATCTCACTTTCCCATGTTATGAAGTCTTACATCTAGGCAGAATTTCTCCCTTCAAGGAATCTATATAGAAAAGTAGATGTCCCAATGGAGCATCCCTGTACCTTGCCATATGATAGTGAAAGGGATGATGAAAGGGTTTCAGTCTGGCATCACACTCCAAAAAAGAGACAAATATCAAAAATTATTGTAGTCACATAAACCGATTGATATATTTTTAAAAAGGTCAGTATAATTCTGAAGTTTACATCACTACTCAAAGACAATATATTCAGAAAATGCCTCCACAGAAAAATAACAGCCTTTTTCATACAGCAGTATGTTTTACAGTTTTAGAGTATAGTTTATAGGAGTGAAAAACACAACTAAGTCTCACACCTAAAACATGTTTCAAAACAAACCAATGTGGAACACCCTCCTAAACTTTGCATAGAGAAAAACAAACCAGGACAGCATTTAAACACTGCTAGTGTCAAAATGTTAGATCCTTGATAATAAGTATAGGTGGGAAGGTTAGCCACATCTATGTTAATCTTCTTGAAAAGTATTTCCAGCCTGCTGATTGAGCATCTTCTTCTCTTTTTTCATTGTCAGGAGACAGAGAGAGAGGTTATGAGTCCAACCAGAGGTTGCCCTTTTCATAATTGGTGCAAAAATCTATGTTAAAAAATGATATATCTTAGCTGATTATGTTACCTCAGCTGATGTAGCTTTTTCTTTAGACAGTTTCATGCTTCCAGTAGACAATTTCTCCTGAAATACCAATTTCTGCAAGCAAGAATGAAACACACATCAAAGTAAATTAAAAGGATGACACTTTTAGAATTAATTAACCATTATATACTGATAACAAGTCTAAATTTATATATTACAGATACTACAGATACTACAAGTTCACTTGTTTCACAATTATAACAGTATGTAACAAACTTTTTTTGACTTTTAGTCAAAAAAATTTTGATAATTTCTAAATGCTGATGATCAAGAAATTTTCAAAGCAAAAGGACAATTTTTGAAAACAGAAGCTCTGTGGAAGAAAAGATTGCAAAATATTATGCCAGAAATAAACACCCTGTGTCTCCAAGATATTCTTGAACAAAATGGGGTAAGACACTGCAATGTGCTACTGATGCTCAGTATACTTTGAGACCATGAAATTCAAACTCTTGGTCCAAAAGAGAGACAAGAACTATAGAATTCTATGAAACATGCCTGGATCAATAACTTTTGTCAAACGGTTTACATTTTATAGAAATGACAGGTTAATTCAGCCAGAGAGGGGAACAAGACTAGTCCTCTCTTTCATGCACACAGATTGAGAGAAACTGGGACTTCTCCAAGAACTTTTTCTGTAATCTGCACTAGAAAAAAAAAAAAAATCTAAATTACATAAATCCTACTATGATCAGCAGTAAACCAGCCCTTTAACCATTTCTACATAAGGGTTGTTACTAGAGAACATCAACATCAGGTTCCTTCACTTTTACTGAAGATCACTGTTAAACATTGTAAACATTTCACTAAATTGCTTGTAATCTGGCACAATGCATTAAAAAATGTATTTAAAAGAGTATTTGAAAAATTTGTTAACATAAAACCATCAAATTAAAAGTGGCTGTAAAAGATAACTAACAACAACAACAAAAAAAATACTATATTTCTACTCATGTCCACAGGTAAACATAGCATAGAATTTTAAAAATATTGAAACAAAAACATTTAGATGACGTGTATTTGCATTTGAATTGCATGGTAAGTTTAAATATATTACTAAAAAGTCTATGTTTTCCATTGAAAATTTTGAAATATTTTGCTGAAATATTTCCCAGTTCCAGATACTAAACAGGAAAAAGGAGAACATAGAACCAGAGAATTAACTGTAAATTGCAATAATGGAACTAATATTTCATAGGATCATCTCATGTTTTCTCTGTCTCTTTTCTTTAACAACAGAAAAGTTCAGCATTTCTTTTTCTCTGCCCATTTTCTACCAGGCAAATGTAATACAACCTGCTTGTTTCCTAACTTTAACAGTTTGTATTTCAAATAAGGCTTACACTGTAGGTAGACAAAGAAAGGGAGTAGCAGAAACAGAAGCCTCACTGACCAATTAAGTGTGGTTTGAAGTAGTTTTATAGATTAAATTTACAGAGAATTAAAAACCTCTCTGGAATGATAATACTGAGGATAGGTGGAAAAAAGTCTAGGAAGAGACAAGATTCAAGAGTTCTAGGCTAAGAATCAGAAGGCATTTACTGAAATCTATGACCAGAACATCTATTCCTATGTAATTGTGACACTTCATGCAAAAACACAAAATGGACACAAACAATATGTAAGGATTAGGAGCAGTGGTCAGAGATGCTACATTATTTTTCCCCTAGAAGGATGAAAAATTTGCATGACACTAAGAGTACAGAACCATAAAGCATTCAGAGAGAGATATAAAGCAGTCAGGTATCTTAAGTGGATAACTTCCAAAAGTATGATACACAATACTGCCTCCCTACAAACATGCAGATATGCAGTCTCAGTTGCACTGAGGTGCAAAATGTACTTGGATAGCTCAGCTATCAATATCAGCATGTTTACTCCAGCTATAGGACCTGATTTCCAGACAAGATTATTATATTAATCCAGACATCATTTTTTATATATAAACATTATTTTCACAATACATGTGCCTGCCCAGAACTCAAAGAAATGCCCAGACACACCAGAAAGCAGATATAGTTTCCAAGAACGGCCCCTGCCTTTTCTTACAAATCATTCTCCGCTCATAAGCTTAAGTTTTTAAGTAATGAAGAATGGAGAAGGGCAGGGGGGGGAAAGGAAAAAAAAAACCAAAACAAAACAAAAAAACCAACCCACCCAAATGTACCATTAATTAACAAAATCATAAAAGGAAATAAAAATTTGCTGACTTTATATCTATAAATCCAACCAAGGCTGGGAAAAATCATTACTTCAAGTATACTTTATGTACATTTATGCATGCACTGTTTCTTTTTTGAAAGGTCAATTAAATGCCAAAAGTGTAACTAAAAACGAGAAATTATTTAACAGTCAGCAGTTATAGCTTATCTGTTGGTATACATTACACCTAATTATGTACTTCACAATCATTTCAGAAAAAAAAAATTCATAAAACATTTACAAAATATGTTCAGCCTCTTAATCATAACTAGATTTTTAAAATACTTTTAGAAATATGATTAGGTGGAAATTTACTTATTTAAATTGTTTTTATTGCATAAAGAGTCAGCAAGACAAAATATCTCCAAAGTTCCTGGAATACTCAATGCATCTTGTAAGATACAATTGTGAATGAATAAAACAAACTATCATATATTTATGAGAATTTTTTATCCTTGACTAGCTATATCTGCTATTAAAGGATTTAAAAAAATAGTAAATGCATTCCCATGTATTCTGCTTAATAAGAAAAATGCATATTTTGTAAACTGTGATGCAGCTTCTGGCAAGCTGGCAGGAAATGCCACAGTGGAAACCACAGACAACCAGGTTTTTTTTGCACAGTAGTCAATTACATTGTCTGTATCCAAAAACTGTCTCTAGTGTGTTTTTCTACTTGGAAATACCCCACAAATCCTAGACCAAAAAATAATCTCATATTTTATAAATTGTAATTTTCAAAGTTACACTGTGTACAACACACATTACTAAGGTCCAAGTTCTCATATCCTCTGTCTCACCAGATATCTTCTTTTTGGTCAGTCATGCAGCAAGGCGACATTAAAACAAAAGAAAGGACATTCAAACCTTTCCATAAAGGAATTGAGTCAGCTCAGCAGCAAGACAGCCCTAAATGGGCCAGAAGGAAGCCAATAAGAAAGTAGATACTTATCAGCTGTTGCTATGCTTGCTAGGAGTTGTGTAGAATAATGACAGACTTTTTGAGCTGTGTGGCTAAAGAAGCGATTTGTTGAAAGAGCGAACCACATTTTATAGTGTGATTTGCAAGTTTCAAACAGAACTGCAGTTCATTGGACAATAGAAGAAAACAAATTTTGTCACATGAGAACTGTTTTTCAGTTAACACTAGGTGCTAATTTTTATGATTAATTTCTTTTTGGTTTTTTTTCTAATGTTATTATTTTGGGAAAGGCTCAGGACGGAGCTGAGAAACTGTCTCAGCATGGGAAAGATTTCCCAGCATGAGAAAGAGAAAAGGAGCTTTGAGCCTGAAAAGGCTTAGCAAATTTTTTTCTGGGTCTTCAGTGATGCCCACAATCAGCCAACAAGATAAATCACACTTGTATTACTAATTGTAATTTTGTATTCCTGGATTTTCAGGAGACTGTTGTTTCTTTTCTAGTCCTTGTAAAAATAACTGTTCACCTCTTTAGTTTCGTGCTTCTGGAATTAATCTGGCATTACCCTAGAGAAAAACCTCTACTGTTTTACAGAAATCTACAGACAACATAATACCTTTAGGTTCTCAAGAGGTGGGCTCTTGGAATTCAATGGCAACACTGCCCCAATTCCCCAGGAGTGGGATCAGTAGTTCTGTGAGTTCAACTCACCTTTGCAGAAGGGTCATTCACAGGCCCCCAAGGCTTACTGCAGAAATTATTCCTAATTCACTAGAGCACAATATTAATTACTACAGAGTATTTGTGACTGCAGGCCTCAGAGAAGTATATGCATCAATATGCAAAAAGACAAAGTTTTATTTATGCCTGTGTATGTTTTCACTCTTCTTCCTCATTTGTTTTCATCCTAGCACAATAATTAAGCAGTTTTATATCACCACTCTGTGTAGGCTGAAGGGCAGACCCAAGCTCTTTCCAAAGTTATTTGAGACAGTAAAATTGTTTGTGAGCACTATAATAGCAACAAAGGTGATACTGTTGATGTGATGTCCTTTGAGCTGATGCAAGATGCTTCCTTGGTATGCAATGGCAGCATCTGCCTTTCTAGATATTAGAGCAACAGAGCTGTACAAAGTAAAGCCTCAAAAGAGAACCAATAATACTTGGGAAAGGATTCCTCAGTGCAGGAAGTGAAAATAGTGCCTTGATCACTGATTTTAATTATGTGTTACTTGACATCTTCAGTCTTCTATATCTTTGTTCTTTCATATCTTCACTCATGATCATCAGTAATCAAGTAACTTATTTTGTTACCTTGCAAACCAATCAAATCCATTTCCTTTACACATAGATGCTTGGTAGCAGAGGGTGCCTGTGACTTTGAATTTCCAAAATGTCACTGACATTTGAGTGGGTTGACCCTGGCTGGATGTCAGACAACCACCAAAGCTGCTCTATTACTCCACTTCTCAGCTGGACAGAGAAGAGAAAATATAACAAAGATTCATGAGTTGAGATAAGGTTTGGGAGGTATCACTCAGCAAATACTGTCACAGGCAAAAGAGATTAAAATTGGAGATGTTAACTGAATTTATTGCTAACAAAATCAGAACGGGATAATGAGAAGTAAAATAAATCTTAAAAATACCTTTCCTCTGTCTCTTCCTTTTTAAGCCTTCACTTCCTCCCCTTCAGAGACGCAGGAAGACAGGGCATGGGGGGTTATGGTCAGTTCATCACACTGCTCAGGAAGAAGAGTTCTTCCTCTGCTGCATTGTGGGGTCATGCCAGGGGAGTCAGTTGTCCATTAACTTCTCTAATGTGAGTTCATCCCACAGGCAACAATTCTCTGCAAACTTCTGGAATGTAGGTCACTGTGCCACAAGATGCTGTCCTTCAGGCACATATTTTATCTGTATGAATAAAAAAAAACTACATTCCAAGATAAAGTTGTTAACAAAGTAGATTGGTCAATATTTTGCTTTTATTTTTTACTAGTGTCTCTTCTCACTTAGAATTATATTAATGATTTATATGTCATTTATATGACATACAAAAATTTTCATATACTTCAAGACTTTGTCAGTTAACAAAATTCCTAGTGTCTGCTATTTTCTATTACAGATTTAATTAAACAGATTTGTATTTATTAATACTGATTATTCCTGAGGACATGGCAACCATTTGGATGGGAAAGGTTCGCCTTCCTTGTACATTCTATTATTAATGTTCTTGCTTTTACTGTTCTTTTCTTATTTCATTGCTGTTTCCAGTAAATTGTTCTTATCTCAAACCCTTGATCTTAAACTTTTGTGCCTGCAATTCTCCTCTCCAGCCTGACACAGGGGGAAGTGAACAAGCAACAAAGACCTTGGAGTGTTTCAGGGGAAACACTAGATTGGTGAATACCATTCCTAAACAAAGAAAAAAGGTTTTGTATGTCCCTAGTTTAGACTTCTCCTCTTTGGACAAGACAGGAAACATCTGATGACTTTTAAAAAGCAGAACATTTCAACAAACAAAACAGTCAAAAATTAAGAGGCTGACAAACAAAGGGAGAAAATATCATTGGATGTTTCATATCTCTCATTAAGCATTATACAACATAAAAGACAATATAAAAGATCTCAGGTATATATAAGCTCTACAACCAGATAAAGAACATCTCTGTAACAGTTTGCTTGCATGGATGAATAAACACTGTAATTCAGTGAAATTTAATGAAATAATGGTTTTCATTAATGAAGATCTTTTAAAAATTTTATGCAATAAAATTTACTTGGTAAGTGTATTTGATGTTCTACAGTTTACCTCAGTACATCAACACACATTCATTAGTCAGCAAGTGCACACTCTGAAACATCAGTACAGCTTTTAATTTTCTTCTGATACAGCACCAGGTTTTTATATTTTAAAATATCTGCATCAAGTCTATTTGTCCTTCTTCCTAAGGCAATCTCAAGATCCAATAAGTCTGAGGTTCTGTCTGTTCTTTACACCGATTAAAATATAGAGTTCCTACAAATAAATTTAGAGTATTTTTTACCTTTAGGAAATTGACTGCTGTCCTTAGAGATGGAAACTGCCAAAACAAACAATACCTTATTAAGGAAAAGTAAGGAATTTCAGGTGCAAGCAATTAGCTTACTATTTAATTTTTTCAGCTGTTGACCCCAAGATGCTTTGTGCTGGAAAGAGCTTTTCCTTCCAAGATCTCTAAATCTTGGTGTAAGACTGCAGTAATTAGTTATAGTAGCTTGGTATCTACAGTTAGTCCTCATAATCAAAGATAATCTTATCTAGTCACTATTTTGGACAATAATAATTGAAAACACTATATCCAGAAGTTTATTTTTGCACAATTGTGCACATTGCACTTTATCTAAGAGACTTCACAGTTAGGTGGCTTTAGTAGCTTGCCAGAAAATAATCCTAATACTGTCCCACCACTTTGAAATGTTACACACTTTGCAAAAAGCTAGATGTTATATATCTTCAGATAATTCTTTATTAGACAAATTGCCATTTGTATTTTTTAAATGTTATTTAAAAAATTTACACCATCACATATATTTTTTTATCCAACAACAATTTGTTTCCAGTATGGCTTGAACTTACACAGTTAGTCATTCTGAGCATTCACCCTACCCTACCTCAGGCTCCTGGCTATATGAGCAACTACATTGCATTGTCTCTGATCCCTGACCAAAAGGACATCTTTACAGTTGTAAGGAGAACAGCCTAAAGCGACATCTGTCTAGTATGGCAATATTATTTACAGCCTTCCTTAACTTTTCCAAGCAAATCTTAGGTGACGTGAAATTACAGTTATGTTTCCAGTCAAATAATTCAGAATAATAAGGAGGTCTCATTTCTGTGACTATCTGCCATTTACTATCATTATTACTATCTTCCTATTGCCACATTGTCTGATATTAAATTATTATTCCCATGACAAATTTGCTACTATTTTTCAGGTAGTGCTCTAATGTACTGATGCCACAGGCATGTAGATAGCTTTATGTGTGAGGGATAATGGCCATCCATGCAAGTTCCTAAGCCACACGAAAGGCATAAACTGTTTACTAGTAGCTAAGGGCAAGAGAGAAGATTATACCCAAACAAATTAATGCTACCCTTGATTCTCCTACGTGAGCACAGACAATCACAGCTTCTATGTATATTGGTTTTCTTGCTGTGTCATGTTCTTTTTCTATAGAAGATAGACAGAATTTCTTAATGATTTACAGGATATCAACAAAATTCACTCAGACAGAACTGCAGTGCCAAGCAAGGAACTACAGTGTGGTGTTTAAGTGCTGGATTATGTCTCCAAATGAGTCACGTATGTCCCCAGCCCCTGGTATCAGCCATGAGCAGGACTATTTTTTGCTATAATAATCAGTGACGCAGTTACCTGCCAACATCATCAACTCCCAGAGGCATCAGAAATTTGGATTCCAGGGCAAGATCCTGTAATTATTAAGCAAGGTCCTGCTGCAGGTAATATTCTAGCCCTGTGATATATTAATGGAACACAGACAATTTCAGGAAACAAAAGCACTGTTAAAGGCTGGGGTTTTTTGCACTGCTGTTAGTCTGTGATTTGACTGGCTTTTACTTCATTTTTTACAATTTCCAGTTGCTGTATCAAATAGATACAGCACACAAATTTCAACCTGTAGATTGCTTATAAATGGCTGACTGTAACAACTTTGATTTAAATAGATCTTATTCTCATGAATATTCAATCATTTGGTTTTTTTTCTACATCGTGTTGTTTTCTTTCCTGTCTGGGTGACATAATAATTTTAAATGGCTATGCTTTCTTCCACATCTAATGCTATTTTACACACAAAACTTGAATAACTACCCAAAAGTGCATTTTCTTGAATAAATTTCCCTGCATAAATATGTGTGCAGGAGAGGGGGGAGCTAATTAAAAAGCCCATATACAGAGTCAAGCCCAGATTGTATTGGGAAGGCAATGAAATTGCTGCCTTGCTGCACACTGTGATCTAAAAATGGAAACTGCAGTGCTACTCTGTTAATGGAACAGGTTGCAGTACGATTCAAGACCTTCCTCTCTCATTCAGAAATGACTACGACTTGAATGAGAAAATTATCTCTTTCTCCTGAAATGCACATATAGACAGTGATTCGCTTTCTGTCCTTCATTACAAACAGGTATGGATCTCACTTAAATCTGCCAAAACCTAAGATAATCAGATTGGAAAATGCTGGGAGATGGCAGGCTCACAGCCTGCCTGTTAATGCAAAGCTGTTTTTCCCAGTGGATCAATTTACATTTATCTGTATTAGATTTTGCCTAACATTTCATTCATACCTGGATTTTGCAGAGCCCTTTTATGTGTCTTTGCTGCCAGCCACTGACCCCCTCAGCATCTTGAATAACACAGTATCATCTGTACACTTTCTCACTGTCTCTTACCAAGTCATTCATCTGTTTACCTTTCAGTCAATGACTGATCCATGTCATGATCTTTCCTCCTGCCAATCAATGCCTTAAAAGCTTTAAGAGAATGTTCACCTTCTGGAAACTTCATTACATTATTTTAGCGGACCAAATCATCCCATTGCTATGCTTGCTGCTGCTCTGAAAGCACTTCAAGAAGTCATATAAAGGCATAACCTCTGGCAACAGAACTGTGCTGAAATCTGTGTGTTTTAAACACATCCTATACTTACTCCTTTTTTTCCTGTGTTAGACCCTTACAGGGTGCAAACATTTTCACTTCTTTCACAATGAACATCAATGCATGAAACTCACAGAGCTTCCCTGAAATGGCCTCATGCTCCTTGAGTGCTGTTCTATAATCTGGCTGTCATAGTACAGCCTGTCTGGTAGGGTTCTTTTCCAAATACATTGGTTTAATTATTTTGTTGTGTTTTTTGTTCCATTAGTCAGCTTTTTCTCACTTCTCCTTGACTTGCAGAATATATTTCATATTTAAGCTACCAGTGTTTATAGTATTAGCTTTTTTTCTATTTATTTATAATTACATTTATTTTATTCCTAGGATAGCTGTCAAATACAACCATTTATGGACTCCCTGCCAGTGATCACAATGATAGTAAAATGTACAGGTCTGTGATAAAACATGCTATACAAAATCATCCTCCTAACCAGTTCTGTACAACAAGAATTTAATCCTCTTTGTAGTTATTATCATCTCAGATGACCACCAAAATATGCATCCCTAAGCCTTTTCTTTCTTTTTGCCTACAGAAATATTTTTGTAACTCTGGCAGTAGACTCTCCAATATGTCATGACCACCCAAATCCAATTCATTCATGCACTGTGGAAAGAAGTCATACAAGCATAGATGGCTGTATATAGATACCTGATTCCCATCAACAAAAGCTAACAGAAGCATGCCAATTTCTTTAACTAGATTGCCAAAGTTTAGCTAAATTCAGGATTCACCAATTTTGGGAGCAGTGCAATTCTCAACTAAGTCAAGTCATTGATGTAGTCTGTCAAGAGAGTTTACAAAGTCAAAATGTGTCTACCAGAACCCTGAAAAATTTTTCTTTTCATGCCTTAAAAATAAGTAATGAAAATTAGATATATTTTCCCCAACAGAAAGAAAACATTATCTTATACAAGAAAAAGGAAAGGCACCAGTTTTATTAATGACTGTATCTACAAAGATTTCAATAATATATGTATCTGAGGCATACCTGCAGATGCACTAGCTGTATGTTAATATATTCACTCCATAAAGAGTTCAGTTTTCTGTCTGAGATTCTGAGATATTGCACTGCATATAATAGCAACTGGCATGAAGTCACCACCCAGTTGGTTAAAACAGAAGGAAAGGGCTGTTCTTATTCATTGGCAATTATGTCCTGTAATGATAATGCATAAGTTTCCCAGTTTTGCATAGCATCTTATGATTTTTTGATAACTATAGCAACTATTCATTTTTGTTTGAATAAAAATATGTTGTAATGCCATGCAACTTGCTAGCATATAAACTAAGGCTGCCTGCTGGAACTAGGATTCCAGAATTCAGTTTTCTCACTTAGCTTTAAATTGACATGTTCACTCTTGGTGAAGAAAGTGCCTATCTTTGCTAAGGAAAAAAAAGTATTTGTCCTGAGTAGGTGGAAAAGGTCATTCAGTTCAGTGCACAAAGCACAGGTGCTGATGACTGCTGACAGAGGAGTGAGTCAGTCAGGCTGAGCAAAGAAAATACTTGAATTACCTTTCACTAAGCTATAGCATCAATACCAGTCATGAGGAAAGAAAAAAGGAAAAAAAGAGGACAAGACGTGAAACCACAGCTGTGGTTTCTTACCTGCATCCTAGAGAGAGCAGCTGGACTCCATCATGAGAACACATTTCAGCAGCTCTGGCTTAGGCTGTGGTGTGCAGAATCACTGATACACCACTCCAGAGCTGACTGCCCTGCTGTCATTCTTCAGGCCAGTGTAACTTGAGCCTTAGAAAATACCTCCTAGCACCTAATTCCTCCTAAAAAAATGTCCCTGAACTTTTATTACTACATTTTCAGGCTCACATATTTCAATGGATTAAAGCATCACAGTAATAGATTTTTCTCTTCCTAATTCACTCCTATCTGTTTCTCCTCTTTTGTTTTCTTAGAAAAGCAGGAGATTTTATTCAAGTCAATTAATGCTAGAAGGTATAATTTTACTTCTCCTTGTATTGTGGCAACTGTTTGCATTTCCAGTGTACCTGAAATTTCAAACACATCCTTGGTTACTTGGGCCCTGTTCTAGTGTCTCATCATTATAACACAGAATGGTAGAATAATTCAGGTTGGAAAGGATTTCAGGATATCCTCTGGTGTAACCTGCCATTCAGAATGGAGAGTCAAATTTATTTCAGACCAGGTTGCTCAATCCAATTTCAGCAGCATTCCTCCTGAGGTATCTGGGTATACTGAAAGAAGAAACTGCCTGCAGCAAAAGTAATAAATTGATAATTTGATGAAGGGTGTTGAAAAC
Source organism: Erithacus rubecula (assembly GCF_903797595.1). NCBI lineage: Eukaryota > Metazoa > Chordata > Aves > Passeriformes > Muscicapidae > Erithacus > Erithacus rubecula. The sequence continues at coordinate 38,511,905 of NC_136687.1, forward strand.
CAAGGTTAACATAATACTCATATTTCTTCTTAATCCAAACAGTAGTTTATCCTGAAATATTATCTCCAGAATTACTTTCAGAATTCCCCATCCAACATCAGTACTGTTTCATGGCATTAATTCTCCAGATAAAGTTCAATACATGTATAAATTTCATGTGAATTGAAACCTGAAAGATTCATGCTCTTTGATCTTTGCAAGATACCACCACATTATTCTCTTCCCAAGCATTAATTAATAATAAATGCTTTATTCATCAGGAAGCTAAAGTAAGCACTTTTTTTTTTTTTTACATTCTCCAAGTTCCAGGATCCAAATTCTATTTAAAAAGCTTAGGACTAGCACAACTTCATTTCCAGATGCTTAAGTCTCTTAAGAGCAGAACTGATGCAGCAGGATGTTTCAGTATTATTACTTTTCACATTAAGGTAAAACAAGTATCTCTGTTTAGTCTCCTTTTCTATGACATTTCTTTACATTACCTTTTTATTTTGATGGAGGAAAAAATCCAAACATCAAGGTTTCAGTAAATTGCTTCAACACAACTAGACAAAATCTCACAGCTAGCTAGATCTCTATCCGCAGTAGTTTCCAACCTACAGTCTCATGATGTTAGGTTGATGCCCTAGACAAAGAAAATCATTATTTCCTGAATTTTAGATTCTGGTATAATTGTTCAGTGGAGATGTACTTATAACAGATCAATGGAAGGTAAGTAATACACAAGTGAATTTTAGGAAGGCCAATGATGATTTAAAGACAGTTTTGACAGATTTGCTAATCTATGTATTGTTCTCTTGGGAAGAGTTTCAGCTAGAAATATATTTTGTCAGAGTCAGAGGTCACTGCTTCAGTGATTCTGTCTTAAATATTACAAAGCTTAATGGAAATAATATCAAATGCAGCATCCCTTGCTCCAATTCACAGGAAAATGCCAAAGCAAGGAGAATTTTTCCCACCAAATGTCTGGGTGAAATATGAGCTAAAAACTTTCCTGTACTTTCCTTCAGTGGCGCATGACCACAGATAAAATGCAGTTCCAGTCATAAGAATTCATCACAAAAGGAAAATTAAAGGCAGGAGAGAGATCATGGAGAAATTTTGAAAAAGCATAGGGATCCCATGAATAGGGAGGTATTTCGTCTCCTGTTCACATAGGTTAAAATACCTGACTTTGACACTCCTCTCAGAAAAACTGTCTCCCTATGAGAAAAGTTCCCTCACACAGTCTGTGTATATATGTCAAAAATATAAACTTTGCTCCTTATCACTTTGCTTCTGAGAAGGGGCTAGTCAGTGAAAACCGCCAGTGGTAGATGGAGACTAGGATTAATAGTTAACTCATGTATTTCTGTCTTTTGAAGCAGACTGAGGACAGTGCTCCAATCTATAAGATTCTTCTGTGGAGTGAAAGAAGCAGTTTCACATCAAAAATATAAGCATCATCATCTGGAAATGCCAAATGTTACTCTCCATCATGTGTTTTTTTTAAATTCAAATTTGAATGGATGGAATCAATGGAATTTGTGCAGATGCATAATTCATGCACAGTGAGATTAGGGATATTTTAGGATCATATGTTAGTGCTCAAAATACCTTTCCTTCTACCTCATCATACCCTACAGGCTATGTTAAGTCAGTCATTTCCTTAGACAAGTAAAGAGAAATAAGAACTAAATATGATTAAGTCATCTGTACAATTAGTCAAGATTCAACAATGTTACCAATAGAGCGGCTTTTAAATTTGGAAAAGTTCTATAAGTCATTTTGGCTATGGTAGGGAAACCCATGATCCAAACCTCAAAGCCAAGTAGTGAGTGACAAGAGAAGATGATGGAAAATCTGGTTAATAGCTGGTGTAGGAAAGAGTCTCTAGGAGACAGGATTAAGTAGGTTTGAAAATCTTCCTAGGAGTCAAAGCTGAAAACTGCAAGTACACATTGAATTGAATCAGTAAGAAACACCATTAATTTAGTTTTCTAATTATACCCACTTAGGATACTGAATATATATATTTTGCTCAATACATTTCCTTCTGAATCTCAGTTTTTTCACTGAACACGAATCTAAAAAACATGACTTGGACTTTCAGGACCACAATCTCAATTTACACAAGATTCCCACTAATGTAAGCAAGGATAAGGTGAAATATAACCTTCAGCACATTTCAACATTCTCCAGTAGGACTTACAATTCAGGGGGAGAGGAGCTGAAACTGAAACATGGTCTAACCAGGAAAGAAAAGCTGAAACCACAAAATCTATTATTGACTCATGTCTCAGTACAAATGCTCCAAGATCTTCCACATCAATATGTGATTGGATGAGTAATTTTATTATTCTGAACACAGTGAAGATCTATAGGTCATGTTTGCTTTATATTTTCTTGAGAGGTGAAACTTCTTAACTGAATCCTACACTTAATCATTTCCAAATCCCAGGCTATATCTGCTGATCCCTGTTTCGATTTAAAATAAAATTCATTTTCCGGTTTGCTGCATGGCTTTTATTTCAGATTTGACTTAGAGATTTATGAATGTGATATAGCTTTTCTTGCTGAACACTTGAACAATTTTAGTCCCTGTGGTGACTTCCACATAGCTGCAAGTGGGAAGAAACACTCACTATTGTAAAATGATATGACATCCCTACTTCAAAAGCCAAAGCAAATTTTTGAAGGCTGAAGTGTTCAGTTGCAGGAGGCATGAAAACCCAAGGGGATCTAGACCTTGCATTATTGTGAAAAGTCGATGCCAGTTTTCAATTCATAGCTTCTTAATTGAGAAACAGAGAGAATCTGGGCATAAGTGTCATTCCCTGTATGGAAAGAGGGAGACAGGGAAGTTATTGATTGAACTACTGTGTCTCCTGCCACCACTCACTTAAATTTGACTCAGAGTAAAATGATTTCTCCTGAAGATAACTGCTCCACGCTGCACTGCACAATTTACCACAGAGGGTAAATATATAGCAAACAGACCACAGGATTTTGAAGACAGAGTTGGGCATAGCACAGCACACCAGCACAACCCCGTACAGCATTGCATCTCTACTGCCACATATCCTTAAGGGGTAATGGCTTAGGCAATGCTGACTATTTGCACACTCAAAATGTTTGGTACTTCAGCTGACGATACCCTTCACAGTGCAAGTGATAAATGCAGCAGAGATGATCTTTTCTACTCACACTAGTACCTGAGTACAACTTGAGGCACAAATTAGTCTGGAGGAAAGGCAGAACACAAACCATGATGCTGAGATCCCCTACTCTGGTTGCTTGCTTAATCCTAGGGATTTGGGGTTTTTTAATGCCTTGAAACTCAGTTTTTTACAGAGACAAATTTATTCTGTGTATAGCTTTTAATAAAGTGGGATAAATACCCTCAGTGCACCCCATGGGCCTGTTTATTGTGCCATACCAAGATTCCCCGGGAGCACTTGATATCTCCAACCCTGCTAATCTTTCAGTGCAAAGCCTCCACCAAAAAAATGTATGTACTGTGTATAACATACAAGTTTAATACACATTGAATTGTAGAAATTATGAAGGTGTTTGGAGTACAACAAATGTAAGTGACTTTGAGACCAAATTACTTTTTTAAAATGGCATTTGGTGTCTAATATCATGAGGACAGCACAGAAAAGGGCAGGTTTTCTGTTTGTTTTGTGTGTTTTGATGGTGTCTGAAACCATTAAAGGAGCAGATGAACTCAGATCTCTCTTAAACACACATGCAAGCTATTCAAACATTAAGGCACTTCAGTGCTATCAAAGATCATACCTCTTTGCACTTTTAGCTTGGACACAGATGTCTTAAAAAGGGACAGAAGGAACAAATTAAATGAGAAATAAAGATTATTTTCCAAAAATTCATTTGAAGGCAAAGTGAAGACAAATAGAGAAGACAAATATGTGGGAAGTTTAACTGGAAAATACACAACTTTCAAAATATCAGGCAACTCAAAACAGTGACATGATTTTCAAAGTTAAAAAATAGATTAAATTCCTAATGAATAACCAGACTACATCTCGATAGACAAAGCACTTGAAGCCTATGTATGTTGGATATAGATGTACTTCAGTTTTCAAATCTTGTACTTTACAAGAAAATAAAATGGGATATTAATCACTAATTCACTGATTAATATAATGTGCTCACATTTTAATAAGCCAGTTGAAAATTTTACCTCCTTTACAGTTCTGCATTGCAAAGCACTTCCCAAATAACTAATTTCAAGCAACTTACTTCATTCTACCAATATCTTCTTGACAATCTAGCATTGCTCATATACTCAATTTCCAGAGCATTTCACTTCAAAATGAGATGAACAGAAGTGTGACTCATGTACACCTAGGAGCACTGAACCATTTGGCACTTCCTTTATCATAAAGCAAAATCAATGTACTGAAAACCACTCTTGTATTACTTCACCTTGTTCACAGTATTGCAAATTTCTCTTTTTTCCACTAAAAAAGTAACAAAAATAACACAAGAGAATCATTTATTCAGTTTTACATCTTCAAATATTCTACAACCATTAATATTCAGAAAATCTTTTCTTTTAGTTCTTCCAGCACTTGATCTAAAATTGAAGAAAATAGCCCCATCAATCCTAGATATATGGATGTCTCCACAACTTTAAAAGTATTTGCTTCATTTTGTATGTAACAAAGGAATATTACATTAGCCTCTTTTTACTGCAAAGCAGTGAGACATGAGTTCTAGAATTCAAGATATTTCAGGGAAGAAACCAAGCTAGTCTGGGCTCCTGGCTCAAAACAGAGATAAACTGGCCAGTCCAGAAGACAGCTCACAGTTAACTGGGTTGTAACCTGAAAATGTAATAATCCTCCACTAATTTTACCAGTAACTTATTGTAAGAGGGATACTTAGGGTAAATGTTTTAAGATCACAGTGGATGAATAAAAGCCATATCTCATGGTTCAGCAGCTTCCTAGACCTAGCCTAGTTCACCTCTACTGCCAAGATGGACCTTACAAAAGCATGATGGAAAGTGATCATTTATACCTCGTTTGGAAACCCCTCCCAGCATGACTGAATTATCCACTAAAGCACAGAGACAAAGGCTGTGGAAATAAGGACTGCACAGCCAAGCAGTCTTCCCCTCATAGCTTACCTAAAGCTCTCAGACACCTAAGAAATATTGATCCAGTACTCTCAACATTAACGGACTCTTCCCACATACCACCCTATTTTGCAAGGATTTTTGACTCCTATTCAGTATGTTTTGAACATGGAAATGGTAACAACAATAACAATTCAACCCATACATTTTCTTAGCAGTGATGAATATATGTACTCAAATTTGAATGGGTCAGATGAAACTATCCTGATATTTCTCTCACTTGCTCTGACTGCCATTCAAAAATTTTAAGATAAACTAGAGCAATGAGCAAGGTTGGAATAGTAAAGGTTGATACAAAAATGGCAAACATAACTTGATCAAAGAGAGACATGCATCTAACAGCTTATATATGAGACAACAGGGACAATCTTTGTGGTGCATGACACAAGTAAAGGAAATCTTGGGGGACAGATCAGCCATGGAGGATCAGACGACTTTCTCAATTACATGGATATAAATCTAAGATAAGTGCCACTGACATTAGTTTCAAACACATATGTTTTAACCCAGATCAAAATCTGTCTAGTGTCAAAACCAAATCTGAGCTGATATTCTTTTTGCACTATATTCCCATGCAATTTGAATAAATAAGTGTTTCAGGCAGGCATTTGTATCATCTGTCTGTATGTGAAAAGTCTTGACCTTTCTTTATTTGACAATTTATGTGTTACATGCAAGCTGCATTAAGTCCTATTAAGATAAAATCTGAGGTGAAGTAAAAAAAAAACATATATATCAGGAAAACAAAGAGAATAAAAGTGCTGTAATAATACTAATCAAAAACTGTAGCAACCCCAAGACTTTGTCTCACTGCATGAAGAAGCTCTCTTATTTTAAGGGGCTCAGGAGTGTAGGATAGCAGCGATTAACCTACACTTTAGGTTTCAGCCCCCTAGTAATGTATGGTTGAAGAAAACAGAACTGAAAATTAATTTTTAAAGATTACCACCAAAAGCACCTCAAATACAAAGTGCAAACTCTACAGAACTTGTACTTCTGCTGCTAATGCTTTGGCTCCTGAGGTGGCCTTATTATTTTTCTCTTATATCATAGAAAAATATTAAGCATCATTATCAAAGATATTTGTACCAAAGTTGTTTTTTAAGTTTTTGGTTTGTTTTTGTTTTTTTTAATGAAGGGAACCAAGATCATACAAAAAAAATAAATCCCAAGAATAGGACAAAGACATATATATGGCCCTACTTTGAGTGCTAATTTACACACAGTGTGTCTTTTAATAAAAAGATTTTGAAAGGGTCTGAAGACAATAACAAAACCAAACCAGGATCATACAGCAGATAGAGTTCTCCGGATGCTATTTGTATTTCAGTGGTATTGCAGCTGCTACTACCATAACACAAAGTTTGTCTGAAAGATAATTAATGGCTCACTCAAAAGATAATGAACAGCAACTCCTAGGTATATTAGCAGATAACACAAGTAAATAAACACAAAGTTTAAAGGATTTTAGGTCCCAATAGCAAAGCAGACACACCTGTACCCTTCATCCAGGGACTGTCCCTTTTCTTACAAGTTTGTGCTATGCCTAGCACAACGAGTGGTTTCCGTGTGCTTTTGGATCATAACACAGCTGTTCAGTAAAAACAAGGGCCAGGCAACACACCAGCACCACACCAAGACAGGAACACTTGTTTAACAGTAGGATTTGTATTTTATGGATTTTTGCTTCTGACTCCTTTGTTAAGGGTAAGATGAGTTTAATGTTTAAAATAGAAATTCCAGATCATTGCAATGTATCAAGGCTTTTTTTTGGTCTAATTTTAAAGCACTTACGCTGAGTAACCCTGAATATAAAAGAATCCTCTGAGAAACAAAATTACTATTACTCAGAAGTCAAATTAGTTTGACAATAGTTCCTTTAAAACCTTTAAAACAATCTCTTACATAATTTGTATTTATCTCAAATGTTCCAAAGATTTCAGTTGTCCCCGGTATGTATGAAACCAGCTCCACTGGATTAGATTGGCATTTAAACATGCAGGCTTCTAACCACCTAAGAAAAGAAAATTGGTTCAAAAACAACCAAATAATTTAACTCATATGATCATCCCAACAATCACAGTGCTAAAAAGCCTCTTGTACTTTATTTTTCAGTGTACAAAAGGTAAACGCAGGCTAAAATTAAAAAAAAATGCTTGGGTTTTTAACAAGAATTTGGGCAGCTCTCCAGTAAAAGAATATAGATATAACTGTTGGAATTGGAACATATGGAAGATTTGTTTCTAATATTAATTAATATCCCTTCAATACAATAAAATTTCTTTCCCAGTTAAGATCCTTTTTATTAATATTCATTGAAGTAATTTGAAAAACTTACATTTTTAGTTTAAAATGGTTTTGTACAAGTGGGTTTTTTATTCCATCAGTTTCAAAGACTTACAACCAAAGGTCTTTTACTGTCTCTATTTCTTCCTATATATTCCTCATTACTTTAGGGTGGGATAGCTACTGTCCTGTTTCTTCTCACTGAGGCTAAATGAAGTAACATCCATGCTGAAAAAGGTCCAACACTTTGTAAGTCTCTTCTAAGAAGATGACTGTATTCTTATTTCTCTCTACTGAGACCAAGGCTTTCAATTCCGAGGAAGGTCACAAAAATGAATTGTCAATCATAAATATTTCTTTGCTTAAGCAATTCTTTTCAGGAGATCTAGTCCACAAAGATGGTAGGAAGCAAAGGGTAACAGGAGATGCACAAGTGTACTGGGAAATGTGTGAGAGAGCAGGTGAAGCAATGGAAACCCTTTTTCTATTCCAGCATCCTCACCTTACTCTCATGAGGAAAAAAGCAAACACAGCTTAACTGCATGGTGATTATGTTTGTTATGTACAGCACTCAAACAGCAGAAAACAGACAAGAGAGTAAATTTCAGACACATCTGTTCCCCCTGCAGATTATTAGATGTTACACACTACATCACATGTTAGCATTTTCCTTATTTTGCACTGATTAGTGTAATAACCTTTACTTAAAAATCAAAATCAAAGAAAAGTAAGGTAATTACCAATAGGAATCCATTTTTTTAATTGACTCTGCCTGTCAGAGGTCCATAGGAGAGAGACTCAATTCAGGAAACTACTGGACAACAGACAGAGCACTAGTTGTTTTTTTTTTTCTGGTGGACAAAAGAAAAAAAAAAAAGAGAAGGACAAAAATGGATGTATTTACTTATAACCATACAGGAGAGATTAGAACAGTCCCTATGGCCTTCTTTCCCACTTTGTCTATCACTGAAAATAAACCACTTTTATTTCTGCAACAATCTCTCACTTTCTACTTAGCCATTCAATGGGAAAAAAAATCACACAAGAATTTCAGCTAAAATACCTGTCTGAGATTTGTGGGCATTGGAACAGTAAAGTTTGCATATATTTCTGAGTCTCTGAGGTACTGATTCTTACACTGATTAGCCCATAAAGCTTCCATGAATCAACATCTCTCCAGTTGTGTGCTGGCACCAGCTAACATTGTAAAAGTGACACTAGAAATCAGGAAAGCTCTAATAAGCAATAGTTCACATGGAATTCCCATGTGAGGTCCTTATTGCAGAGAGCCAGCTGATTTAAAAATTCTTCTTGCAGATATGTAGACCAAATTTTGTATCATGAGTGCTCATCACTTATGTCAGAAAAGAAAATCTGCAAAAAAAAGAGGGAATAAAATATTTTTGTTTCTGGCGTTTTCACTGCAACTTGTTTCTAATTAAAGTACGTGTTCTGTTACAAAAAAAATGTACTAGGATAGTAAGCCATGATCAGAAAATTGCATTAGTTTAGAGATGCACAGTCATCAGCTCTCCTTTAGCTATTAAGCCTTCCCATCTGCACTCATTCTAGAGAAGGCAAGGGTCCTCTTTGGAGGGAGCAATTCATTACCATATAAAACACAGAACCTTCCCCTGCACCAGCAAACTTTTGAATTTCCTTTAGTGACTTTCTCCTTCAGTAAATCAAATTTTTGCTTCTGATCAGTGCTTTTACCTTGTGTTTCTGAGCAGTCAGTCATGACTACACATACCAGCTGCCTCATAAATGTTGCCTATTTAACTTATTATATTAAAAGCACACATCATAGGGTACTCTGCCCTTTTACAGTTATGGATAGCATTCATGTTCACCTAATAGATAAACCAACAAAACTATCTTCCAAAATTTGTAAAACATTTATGAAAGTGAAATATAGGAAATATTTTAGACTGAACTAATACGTACATCTGCCAAGGCAAAATGCCACTTTCAAATAAAAAAAAAAAAAAAATTAAAAAAAAACCACCTAAACCCTAAAATCCCCAAAACTGAAAAAGGGTCAATAATGACAGGAAAGCTTGGGAAGGAAAGCATAGGCAAGGAAGCATGAAAAGAAAATTTTCAAAATACACTAACACGATCTATCCACTTAGGGCTCCAATAAAAACAGCGAGCAGTTAATTTGTAAACTCTTTGTCTGGAGGGGTTGATACACTTGCCCATACATTTCAGATGCTTTAGGGCTTTTGGTTTGGCCTTCAGATGATGTGCAAGAAGAGTAAGGGAGTAAGGTTCTCCCATTCATCTTGTGTCATATTTCCCAGTTCTTCAGAGAGGTCTTGGATACCCTGAGGGCATCTCACATGGTGCTGGACACTTCCATGCAGGCAATGAATTGCAGTCAGTGTCTGATCATTCAGTACCATTACATAGTCTGATCTCTGCACATAGTCTGTCATTAAATGTGTCCAAAACAGGCCTAAATAATCTGCTTTTAGGAGCCAAGAACAGGGAGCTGCTCAAAAACTTAATTGTTCTCTTAGTGACTGGAATAACCGAAATATTCCTCATGCTGAATTCTTTGACAGAAAACCATAAAAACTATTATTAATTGCCTTATGCAGGTCTTAGTCTTCATTAGAGTCCTCAAATTCTCAAAATACAGTTAATAAGTTTAGTTTACAGTTTAGTAAGACTAAATCAGCTTCTTAATTGAAACACAAATATATTTTCTATGACCAGATAACTATTTTAATAAGTTTAATGGGATGCCAATTCAGAAAATAAATATTGATCCATGCTACAGAAGTTCACAATAGTCATTAATTAACAATTTTATTAGAGAAGTAGAGTTGGATTTTAATTCATGAGGGTGCTGAGAAGGTTGTCAAATGGAAATGATAAAATTTTAATATCTCATTAGTGGAAAAACATTATGTACTGTAAACTTTTAAAACCCCAAGTGTTCCTCTCATTAGTTAATTTTTTGTATGAAAGCTTTTCTTCCTAATACCACCAAAGAATAAGGAAAATAGAACAGTGACCCAGTCTCCTGCTGGCATTTTCCTATTATCACTAATCCAGGATACCATTACACAGCTACCTCAAAAGCAATAAAGAAAAAAGCACATCACTGTGTCTGTACCTCTGCACAGTCTTCCTCCTCTTTGCATGGGCTCTGGGTTTCTCTTTAACAAAATTACCCTTTTCAGTGGGTTTTGCAAAGAGGTCATCTAAAAGCAAGAAACTTGTCTGATTATGAATTATCTTGATGTAGATCAGGAATAAGACTACTTCTCCCATTTTCAAAATGTTTTTCAAGTTTACCTGTCATAAGATAAACTCTTTGAAGAGTTTTCCCTTCTCAGGAGTGGTGAACCAGAAATGACAGAGAAAGGTCCCTTGCAGAAATGGCACAACAGCTTTGAACATGCTTGTCTTCATGCACCTCTTTTTAGCTTCTGAATTTACTTCATTATCACAAAATTACCAAGTAACTGTCAACAGAATATTGTTATATTGGACACCTTAAAAAGATTACCTTGATTTTAATCAGCCTCTCATCTCCATCTGAATATTGACTCTGTGCAGATTTTGAAAATAATGAGCACAGAATCACAGAGCTATCATCAAGGTACAGGTTCTGCTCATTTTAGTTTCAGGATACTTAGCAGTAACAAAGGATGCTGAAAGACCGCAGAATCTTTTCTTGTTAATAACTGTGTACCAGAAAAACAAGACCATTTTAAAGTTTAAAAGCTGATTTGACACATTGGATGAAATTACAGTGGCTCTGCTATCTGCTATTTTCTTCCTATCCATTTTGACACAAGTAAATAAAAGGCATAAAACCAGTGGTAAGGACTGAATAAAACAATGTACTTAGCAGGGAAAAAATAAATCCTGAAATAAGAATGTAACTTTTTTTAAGTTAGGGTCCCTGTGTTTCTGTAAATGCCACTTTTGCATTTAAAAAATAAAAAAACTGGATGATGAAAATAAATTGCATAGATTTTGTTCCTTTAAAGGCAATGACTAAAAAACACACATTACCTCAGTCCTCCCTATGCTAACTGAAAATGATGGTTAGAAAAATTGCATGCACACTAATTAGGAAACAACAACTGTTTCACATGAGGTATTAGATAAGCAGAGGGGCTATGACAGCTTAAGCTTCACAGGTAAATCTTACAGTAAAGTACACTTTAATTAGAGTATCAAAAAATTCCAACTAACAAAACAAGTGACAGGTGTGCACAACTAAGGAGGCATTTAGGGTTAAATTGTATAAATAGAGAGAAGCCATTGCAAATGCACAGGTAGAGTTTACTTGGCTGGTCATATCTGTCAGTATGAGACAGCAGAGAAATGCAAGTTGTCTGATGGAGACTGCAGAGAATTGTTTATTTTGCTCAATAAACCATTTTATATGCATGGTATCACACAGTACAGAGCATGCATTCATCAGCCAGCAAACTCCCAGCTCTCACAAAACAATTTAACAGGATGCTGCCAACTTGAAATATTAAGAATCTGAAGCCTTTCCCCTCTGCAACCCACCCCAAACAAACAAATAAAGAAAAATACAAACAAACACAACTTAGTTCTGACTTTTTTTTGCAATTTTTTAAATGAGATTTTCCAACTAAATAAAAATTTTCATTTTTCTATGGCTCTGTGAAAGCTCCAGCCATTGGGAAATTGGCCGCATTAACAAAGGGCAAACTAGAAAGAATTAGCTATTTTTATTTTATCCTTGTTACTTGTAAAAAAAACTTGATTTTCACAGAAAACACAACTAGATGTTTAGAAAGAAAAGTGGCTTTTTCCTTAAACAGCCTGGTGTATAGGCCCAGCTGGCAGACACACTCACAGACTTGCCAAACTCTAAACCACAATAAAATTACTGATAATGTTACCAATTTAGATGCCATTATTTCTGCTGGATGCACCTAACAAAATTACTCTAAAAGCATGTAATTTTTTAAAATAGTATTTGTAATTTAAACTTCCCAACTTCATTGATGCAAGCAATGGTTGGAGCACATAAAACAGGCTGTCTGGATGTTTAACCTGAGCAAAACAAAAAGCAAAACATATCCACTGTGTGAAATTCCAATGTACCACAGGAACTACAGGTAGGTAAGAACTGACATTTCAGGGTATTGCACTCTGTATATCACAGACATTTAAAATTTACCAACTACATCTCCATGACCAGAATCTATAGAGCTCTCTAAGAAATTTCTGTTTATCTATATTCCCTAGAAGATCCCTGGAAGGCTTGAAGTTAAGGAAAGAAGAATCTTAGCATGCCATTTTCTCACTATACAACAAAGTATAGTACTTATAAATAATATACACAGACACCAAGTATTTCACATAAAAATTAACAGAATTGGAAACATACATGCCTGGTTCAATGCACAGATAAATCCAGGTAGCTATCAAACCCCATTTCAATTTCTTTTAGGCCCCTTTTAGTAATGGTAAGAAATTAAATAGGAACAATGTGTAGAATACCAAATGGTTATAATAAAATAATTTATTTTTTCAGTATATTAAAAATATTCTGAGTTAGTTATTCTGAGATATTACAGCTAAAAGCCATGTCAAAGACAATTGCAGATTTGTAAAAAACACTTTTTGGGTTGAGTAATGCTTTTAACAAGAATTTTGTAACTCTCTTACTATTATTACCATTTTATTGGCCAATTTTGCTGTGGTTCACAAAATTTGAATCACCTCAGAATCATATTTCACACTTAGCTGACTTCAAATATATCTTTAAAATTTCACAAATGTAAGCAGCACTCAGAAGCATACATTTTAATAGGTGTTCTCAAGCTTTTCACCAGCCACTCATCAGGGAAGCCATCCCATCACCACCCACCCATTCACCCTTCAACTTTTCCTTTCTTGTGAAAATCAAATGGTATGCCTATGTAAACATGGCAAGTGTGAACATGGACAAACCTAGAATTAGAATCTTCTTGTTTGTTTGTTATCTACTGACTCTGTGAAAGTATTAGAAACACTGTGCAGAGTCATCAGAGCAGGGGAGAGGCTGCAGCCTCTAAAGCTGTTCTCAGGACCCTAGTGTTCAATTGCCAAAATCAGTGATTTGAACTAAACTGACTGCACCTGTTGTGTGGACCATGATCCCAGCTTCTCTCTCCCTTCTAGGACAGCTTTTCTCTCCTGCTCCCAAGATGAAGTCTGCAGAAGATAGAACCACTACACATAGCATAAACACTACAATTTCCATTAACAGTTTTGATCACAAAATTAAAAGGATAGATTCTGTAAATATGAAATGATCAGAGTTCAGCTTTCTCAATCACAAAATCAGCCATCCCCCACAAAACCACATTTCCATATGTTAATTTACTATTCAATAGAGCAATAAGCATCACTATGTGACTGTCTCTAAAATTTACTAAAAATATAGATTCAATTACAGGAAAAATCATACACATTTCATAGACATCTTTAAGACACCTGAAAATTAAATTATTGATCCTAATCTTGGTTTACTGAAATTTAAAAGCATAATTTATTCTTTCCTTAATATTACATCTTTAATCAGAACATATATTGTTTAAGTCTAGCTAAACAATAATTCAAAGAGAAAATGGGAACAACAGTTCAAGAAGTATCTTCACAGTTCATGAGATACTGAAAAATAATATAATACTTTTTTATTTACAAGACTTGTCAAAGCTGTCACCTCTACACTTATTACCATGATTCAATCAGAAAATCAGAGTGTACCAGCTTCTCACATTTAACATCTAAATGAGTTCATTATGGTCATAATCATCTCAAGATTGTCACAACACTTAAGCTCTTAAGACGAAAGAGAAAGGGACAATTAATATCTAAGAGGTCCATCTCCTTTGCATCAAGTAATTGCAACCTCTAACTTCCTCATAGATCTTATCAGGATATAAAAATGAAACTTTTATTTAAACAGAAAATCTTCAGTTTCTGAATCTGGTAGTCAGGACACCATCTGGTCTTTCTTTTTCTCTGTTTCTTTACTGGGCTTTCCCCAGGCTTCTTAGAAACTTCCCAGATGTGTGTTTTCTCCAGTTCCCAGCCCTCTCTCTCCAGGGGGCCTAAAATGTCCATCATTACAATCAATCTCATCTGCTCTGAGCTGGTGGAGGAAAATGAGGGAAGACTACTCAAGAGAGATCTGTGTCGAATGTTATATCATTTCCTATAACCTGCTTTCTGATAAACTTCTTGTTTGCCAGGCATTTGTCAGATGTTCTGTACTTACTGTCACAAGGGACATCCATCCTAACTCAGTTCTTAAGAAAAATTTAGAAGGAAACTGATGCCTGACATTTATTTATACATAATGCTAACATTTATGCCCTGTCATTACTATATTCTTTTTTGGGCTGCTTTCTATTAAATCAACATTACAAAATGCAGAGATTGCTTTTTTAACCTAATTTACTTTATGTGCTTTTCTCCTAAATTAAATATATGTGACTGCAGACGATTTTCAGAATGGAAGTAAAGATTATACAATATAATTCAAATTGCAGAGGCAAGTGCTAAAATCTGAAGATAAGCTATCTTTTCACCTTGTGATTTGTGAAAACACTACATCATTTCAGACATATATTATGTCATCACCACGTTTCTTGCATATCGTCCGTGGTACCATAATTCTAACCAGATTTAGCAAACAGAAAACTCTTTAGGTAATCGTATTTCATTCCCCAACACTGCAAATGTATTCATATGTTTATATTAATCTGTCAGGTCAGAATCCTCTGGCGTAATTAAAATGTCCTCAAGTTTCTCTCAATATAATATATTATGTTTAGATATTGGGGTAAAGAAATAATTTAACCTATATCTAGCACTTTTCTAAACAGCAATCACAGGCAGTCATTTTATGCTGAGAAACATCTTAGGATATTGTCCTACATTGTAGTTTTTCCAATACCAAAATAATTGGTGTTGGATCTCTTCAGGCCTGAGGCATGCACCTGCCATTATGCAGTAAGACAACTCAACAGTGGAGACTGTTCATGTTGAAATCAGCTGGCTCAGAGCATGATTCCACACAGAATCAGAGCAACACAATTAAGAGACCACCAAACTGTGGCAAGGAGGAAGGTGATTGGATGGGAACACCTTTACCCCCAGAAGAGTCAGACTAGGGGTTGCATAACTTGTCAGTGGGAAACAGTCCTTCAGGGACTTGCTGACTGTGGAATACTATGTGAGCATATAAATTCTGGGTGATGTTTGCAAAGGAGGCTCTCTGCACAGGAGTCTGGAGAGAAAGGCCAGTGAAATCTGGCCATACAATTCTGAGCTACTCTGGAAATCCCAGCTCTAGGGAAAAACATATGCCCTTTTCTTATTCAGGTGACTTGAGAGAACAAGAGGATATCCAGGAATGAAATAGCCTGAAACAGATGTAGGCAGGTAGAGGGGAGGCAGGAAGGGAACTACACAGTAAGACTGTCAGAGCTACTGAAGAAATGAAGGAGAAGATGAGGAGGAAGGGGGAAAGAGAAGCTTTAATTCCTTCTCAGTAAGCTTTGGCAATCTTCCTGCAATACAGAAATGCCCAAACTAATTTCCAAATGATTAGTCTAGCTTGTCAGTACTATGTGAGGACACGGTGATTACTGAAGACTAATCTATCCTGCTTTTCAGCCTCTATGAGAGTAGACATATCTGAAAGGTATGAATATGCACAGTTTTAAACATATCTCATTAAAGTATGAAATAAGACATGGCTTAAATAAAGCTTGACAAATTTATAAACCACATCAGCATGAGTTTATAGGCCAGCAACATACATGTCAAGTTATCACAGAACAGTTCATGAAAAAAAAAAAAAAAATCGTTGTCATAAAACATTTAATTTTTTAATAGCAATTTAAAATTGTATTCCAGAGCTTTTTCTGTGGTCTTTTGGTTTTGGAGTTTTGTTTGGGTTTTTTAATATCTTCACCTTGCCAGCTGGATTATTTGCAACTACAGAAGGAAAGAACCTGACCCTTGCTCCAGACTCTTACCTGGACTCTCATCCTGATATTAGAACAACAGTTTCAAGACTCAGAACAGAATATCCAAGTTGAAGAATGTGAGGACTTTCTTTTCCTTTCTGTGAAAAGAATGCTCTTGGTAATTCATTCATTGGAGAATCTCCTTACAAATAACCAGCTGTATCACAGCCAGCTGCTGAGGGTGATACCAAGGAAGTTAACAGATACTTGTAAAGAAGCATTACTAAGCAATTCACATAGTGGAATCAAAATGAAACTTCCACTAAAAACAATCTTTTCAGAGCTACTTATTTGTTAGCTACTAGTGGGGGTTTTTTGTAAAGTTGTTCTCTTTCACAAACCCAGAAGGAGACCCATTTGTGTCTGCTGTAACAAAAAGCAGGGCACATACAGTAAGGCAATAATCAGAAGCACCAAATTTGCTGGTTTTCGTAGTGTTCTCTAGGGACTGGCCCCCAGTAAGCTCACATACCACAGACACAATACAAGTGAACCAACTTGGGAATGCTACCATTATTTGCTTATCACACATTATGGAATATTTTTTTCTTCCCATCCTAAGGTGATAGGCTGTAAAGTAGAGCATTACATATATAATTTTGTTATTTCACCAGTAGTGTATTCAGTAGATAACAACAATGAAAAAAATAAAAAGGATGGAAAGGCTGTTCTTATAAAAGCATTGATTTTAGACTGCACTTTTGGACTGGAGGCCATACCTGAGGTCCTGATTTAGATGAAATAAGTTTCAAGATCTTCCAGCTTCACCTGATCTCAATAAGACTGCTCCACTTGGATTAATCTGGAAGAATGTACACTCCTTCAAGAAAAGCTGAATGCTTTTTCTAGGAAGAAAGAAAATAGGAATATGTTCTGTCTGTAAAAATAAAAAGATAATGCCACATTGCTCATCCTCAGAATCCCAGAGAATTTAAAAATTATCTAGTTCAGAATTAACTCCTTTATTTTATATAAAAACAATATGTTAAATAAAATTAATAATATGAATAAAAGAAATAAATAAATGCATAAAATGAAACCAAAATCATTTGTCAATCTGAGAAGTATCCAAAAAACGAAAGATAACACAAAGCAGTTGATATTGCTCATGCACCTACACCTTGATAAGAGTAAGGAGCAGCAAGTAATGAAGGCAGGAATGGTCAGGAACACAGATCTTCAGTGAAAGCATTTGAATCATTTATCTTTGAAAGCTTATCACAGCAGGAAGTTACTGACCATTCAGCATCATCAGTTTTGGTGAATTTTCAGAGAAAAAGAAAAAAAGGTACCTCTTGATGGAAGTATTAAGGTCTAGTTACTTTGAAGTTGACATTCAAGGGAATAACATCCATATGCAGACTCAAATTCACGTAAAAAATATTTTAACCTAATTTTATGCAGACAGCAACATTACATGTCATCTTAAGTTTAGAAATATGCATTTTGTCCTTCACTGGGACAAAAGCAAAGCATTTTTAAATATTATTGCAATATGTCCCAAGGTCTCTATTCCAAATATAAGTTCAAATTTGGGGTTGTTTTGGTTTTACCTAGTATTCCTCTTTCCTCCCACTTGCTTTCTTTTTTCTGGTCAAAAGTAAAAACAGAAATCTGAAGTCCCAAAGATACTCAATTGTTATCAGAATTAACCCATATCCCTGAAGCAGCATATTTTGAAGACACTATATATAATTAAAATCTTTTTAAGTATTATCCCAATATCCAAATTTTTTACTTGCATGTCTGTTAATATGCGTTTAAGTTTGCACAAGGAAAGGTCAAAAATAGGTAAGCGCAATCTTTAATTGAAGCAGCATTGACAAACATTCCATCAATTTAGTTGACAATCCCCCTGAGTGGAAAGGGATTTCTGACAGGGCTCTCATTTAAATCCTTCTCACAAGACAATGTAAATGTACAGGAGATGGGTTTTTTCCTTCTCTCAAATGAGTTCACCAATCCTTAAAGAAGCCTATAATAAACCAGCAACACTTGCTAAAGTAATTTTTACCACTTACTAAGATGACAGACAGCACCAACAAGTTTTAAACTCGTGAGCACATGATATTGAAGAGGTTGTGCACAGACACAGGATGAAGTCTTATTTAGAAAACACCTATGAGTGTGAGCTAATGAACAGTTTTAGTTGACATTAGATTAATTTTAGATATATTTCCACAAGGAAACTTTGTCTTCAGCCTGTAACTGAGCCCTGAGTAGGGAGACTTGCAGAACAGTCTCTGCTATGATCACCAGAGATGACTCCACACAGAGCTTCCCTGGGAAGTTCACAGAGCCACTGATGTCCTAACTCTAAAAATCTTGCACAGAGCAAAAAGCAGTATACCTCACACCTTGAGACAGAAATGTAACTTACCAAGAACAATACAAAATAATCCAACACTAATCAAAACAAGAAGGTTTTACACAAATTTGTTTAATAACTTAGGAAATTGATCACAAAATCATACCTATCCCAGTGTGATGCCCTTCCAAGCAAAATGTGGCATGCCTTCAAAACACAGTGCATTTATAATGGAACCCAGTTTGCAACATGAACTTTTCTGAAACTAATATTATTTTCTACATCATCTGTGTTAGGAAAATTCTGTGCCAAATCCTACTTTTTTTTACATTATTATCAGAAGTAATAATCATTGCAATTATGCAACCATTTAATAAGCCCTCCTCTGAAAACTGCTCTTTGTTGTGAGACTGTCACTCTACCAATGTTTACATTTATGATGTAGCATGATATTGCCGGCCTGAGAACAGAAGACAAAGACATATTGCACAATATGCATTTATTCCCAGTACATACAAATGTATAGCTGGATGATTTAACACTATGATAATCTCATTCTTATTAATGTAGCGATCATAGTTGCAATCTCAATTTATGAGACTCATTCATTCACATCCATCAAGCTGCTAAGTCTTTGATAGCTGCAGTGTTTTCTAAAAGAAATACATTCAGAGTAATTTTAAATTTTAATACCAAAGTATATTGCATTAGAAACTTCTTCCAAATACACAATTTTCTTCTCAGACAGTTTAAAATTGCTTGCTCATCCTACATTCTCCTTCAGTTGGCACAACCTACAAAACATTTTTACTGACACATTCAGCTCTCAAGCAGCTGAGAGCCACTATGTTTCTAATGCCATACTTTTCCTCATGAGATATTGGAGGTTAGTTCTACCCATGCAAAACACAGTTAAAAAGCAGTGCTTGTTTAAATAAAAAACTTATTTGTATTTTTATCCAGAACAGGACACTAATGATATTCAAAAGGGCATGTGTTTTGATCACAATCAAAATTGTCTTTTAAAAATTTTTCTGTTGATCATTGTGGAGCCCATCCAGCTCAAAATTGTACTTCTTTCTCTTAATCCACAGTATCAAAGCTGGCAATGTATATACCAATTTGTAAAACATTTAAGGACATGTTTTTCTTTGTGTATACACAAAAAGGACTTTCCTAGGTAGAAAATAAGGACATTCATAAAAGTGGAAAACATTCCACAGATGACATGGGAGAAAGCTACTGGCTACACTGCTAAAATGCAGTCAACACAAGCACATGCTAAAAGTAATTGATTTAAACACACTGTTAAATCAGAGCTTGAATTACAAGTGCAGAGCCAATTTCCATCTCCTCAGCATTACAATTAATACTGTCAGGCAGCAAGGATTTACTAAAGGGTCCCTGATCCCTTTATTAGCAGCATTTAGTGTGGTCCATTGCTCATGCTCAAGTGATAAAATCAGTCATTTATCTGAACAGAATATCACATGTACCATCACTACACTGAGCCCAAATGTAGAATTATAAAACCACAGCATAGTTTTTGTTGTAAGAGGCTTTAAAAGTCATCTAGTTCCAAACCCCTACCATGGGCAAGGATGTCCTTCACCAGACTAGGTTCATTACAAACACATGAAAAGTAACTTGTAGAAGGCAGCCAAATCAGCATGCAAAAGATGCAAAAATGCAAAGAAGCCATTTTAAGCCATTGGTTTCTAAAAAAAAGTAAGATCTGCTGGGAATCCCCAATGTTACCACTGGGCACAGTCACATGAAAGCATTGACCAGAGGCCTTCTGATTCACAGCACATACCAAATAGTACTTTTGTGTGCCTTTCCAGGACTAACTAATTTGAAACCACGTATATTTCATTGCAATGCAGAGTTTAGGATTTCCAGATCCATTGAAAATGGTCACAAAACCGGACAGAGCTGGCTGTATCTAAGAGCTGGCTATATCTAAGCAAGCCTTTCCTTGCAGACAGTGAAACAGGCAGTTCAGTGAATATCGAGAAATAATGCCTCGCTGCCACCTAGAGGCAATCCAGACATTCCCTTTCTTACCATCAGATAAAACCTTTCCTGGTTCTCGTGCTCAAAATGCAGGTAGTCTCTATTGAGTTACAAGGATAAAGTAGATTAATCTCAAGTTTGTTAAGCAGGCGATGAAGTAAATCAATGCTCTATGGAATATAGGTATTAGTTAACACTCAAATATCCAGGTCCTTCTATTGCAAACAGTGTTCTAAGTCCAAAGACTGTGACATCCTGCACTACAGGGATCTCCTTCAGAGGCAAAAACTCTGAGGTAAATGTAAGCATGTATATTTTACAACATATAGGTAAAACTTTGATTAAAGAGTATCAAAGATGCAAAATCACATCTAGGAGGTACAGTTAGACAGTCTGAAACCAGTAATACAGATCCCATCTTTTAGTCTTTAATAAATGGACAAGAAATATTTCAAAGCAGTCTCCAGAATTTTCTTTTCACTAATGCTACATGAAAATGCTTTCTGGCTTCTTGAGTGTTGAAATGTTGCTTGATAAAATAATTTAAACACACAGCTATGAAGAAACTCTAGACACGTTTAAGTAAAAGTTTCTGTTTTCATTTATTTTCATAACTTGTATTAATACTATCATTTTAGCTGAAATTTTCCATGCTGGGTTTCTGCACAGATTAATGGATGCAGGGAAGTTTTGTTTTTAATATTCAGCCTCTCTCTTTTGATGCAGTTAAGTAAACAATTTGTAAAGAAACTAGAAAGAGTTTGGGGGATAGTGGCATAGTTTAGTTGCTGCACTAATAAATTCTAGTACTTCCTAAACTTCAAGAGGGAGTTTAAATTTGCTAGAGAGGCATCACTTACTCTATCTACCTTTGGAAAGACTTGAGTTCACTTACATCTAGCCAGGTTCTACAGCCATGAAATAAGCTGTCACTTGCATGTGTCCAGCAGAAATTCTCAAAGAGCAATTCAGTTCTCCAAAAAGTCTGCCTAGAATGAGTATCAAGGGTCCTAGAAACCAATAACAAAGGACTGCATTCATAGACCAATGTCATTATGCATGTTCCAGACAGTTCATGCAGGATTTTCCATAAAAGTATCAAAGAGGTTATTCATAGGATACTGGAAGCGAATCAAGAGTAGAATTACTAGGAAGCATATTCTGAAGTGTCTCCACTACTCCATTTCTTTTACTCCCATTTTTTATATTCCTTTTTTTTTTTTTTTAACTCCCAGGTTGTTTTTTTCCTTGCTTAAAAAAAAATATCAACAGAAGTTCTCTTTGAAGGCTTAATCCCAATTTGAAACATAAAGGAACATGCAGCAAATCTCAAAGATCACACTGATTTATCCAGGACATAATGATTATACTGGGACAAGTACAAGGAAGCTCAGTGAAATCATTATACAGGAACAGCATCCATTCTGCATGTGACATTAAGTTTATTTATTAGCTACTCAGCTTGTCCCTTTTTAGTTACCTTGTAAAATGGAAGATATGGAGGTATCTCAGTTCAAATTCTGTCCTAGAGAGAAAAAACACAAAGCAGAATGGGGAGGAAAACACCCTCCATGAGAAGAGAACTAAGTGCAAGATAGGAATGATGGTTGTGACTGAACTGCAGCCTCTTCATGACAGTATGTTTTGAATACCACCTAAGTATATTACTGGGTAGGAATACCCAATCTGCATGACAGTCTCATTAAAAATATCCTTCTCATTAAATCTGTGTTTTACACAGCACTGAAAATACACAAGAAATTGTCCTTTTTGCATGGGGAGCTTGAAATGACAGCCACCCCATTGCTGTCAGGAGAACTTTTGCTGCATTTACTATTTTCTATCTTCAGTCAGGCTGCTGAAGACTTCAGGTCCCTGCTTTCCTCATCAGGTATTTTTAATCATATGGCCTAAGCAACCAGCAAGACTGAGACCAGCACTTTGTTCACTTCCTTAGCCTCCCCAAAAGTGAACTGTGACTGCATTTACTGCCTGCTTATTCAACTACTGATGTGAAAGGTTTTTGACTTTTTCTCTGCAGAAGACAATTCAGCTGATCATAACTTTCCAGATGAGCAATCTAGAAAACGAAGGTGTGCTGTCTGTTACCTCTTAAAACATGAGGCACAGAATACAGACCAGGTAGCTACAAAAAAAAAATCCAAAAAACATTGCATTCAAATACCAAACAGCCAGAAAAAGATTGGATAAAGTGCTAGCCAGAAAGATGCTCTGAACTGTGAAAAAGGAAGTTATTTTTCATTGTTTGTTTCACACTGTGCTCAGGACAACAAAATATTCCTTCTTTGAAATGATCAGCATTACGTGAAAGAAATATTATTCCATTATCAGCTTATTCCCCTCATGGGAAGTACCCATAAGCCTCTCTAAAACTGACTGGGTCAGAAGTATGAGGTCATTATATTCTCTGACATAGACAGTATTGGTTCATAAAGAGGAATTTCAATGGCAGTATTATCTGTTTATCAATATATCTTAATATTTGACATTATCATAGACTTTTCCTCCTGGGGCTTTCCTTCTATAATAGATTTAACAGACTTAATTGTTCACCCCCATATTATACATTATTTTAAGGACTGAACTCAACTGAAACTGCCTAAACTAGAGTTTCAGATACTTAAGACAGTCACTGGAAAAGTTATTCTACTTTGTCAGAGCTTTTCTCAAATTCCTTGGTACCCTGAGATTGCAGTGGTTCAGTGACTCTAGGGCTGAGAAGTTGGAGGTAGCAAAAAATCCTCTTGTAAAGTACTTATACTTATTCTGACTTTGGAGGAAGGGAGCTGCTGCCAGCTATAAGTGTTTAGCTCTTCTCAGGTTACTGGAAGCACTTAAGAAAACTGTCTCTCACTCTTCATTCCTAAGAAAAAAAAAAAATCCCAGAGTTGGATGATACTAATATCCAGAAGCTCAGAATCTCTAGCTGGCAGTGATACAGGATAGCTGGCTTCCTCTCTCTGCACCACCCCAGCTGTTGTACTTGTATCAGTCAAACCAGCCACAGCATTTGTTGGGCCTTCCATGTAAGAGAAGCTGGAGCATTAATCTAGCAGGAAATTAACTCCAAAAAAAACCCAGGGGTAGGGAGTGTTTTATCTTGGCTTATGGAACTCAGTTGGCTCCCATAAATATCTGACAGGCACCAAAGCTGGCATGAGGGAAGGGCAGAACTGTGGAGCCAAGAAGCAGTGAAAAGGCAGAAGAAAAGAAACTGAGTGAAAACCATATTTTAAATACAACAAAGGTTAAGGTTTCCTAAGTCTAGGCCCTAAATCCATAGGGGTCACAAGCCCCTCTTTCTACAACAGATTTTTCTAATCCAGCAGGCATGTCAGTACTTTGTCCACTTACCTCATCCTTGCATATCTGACAAAGAAAGTTACCTGGCATGAAAGATTCCAGTTATATTTCTGGCATTTGCTCCGAGGACATGTCAGTATTTAAGAATAACACTTTCTCTGCAATTCCATGCACTTCAGAGAAAAAGGAAGATGATATGAATTCAGTTTATTATCAATATTGATCATTAAATTGATTTCATTTCCATAGCTGCAGAAAAATCAGTCAAGCTAACCTACACACCATGAAGTTATTACATCAAAAGAAAATTTCCCAATAAGCCTGCACAGAATAGTATTTAGTAATGGTAATTGTAAATGTTAATTAATTTATTTGCTCTCTGACACCCTATGAATGTGTGAAGGTAATTGTGACATTGAGATACAGCTGCTAATCATTGCAAGGTCCTTTCAATTGTGGTCAATAAGCTACTTGCTATCAACTGTTTCCCTAGATATTTCAGGTCCACTATTATTTTGAAAATAACTCTCATACTGTTTGCATTATTCAAACAAATTCCCCCTACTATTACATTGAATGATAATTTTGGACTAAAAGTAAAAAACAAGATATGAAGCTTCAAGAGTGATTTGCACAGAGAAATGAAGTCCTGGTCATTCCTCAGGGGAGCTGTAACAGCAATATGTAGATGATAAAAACTGATTTATAAAATATAACTGATCATTAGACACTAATGTGCTATCAAGTTTAATGGTAGTTTGTTTTTTCTTCAGAGTATTTTTTTTGTGACAAGGTACAGCTGTCACAGCTTCAACGGATCTTGATTTCTTTGGCAGAAAAAAAACAACAATCTGCAGTTCACTGAATATTTTCCAAGTATATTCCCAGTGGCCATAGAGGTAGTAGACATTCTGGAGAAATTTCAGCTGAAGCTAAAACCAAGCAGTTCTTGGCATTGGAAAAATTATTTTGATACTGTCAAACACTCCAATAAGATCCAATAGTGAATTACAAAAATTCTGCTTCAAAGGTTTCAAAAATCCTTCTTTGGAATGGATCAGAAGCCTCCAAAATACACAAGTGTTGCAATATGGGCACAAAATAACTTCAGAGCTATGAATGTCTGAGATCTGCCACCATCTGCATCATAAAACCTGTGGAGCAGTATCATATTAGGTCATAAAGTTGGGCTTCCTTCTAGCAGTCAAGTGCAATAAAGTTTTGGATATTTCTGTACTTTGCAAAATGCTTGCTGAGTAATTCTTACAGACAGTCTGCTCAGTGATCCTGACAGTGTGGGTGCTCAGGACAAGCTGCCAGGAGGCTGCTATTTGTGTGAATTAAATGCTCAGATTTGATGCATGTATTGATCTTGTTTTTTAACTGAAATAGTCAAATTCCAAGCAGTGTTCAGCTGCAGTTGGTCAGCTGTGTTGCAGGATATTTGCATATGGTCCCAACTGGATGCACATACAGGCATATCCAACAAGCATCATCCAACTCAAAGAAAAAATGCAGCTGTTCCCCCAGTGCATGAAACCTTGGGGTTCGCATTCTGTGAACGTTTTGGATTGACAGACTATCTGGACAGCAAAGAAAGGTGGAAAGAAGAAGAAAGCTTGTTTGAAACAAATTCATTTAACAGTTCAAAACACTTCACACTATTTACCCCAGCCTTAATTATAATTGACTCTGTAGACACATTTTGCACATAAGTGTCCTGAAGAGATTTAATGTCTTTTAACACTCATGGGCATAAAGATCTTATAATGGGATATCCATGGAGAGGTAAGTCCCCTAAAAGAAAGAACAGAACATATACAAATGCTATAAAAGCCTTATTCTCTCCTCCCAAAAATAAATTCAAGAGAACTTAAAGGTCTTTTTCAACCTAAATGATACTGTGATGCTAAGATACACAAGCCCTCATCAACATATTTCAAACTCATATAAGGGCCTATAAAATCCCACATATTATATGAAGTACTCCTTCTGACACAATACAAAGCTAGTCACCAGCATTTGGAGTGATGATTCTCTTTCGGACTACTTCTGATTTTTGAGCTGAATCTTATCTGAATCCTCGCCCACGAAATATATTTTCTTTAGATGATGTGCCTTTACAAGGATGTTGCTCTCATCCAGATACAGTTGTTCCAACCATACGTATGCATATCAGAACATAATCTTGGATATAAAAAAATAAAACTAAAACAACACCTACAGCACCTTATTAGTATGAAGTTTTGCCATGGTTTGACATAGCAGACAGTGAAATACCACACAGCTGCTCACTACTTAATTCCTCTACACCATCCCAGAGGGATGGGAGACACAATTGGCAGAGGAAACATCACATTTGTGAGTTGAGATAAAGAAACAGTTTAATAGGACAGAAAAGAAAGGGAAAATAATAATAGTAATACCAATACTACTAATTGGATTAAAATATACAAACCGAGTGTTTCACCACCTGCTGAATGATGCCCAGACATACTAAACAGTGGCCCAAACCAGCTTTCACCCTGGTTCATAAACTGAGAGTGCTATTACATGGTATGGAATATCCCTTTGGCCAGTGCACATCAGCAGGCCTGGCTGCATATTCTACTCCTGGTGGGGTAGGATGAGAAGATGAAAAGTTCCTTACTCTCTGTAAACGTGGCTTAGCAACAACTAAAACATCAGTGTGTTATCAACATCACTCTCATCTTAATTCCAAAATACAGAAGACAATTAACTACAATCCTGGCCAACACTGGGACAGGTCTCCAGTTCCTCTTCATTCAACCAATAGGTATCAATGAACTCCAAATTTTCTGCCAGCCAGACAGACATGTTAAATTATTTCATCAGTCAAAACATCAAGATATGATACTTTCACCTCAAAATCCAGAAGTATTTTCTTCATAATTATTTCTGTACTGAACCAGCTCAGCCTTCAGCCTTTGTCTTGTTTTTTTTTTTTCTGAATTGCAGAGGAATTCAACTATCAAATTGCAATAGATAAGATGAGATCTCCTAGAAAAGATAAGCAATTCCAGTCTAAATGTCTCATATTTATTAACATCTTGTAGCTAGTAGCTATCATTAATAACTAATACAGTAACAGTTAATAGTTAACATTATTTTCAATGGGAAAAATTGTATTTCACTTCTGAAAATTTCATCCAGCTATTTCAAATTTTGCTTTGGAGTCAGCTATTCACTTTAGTTGTAAAGAAACTTTTTGAAGCTGGTCCTGTTACCAGACATTCACATTCTGATAAAAAGTCATAAAATTATTTTACATTAAAATTATACTTTTTATAGCTGTTATACTACATCTTATAAAAATGGTACCCCAAGACTGTTAGGACAAATACAGAAATACCATCTCATTCATAAAGCAGAATATGGCATTGCACTTTTAAGTAGGACTCAAATGTATTGTTTGCCAATTTATCAATTTTTGCACATCATTTTCCCATGTGTGAGAAATATTATTAATTTTGCAAACAACTAAACAAACATCTCTTTTTCAAGCTTTGTCTCTTTAGACTAGAAAGAACTCCTAGAGTCAAAATACTTGCCCTGTGCATTAATACTTAGGCTGATCTGGCACCTACGGCTAATGTCCAAGTTATATATAATATCAGGATTAAAATCTGTAAGGAAAAAAAGATGGAATAAGTCACTTGGGCACATGGCCATTAATCTTTCATTTCCTGAGCAAATCTTTTGCAAAATACACCTATGGTCTCAGATAGAAAAAGAACAAATATAGAAAGCTATCATCAATTAATATTTGATAGTCAAACAGCTAGATCCTACAAGAGAAAGCAAGCACCAATCATAAATAGTTAATTCAGGGTTTTAAAATAGTAGTGCATTTCATATGAGCATTAAAATAACACCAGTGGATTCAGTTGCTCAATAGGAATATTTGTAAATACTGATAATAATTTTAATATTTTGATGAATATTGAATTTTAGAAATCCTCTATTTCCTGGGAATCCTTCGTTTCCTGGAAATACTGTTGATTATTTCATGTCTAGGAATCTACTTGCATCAGACAGTAAAAAACTTTATTTTCCATCCAGTTCCATTTATTGGTTTATTTGGGGGTGAAATTATTTCTTTGTCCTTGTGCAAGTCACAAGGTGCCTTTGGAACACCATGGAAAATTCTGAGAACAAGGTGCACACAGGGTAACAAATCATATGGAAGAAAATATCCAGTGAAACAGACAATTCTCTCTACTCAGCTTTCCATACTTGGATGCTGGCAGTAATTGCTGACCAGTGTACTGTGTGTTATTGCACTCCCGCCTGATGGCTTTGCAGTACTATACTCCCAATAATCCTAAGAAAGTACAACAGGTGAAATTTTCTATCTTCTCATGGGGAAAGGAGGTGATATTTATTCTAAATCAATCTCTTTAATTACTGGATTTAAAAATGTCTTCACTAATTAGTCCTAGCTGCTTGAAGGTTTGTTTGGGGCTTTTTTTCTCTCCTAATTATGACAATTTTCTAACCTCATCTAGCTCTGCTTTTGTTTGCTAAAATTTAAGAGCGCAGCTGTCACAGAGAAAACTTTGATGCTTTGCAGCCTATTGTAGTTTTGTTTAGTTTCTTCTCCTCAAGAAGGAGTTACATTAATGTCTAAAACATTTAATGTCAGTTTACCAGTTAGTGTTCACATAACGAAGCAAAACACAAAATTCTGAGATGAGAGATGGAGAACTTGGTCAGGAGCTACTTCAGAAATGTATTGCTATCGAAACACAAAAATATATAAATTAGAACCACTTTCATTTTAAATAAAATATTTTATGCTTCTGAGGGGGAAAAAAAATTGAAAACACAAAAATTTTAGATAATAATAATGGAAATAATATACTATGTTGGTTGTAATCTGTATTTTGGAAGATTGGAAAAACTACTTACGAAAAACCCAAATATTTCCTGATTTGGTTTCAAAAGAAAAAAAAGTGTTCATTCTCCATTAGTAATTACTTTATTAGTAAAACATGTTAATTTAAAACATGTTTTAGTAAACTATGTTCAACCTGCAAGCCTAACATTAAGCATAAAGTGTAACTGGATACTGCAGGAATGGAAACAGGTAGAAAAATTACTTGCGATTTGTATAAAAGAGCTAAACCTTTCAATTATCCAAGGACAGAAATAAGACTGGAGGTGATTGGGCAGCTCTGCACTGTTATAGAAATGTATGAGAACAGCATGAAGCTGTCGAGGGAGAATTTTGGTATTTAAGCCTATTGACACTAAACTTGCTTTTCTAATTACCCTCTACTCAGGCCAAAGACATAGATGCTGGAATTCCCTGGACCAGTGTACCATGGGTTGAAAACTAATCCTGCAGTGAAACAAATCTTTCTCTTTAGGGTAAAATTTAAAAAGCGCCAGAAGAGAAAGCTTTGGAGTACTGTCACAGAAATACTAAGCTTGGGATGGAATATGAAAAGAAATCTCTGTAAGATTAAGAAATAAAGAGTAGCGATTGTGAAAGCTTGGGAAACTAATCACCCAAACTTGGATGCAATATAAATGCCATCATTAGGAACTGAAGGCTTAGGTCTTGAACCTGCTGTAAGACAGATTTCTTTAATAAATACCCAGTGAATGAAAATTAATGCTTTGGACACGGTTTTAGCAAGAATCAAGGTCTTACAGAACAGCTTTTCATAGAAAATAATCTTGGTTGTAGTGATCATAAACTGAATCAGTCTCTATCAAACTGCAAGACACACAACAGGCCTGCCTATGACTAATTTTTGGGATTTTAGAAAGGAACTAATGAAAGCATACACAGTGAATTAGGAATGCAAAGCTTTTAAAACATAGAAAGTAATGAATTACTTTACATCAAAGAGCAGGCACTATTTAAGGTTTAAATTGCAAGGAAGAAAAAACAAAAGAAGCTAACAGAAAAAGCTTATGAGGCTTACTTCAGTGAATTAGCTGCTTTTGTAGACATGCAAATCTACCAAAAACAAAGAGAGAGCACTGTTTCTCAGAAGTTACAGTATATTAAAAGAGGAAAATAACTAATTTTTTTGTGTGTGAGACTTCATTTACCATTAAAACAATCAGCACAAATTCTTTACAATCAATAAAAGAGTGTGGGGAACAAAAATGTTAAAGTGTGCAAATATAGAATTTATTATTAAACAAAACAGAGTTTTACTAGAGATTAACATTACTCTGATCTGATTACAATTCTGACTCGCATATTAAATTCATATTTTGCCTCCATTTTCTATAAAGTTAATGATGAGGACATTAGTGGAGAAACTAGCAAAAATGAAGGTAGTGCATAAGAAATTATGACACCTGAGGGAGAAATAAATGTTAACAGTCTTAATACTTCATAAAGCAAAAAAAAGGCAGGCTGGATAGTCCATGGTGGAATATAGAAATATGAAACTGTCACATGAAATTGACACTCCAACAGCTAGAATTTTTGGAGGCAGTGTCTTATAACTGGAGAACAGTAAAAGTAGAACCAAATTAAAAAGAACATGAAGAAAGAAAACTTCTGGAACCACTAGATTTAACAGACTTAACAAACTGATTTACAAAAAATACCCAGAATACCATTTGAAGGAAGCATTAAAGGCAGAGAGATAAATAAAAGGTAGTATAAATTATAATGTGGCTTTATCAAAGCTAGATTATCTCAAAGCAATCCAATATCTCTTTTCAAAAGTTATCTGCTTTATTAGACAGGAGAATATTTTTAATCAGATATTTAAATAAGGCTTTTGATTCATTCTCCCTGCAGAGAAAGTTTGCTAAAGGTGGAAAAGCCAGGTGGAAATACTCAGTTTCTAAAGAAGCTAAGGATGTGTGTTTCTAAAGCAGCTAGAGGGATCAACAACTTATACTGACTAGGTAGACAAAGAATGAGGATAGTTTACTTGGTGTCTATCAGTCCTGGGTAATATGTCTCTAGAAGATCATCAGGAAAAGTACAGATGAAATTGGCAGACAATATAAAGTTGTAGAGGATTATCATAATTACAAAGACCAGAATATCTTATAAAAGCATTAAATTACTTATGATTTAACTGACAGAATGAAATATAGATTAATAGTATGAAAATCATATTCATACCACTGGAAGATGACTATGAAAAGTAATTACTAAAGTTATGAATGGGCTAATGAGTTCACAAATGCATGGAGAAATAAATTTGTTGTGAAAGGAAGCAAAAGGCCTAATCAGAAATATTGTATATGGTTCTAGACAAACTAGTTTGAGTGAAGTTTAACTTTAATTGGAATATCTGCTAAAATGATTAAAATTATTAGAGAAAGCAAAGTGGGGCAATACCAGCATAAGATTAAATGATAATAAGTCAGCTATAAATGAATCTTTAAAACAAATTCAGGAGAAGGCTTCCAAATAGAGTCATGACAGCCGCAAGAAAACTCTATTATTTCAAGACAAAGACTTATGAGTTTATATATAATATTGTATGAGTAGATAGAAGATTTCCTTGTGATAAGAAATCTTGTTCCTCTTACAAGCTTTCCTAGACAGCTACATATGTCTAAGTTACATACACATACTGGACTTACCCAAATCAAGTATCCAAGAGGGCTGGTAATCATCACCAGACAGAGTATATAGAAAGGAATTTTTTCCTCATGATGGGTCTTCAGAATTCAGTGTTTGACTTTTGAGAGATGCTTTTGTTTCATGTTCACCACCACAGCATGCAGCATAGACTAAACATAGATGGGGGCTTCATTTCTCTAACAGAATGTTAGTGCAGTGGACAGGACATAAATGAGCATTCACATTGTCTGAAACTCATTATATTTGTGCCTTTGCCCTTGCAATACAAACCTTAATATTATGTGGCAATGGGAAACATTTCAATACAAGTGGAATAGCATGTTAGCAGACATTTTCAAGTCTCACTGAACAGACTGTCTGCCTGGCTGCACACAGCTGTTTCAGGTTGGACATATCACTGAACATTGCCTTCCTGTGTAATGGTGGAGTTTGAGAGAGAACACTGTCCAATTCACCAACATCAGACAGATGATCAAAAGGAACGAGTGCCTAGATCACATTGAATTTCAAACCTGGATACAACTGAAGCAATACATATATATATACATATATATACACACACACATATACATATACATATACATACATATGTATATATTCCACATCAAATTAAGGCAAAAGAGGGGAATAGGCAAAGAAAAAAAATTGTCAGGAAATTGAGAGGAAAATGCGCAACACTGAAATAATTGAAAATTCACCATCAATAAATGGGGAAAAGCTGCATCAATTCCCATTATTGCTTTTATAACTGGCAACAGAGGGGGGAAAAAAGACTGAATTCTAAAAATTTATTTTTTACTTACCATTTATGAAACTTTCAGTTTATTATTATTTCTGATGCCCTTCCTAGATATTTCTCACTGTGCTTTAAAAAGTACAGTATATGAGGAAACTGTTCTCATTTTGTTTATCTGACAGGTAAACAAACATGGGCTCCATTGTGATTTATATATTTGCGAGGGAGATGGAGCAGAATCCTTGGTGAAACAAATGGAATACTAGCAGCAAGTATGTCTAAGTGATGGTGACAGAATCATGCTGAGGACAAATGGCTCTTGGGACCCAGGAGTATTCATAAATTTAGGACCCAAGGCAACAAACTCCCCCCCATTCTATCACCAGACAAGTAGCTTATTGGGCTGGAGGATTAGACATCATGGAGCAAGGTGAACACTTCATAATCCCCATTAAATCCCTAAGTGACCTCTCTAGATCTGTCACAGAAGCCATGAGCACACGACCATGCACAAATGAGGATCCCATGATGTCCCACTATCTGCTACAGTAGATTTCACAATGTTAAAACCACTGATTAGGGGATCCATGGCAATGCTTAAACCTTAGCTAGCTGCAAAATGGGATGAGAGAGGAAGGGATAATGAATATAATAAAACCAGCTCCCTAAATGGGTGGAATTAATGTGAGGCATTGCTAAGTCCAGCTGTGAAATGGGCTGGGACAATACACTAGCTAAAAAACAAAGCCCCCAAGGGAGGAGATTACAAAGACTGCTGAAAGAGGGAAAAAATACTAGACCAAAGATGAAAAAGGTAAGAACCCTTGAACAGAATCTCATGAACAGACAAATGAATTATGGTTGGATTTCCAGAACATTCCTAGGTATTCCTATAGCCTCAATTCAAGGTCAGCTTACTGGCATTACATTGCGTCTAATGAAGCATTTCAGAAAAAAATATAATAGTGAAAGGAAGAAGCATATTTCAACCCCTCAAAAAGGGAGGCAACTGCTTCCTCCCACTTAGGGAGAAACTGCAGGCCATTAAGTGAGAAAATGAGTAATTGGGCCTGATTGTCCAGGATGTGGAGGCTGATCAGTGGATGGGTGATGATGGCCCATACATTTTAACTCCAATTAGTCCTCAGGGATAATGGGCGACATTTTTAATAAATACAGGAGCGCAAATTTCAGTGGTAACACAAGACGCCAAGAAGCAGGGCATGAGATCCATATGGCAAACAGCTGAGGCGAGCAGCATGAACTGCACAAGTGTTGTGTGTTAAATTGCCAGGGGCAGTTTATGGCTCCCTAATGAGAGGCACATGGCAATTGCTCACTTCACAATTAAAGACCA
This sequence comes from Erithacus rubecula, assembly GCF_903797595.1. Lineage (NCBI taxonomy): Eukaryota > Metazoa > Chordata > Aves > Passeriformes > Muscicapidae > Erithacus > Erithacus rubecula. Next base: position 38,545,701 of record NC_136687.1, read on the forward strand.
TTATGAAAATATTTTAGGTTTTTGCTTGAAATGGACAAACCTGGCACAGAGTGACAGCCATGCATGTTCCTTTAGCTCAGACAGAAACAGGGAATCTGCTTTATGGCTATTACACGCAGCCCCTTCACCACCTGACAGAAAAATTACTGACATATTGCAGTATCCAATCTCTGTTGTGGCATAAAATAGAATTTCTGAAATCACAGCTGGTGTGCAGAAAAGACAGTCATCTTCAGAACCACTTCCAATTATTTCACCTGTCTAGTCAGTTTGGTCACCAGGGTGACCAAGCAATTGACAATACAGCCCCACTAACAGCTGCTGTACCAAACATTGCAAACTTAACATCCATCTTGCAAGCAGCTGCACACCCCTGGATGGGCACGGCTCAGTAAAAAAAGTTATGTCCTTTATGGATTATCCCTTGAAGGGCAGAATAAAGAGAAGTTTGCTTGGGAAGGAATATAATATGTCTTAACAGATTCTCATTAGGGCATAAACATTTACCCACCACCGCTCACATTGCACTTGCTGAACTTCTACAAAAGTCTCATTCCCCCAAGATAAACTACCAATATATCAATGATATCTGGATATGTGAAAATTCCCTTGAGAAGGTAGGGAAAGCAAGAGGAGTAATATGGCAAGTACTCAAAAAGCAGAAATTTACATTCCACCCAGGAAATGTCACAGACCAAGTAAATTAATATTTTCAGGTACTTGGTGGATAGCAGGTGGTGCAGTGATTCCTTCAGATACCTTTATGAAAAATCAGAGATGTAAATGTCCTAATTGAGAAATAAGTTGCAATAATTAATGGGAATTTTAGGATATTGGAGGGTGTTTTATCATTTCCAATCCATTATACTCACTCTTTGGTTCCTCTGGCCTGTTCACATTCTCTCTGTAATAGTCTATGTGATCTTGAAAGATTTTAAGTTCTAAATGTAAGTGGGAGCAGTGGAGCTCCTTTTAATATGACATGAAGGTTACTTGGTAATCACACATCAGTCTTCCAAAGCTCTAATCAGAACCTGATGCACAAAAGGCTGACATTTGATGTTTTTTATTGACCTGATGAAAGAGTTTTAAAAAGGGGGTACTCCTTCTGATGTCAGGAGGGCATCAGCTCAAATTAACTCTGTGCTGCAGGGCTGATTCATCAGACCTTCCAGTACTTCATTTGCAAACCAAATTGCAGAGTGTACCCCTGCTCTACTGTTAGTCTACTTGCATTAGAAAAATTGGTGTGGAAATCTTGAAGTGATTAAATGTCAGTGTAATGGATTTCATATACTGAAAGGCAAAAATGCCAAAGTGTCTAAGTTTAAATAAGTGGTCTATAACAGAAGTGAAGAAGGCTGAAGATAAAATTTATGCTATGACCAATTAATTTAAAAGAAAATTCTACCAGAACAGCTTGGATAGGCAAACACTTTTGATTCTATGATCAGTACAATAGGAAATACAAAGCAAACCAGGACTGACATATTTCTTGCAGTAATGGGCATTTGAATCCCATGGGCAGCTGAAAGGGCAAACTGTACGAAGTCTCTGCATGTGTCTTGCTCACATATTTTCCCCATCTACAGCATGAATTGCTTCATCCAGACTTGGGAGTTGATCTATTGTTCCATAGGAATGAACAGTGACTTGCAAGACTATATTGAATGCCTACTATAAATGATACAAATTTTTACTGCTTACTCACTTTTTTATGAGACGGGGTTTTACATACAGTCAATGACAGAAAAAAAAATGTGAGTCACCAGAACTTTTCAACAGTGTCTGCTGTCTGAGCCATTACCCAAATATAGTTACTACCTCAGTAGTTTTGCTATCCTAGGTGATGGAGAGCTAAAAACAAAAGAATAAATGTGCCTTAATAGAAGCTTTTCTTTCCTTTGTTGTCATAAACATGCCATGATTGAAAGAACTATAGAATGATGTTCTTGAACTGCAGTATAATTTTTCTATTATCTTATACTGTCTCAATTATAAAAGCATTGTATATATATGAGAATTTCACAGCTCATTCAAAATCAGGGGTACATTTTACCAACTTTATCAGAGTGAGATCCTTCCAACCACAAACCAATAGATGTTTCACATGAATGTAATTTAACTGAGTACAGACTGCAGTTACTCCTCCTTATATTTCAAGTGAGTTAGAGAATCAGCATTTGCTCATAACCAAATATGAATAAATCCAAACTAGAACAAAACCCAGCACTTCAATAAGTAAAATCATTATGCCAAATGACCCTTCCTCTGCTTAAAGGTAATGAAGAAGCTCTAGAAGGACTGCATCTTTCTCACCTGTTATTTTTCCCTTTTAATCTCTGTTATATCTCTAGTTCTTTTACAAAGTCACTAGAAGGGTGGGTCTTTTCAAGTTTTCTGCTCTGTTTTTACTGACAAAGCTGTAGAGATAACATATTAAGATAAACAGGGTGCAATGAAAGTCCCAGGCTAAGTGTTTATTTGCTGTGTGACTGAATCTGCTCAGTATTTCATGAAACTAAAAAAAGACAATCACTAATAACACTATCAGCTGCTTACAGTGTATTAAGGATATAACACAATAATGGCTCCTTTTAACTGTTCTGTTTTCTCTTTCTTTATTCAACCAGGACTATGATTATCTATAAGATGTCTATAACAGATGGTTAATATCTTCCACAAAATAGGCACCTCAGTGACTGATGGCAGGCAAAGGAACAGGACGCCAAGCAAAGTGCAGAAATGAGCACTTCAGTCAGTTATCTACTTAAATAATCATTTCAGTTCACTTAAGAGAGAAAAGTTCAGTTTTTCATTTAGGCTTAGGGGGTGTCTTCATCTTCACAGTCTGCATCTGCCCGGACCTACAAAACCATGAGTTTTCCTCTCATCTCCACAGTCCTTCCAGAGCTGTGCTATGGCTTATGTTACACATTTGGGGTACCACTTTTAAAGGCAGACTGCTGAAAGACAAAATTCTCTTCATCTCCTTCTCTATCAAATATCTTTGCTCATATTCCAGTCCCAGAACAGAGAGCTCCAATTCCCCGAGGCAAAAAGTCTTCTACTCAAGCATCCAAACCTCCCCAAGTATATTTCACAGTTTAAAGGAATTTTAGTATAGTCACCTTCCCCTTAGCCCACAAGAAAGGTTTTCAGCTACTTATCAGTTGCATTTTTTCAATCTCTTCCCACCAGGAACTTTATCTTCATTCTGCTGACTTCTGCAGTCTCCATGCTTTATTCCTTCTCATTCAGGGGAGCTCAGGGATCGAGAATCTTATCCAGGCATTAAGAAGTTAAAATTGTATTCAGATCATGAAGCCACATGGGCAGCTGGAGGCCTCTTCTGCCATGTGGAGAGCCGGTGCTGGAGCCGTGCGGCCGGTGCTGAGCCATGTGGAGCCGGGGGCCACCAGGCCAGGGCCGGGGCCACCCGGAACCATCCGGTCAGGGGGCCGGGACCATGCAGCCAGGCCGGGCCCCCCACCAAGCCGGGGCTGGGGTGCCAAGCCGGGCCGCCTGCAGAGCTGGGGCTGGGGTGCCGAAAGAGATTTAGCCAACTCTATCCGCTGTGATATAACTTTTCATTGGTTTCCCGAGCTGTCCATCACCAAATCAGCTCTCTGATTGGTCCCAGCAGCTCACAGGGAAGCCCCCAGAGATGGGAGAGCCCCTCCCACTCCCCAGCCTCATGGTGCTTCCCTAATGCGAATCTACGCCCCCCGCCCAGCGTGAAGCCAACACAGTCCTGTGCTACGGCACTGCCACGTAGAAAAGGTCAATAACTTTGTAGTCAGAAGCGACCAAAGTGAAAACCTGAAGTGAAGAAGGGAATTTTTTCAGACATCCTTTGTCAATTATTATTAAGTGCCAAAAAAGTGAGTAACTCTCTTTTTCATAGCCAGACTGGCATGCTTAAGAGAAAAAGGAGAGTTTTCACACACACAGTCATTAGACAAGGAGATTATTTAGGATTTTTAAAGTTTGAGTAAGAGTGCTTTTCTATGTAGGAAAGTGCAAAATGGCAGAGATCTCTTTCAGAAATAGGCACTATGCAAGAGTAAAGCATTGCAGAATGGAAAAAAGATCATGGAAAAAACCAACCTGATGCAACCCATACATGAGGTAAACTTGAATAAACTGATGTTTAAATACACTGGCAAAACCATTTGTTTTAATATGTGTGTACTTGACCTGGAGCATGAGGATGTTCTGCATGACTCCAGATTTAAGATTTTAACAGTTTAAATACTATCTTGATAGGAATTTCATTTGACATAGCTAGAACATATATTACAAACACAAAGTTTGGTCACAAACTCCAACTATGAAAGTTTGTCTTACCAGCTTCAACATTCCCATCTCTTTTTATAATCATCACCCTCCATTCAGCTCCAAAGGAACCCTTTGACTTATCTTTCCTAGGAGCTAGGATGAGTAATCATTGTTGATATGCAGCAGACTCTGTTTAAAGTTTCTTGAATTAAAAGGACAAAGGATGCTGGACTGTTGATGTACACTGGTAAATCTACCTACCTCTCTAACCCAAGGTACTTCAAGCACTTCTCCTGTGTTTAGGAGAGTGGGTTTTTTCTTATATTATGGTGGCTTTCTTCGTACCAAGTTATCTCTGTGGTTTTTTTACAATTTGTTGGTCTTCCTTCTGCATCAGACTTTACCTGCCAATGTCAAAAGTTATGACCTGCTGCTGTACTCTTCATCTATTGGCAATCAGATGATACTGAAAGTCCTCATAATTTTTAGGTAAAATTTCCTTCTTGGCATCCTTGCCTCTAAAGTCACAGCCATAACCTGAGCCAAGTTATCAAAAATCAACTATTTAAAAGATGTAAACAAGCACAGCTTATTTTAGTTGAAACAGATACACAAGTACTAACTGTGCAACCAGAAGCACAGAATAATCTCTGAAAGACAGGCCCATTCCTCAAAGTATTGCCTATAACCAAAAGAGGAAAAAAACTCTCACAGCGCTGCTAGAATAGTTAAGTAAAAAAGCAGACCTCTATTTGGAAGGGTCCAGGTATCCTGGTAGTGACGGGGACCACCCAGCACCTGATTTCCACAATTTTATAAAATTAACTAATTAGGATATCTAACAGGTACATCCAATAGGAGATTCAGTTGACCTAGTAACTCAACCCTGGGACAGCTCCCTTTGAGTTAGTCCAAGGGCTTCTTTGCCCCACTTTTTGTTATTACTTCACAGATTCTGGTTGGAAAACAAAATGTTCTTCTTATAGGTCCTCTTCTTGACAATAAGATTATGCAATATTTCAGGAGTGTATTTAGAAAGCCAGCTTATTCTGAAATCTAAAAGAAAGGGAAGGAAACGTACTAGAGTTAATTAATAAGATATATAACTGTGTTATAGTAGTTTAGAGCTAGGAATATAAGAAAAATGCATAAAATCAAAAGTCTTTTGGGCATCAAAAGTAATTCCTTTTCTTGGCACAGCTGACAGAGTTACTCATTTGTCCCAGAAAACAAATTAACTCCTCCAGTAGATCACAATACAAAACTGAGCAGACAATGAGAGATATACACATTTCTAATAAAATTGTAATTACTATTTATTTCCTCTGAACTGATATGACTTTCTGCATTTTGACCAGTCACATCCCAGTGTCAATAATTCAGCACTTCTTCAGCCTGAGAAAGCAGCAGCCCTGAGAAGGAATCCAGCTATTTAGTCTCCACGATTCTTACCCACTCTTAGCATTTTTTCATTTTGCAAGGTCTGTTTACAGAGAGAAAAATTATAAATGCTCAGTGAAAGGTAGAAACCAGTCTTTCTGATAGTTTTACATAATGTTATATTCAAACAGTGCCAGATCAGCTGGAAAACCAAACAAATACAAAACATTACTGGATAAATTATTGTATCTTTACATACTATCAAGACAGACATGATTGCTTACATATGGAAAGAGAGAAGGGAGAAGACCAGGTGAAACCTGAGAAAGGTTTGAAATAGACAAATCTTGAACCTGTTCAAGTTTGTCAGTATTGGAAAAGTGACCTAGGATTTCAGGGGAACAAAAAGATAGTTCTCTTTGCAACAACTATAGACCAGTAAAGTTTGGTTTCAGACAAGGAAGTAAATGTCCAATTCCTAAAGGCAGCTTGAGATTCCAGTCATTATTTCAACATTTCCTGTGCAGAAGAGGAGGGGGAATAGTGTAAGGATTGTGTGGTTAAGGCAAAATTCTTCAGCTGGCTGAGAGGGGACCACACAAGACAGGACCACACAGCAACCAAGATCAGGACAGCTGCCCTTCTCAACTGTGATGGTGTTAGCTGTGTGTGATACAACCACAGCCTAACACATCATCTGTTTCCTGGAGACCTTGGCATGGGTTATCAGAGACCAACCACACAGAAATCTGTTAAGGGTTATGGAGTGCTGTTTACTGTTGTTGTGGTTTCAGGCAAACGGATTTTGTGCTTCCATGCATAATTGCACTGATCATAGGGTTTAAACACTCATGTGCTGAACTAAACTGGTCTTACCTGCTCCAGTGTTTTTGCAAACTGTACATTTCATGATGGATCAGTATAAGTCACTAGTTCCCTGACCACTGCTTTTTTGAGAAAACATATTTTCACATTATCTGAAATTCCAAGCAAGATCCATTCCCACTGAAGAATCAAAACCGACATGAAACCGACAAAACTGCCTTTTCCTTCCCTGTCACATCTAAGCCAGTTAGAAGGTGTTGTCACCAGTACAATTTCTGTGTAGCACAGTTAAATGTTGAGCAGCTTGGTGATGTTTGCATACTTTTTGACATGCTTCTCCATCCCACATGGTTTCTGAAGACTGCATTCTTTAGAATGTTAACATTAGCAAAAGATGTTTCATGTCAAAGAATTTCCCTCAGGACAAGTTATAGCTTGTTAACTCCTCTAACTTGTTCCTACTGTATTGACATTGACAAATATAAATTCCTACTAGACTTTCAGATTAATTAATTTTTTTCTTGAATGTCTTTTATAATTGCAGACAAATAATTTTCATGGCTAAATCAATGCCTAAACTAGATGCATTTTCCTCCAGAGAACTGGAACAAACAGTTATTTACACTTCAGCTCTCTAATGGTCTGTTTTAAAGAATGAGTACTTATTTTAATGTTGAGTTCAAAAAAGGAGTAAGACAGCTTTGTGATTTAGACAGCAGGTTTTTTCCAAGCCAACTTGGATCACTAATTTATGCTGGAATTGGAAAAAATCAACACACCATGCCGAATTCAGCTACAGTGTCACATGTTCCAATTCAGTTTTATTAAGTGAAACCAAATTATCAGTTTATTCTAAGACTGCATATCATATATAAGTTTTAAAGAAGCAAATAAATGAACATGAATTGATTTAACTACCTTTTTGGTTAGTATATAGTCTGCTAGCTTACTCACTCTAATAGTACATGCATACACATCAATAAAAAATTCATTCACCCCAGATCATGAGTATTTTTGTTACTAATAGTTGATCTTATCCCTTTTCTTAAAAAAAAAAAAAACCAAAAAAACCCAAAAATAAAACAACAAACAAATTATTAAAAAACAAGGAAATTTTAAGGCTACAAGTAAGAACAACTCCAAGACATTTGAATTGCCTGAAAATTGAGGTTTCTTATAGTGCTTGGAGGGCTGATTCACTTACTGTCCTCTCCTATGGCTAAATTGAAAACTATAATAGTTCTTATCCTAAAATTGTATTTTATGCTATTAGCTCTGCTTTAACGGTATGCTGTAAATAAGCATTGACCAAATCTAGCTTCACTTAACTTCACTATTTCCATCACTCTGCCAAACATCCATGCATATACAATCTTCTGCCTTCTGGATTTGCTTTGTAAATATGAAAGGAGTTGCTATGTTTGAAAAGCTAATGTGGGAAATTTAAATTTCCTTAGGTGTTCCTTGTTGTTCCCATGAAAAATAATGCAAAATTCTCAAATTCTTCTATAAAATATAATCTGGCAATTACCTGAAGGAAATTCGCTGAACACTCAGGAAAAAAAAAAAAAAAAACAAACCCAAAAAAAACCCCAAAACCAGTTTGCTATAAAATTTTGGCTAAATAAAACTCTGCCAGAGAGCCATAACATTGAGAGAGATGAAAAGGGACATCAAAAGGGACAGATAATTCCCATTTCCAGTGAAAGCTACAGCTCCTGCAACCAAAAGAAGGGATCACAATTCCATAATAAGAGCCTAAATTCATATCTGGCTGATAGAAAAAGCCTGATGGATTATGGATAAGGAGGAAACAGTATGAGAGAAAGATGTACATCTGACAGAAAAATATATTGCTATTCTCATGTATTGTAATAGATACCATGCAATAATTTAAAGAATCCTTTTAATCCCTTACAGATTAACCTAGCAAAGCTATATCCTCACTTCAAGCTCCAAGTAAAATCAAAGGTTTTTATGGAGACTTTTTTTCTCGTATGGATCACCCACAGCAGAGGTAACAAGTGTCTGTAAAATTGGATTTCTTATCAGAAGAGCATTCAAACAAACTTCACATAATTTTGGAATGAATTTGTTCACTTGTAGTCCTGGTAAGTTTGTGTCAGCTTGAAAATGCTGTTTTTGTTTGGCCAAGCTGACTCAGGTTGCACTCACATGGTTACATGGAAATTATGCTTTAATCTAGTCTCCCCATTTCCAGAGACAGATTTTACTTATTTTGCTCCCACTGGAAAGATTCCAAAGTAAATATCCATTCTTTCTGCAATTCTTATTGAAATTGTGATGACTGTTGCATTGCAAACTATCCCACTGGAACCTTGTAGGACATCTGGCATTCAGGTGATTTTGTGTGGATTCTCATTATTGCAATCCAAATTTAAAATCATCTGGCATTACCAGTTTGCTACAAATTTCCCACTTCAGCTGTATCATATAGTTATGGAATAATGTAAGCTGGACGGGATCTTTGGAGGTCATGCAAGCCAACCTACAAACACACACAAAATCAAGAAAAGAGACATTTTTCAGGACAGCCTGTTTCAGTGTTTCATAGCTTTACAAAAGTGTTGAGCTTCACAAAAAGCTGGGTTGTGGGTGTTACAGAAACCAATATTAAGTAGTTGGATAAAGGTAATACAGAAGTCTGGTAATAAGAAGTACTAAACTTCACTTATTTTTTTAATAACCTCTTGAATTTCTTCATGTCTGAATCTGTCTGTAATTCACAATGAAAGAAAAAAGTCCGATGTAAATAGTGTTGGTAAGTATTGATACCTCTCAAAGAGAAACGGAGAATTTTCACCTGCATACATATAAAATCATGAAATATGCTGAATTTGAAAGGACCTATCAGGATTGTCGAGTACAACTCCTGGACCTCCACTGGATACTCCAAGATTTACTCTATGTGCCTGAGAATATTATCCAAACACTTTTTGAACTCAGACTTGGTGCTGTGACCACTTCCCTGGGTAGCTTTTTTCAGTGACCAACACCCTCTGTGTGAAAAACCTTTTCCTGATATCCAACCTAAATGTCCCCCAACTCAGCTTCATGCCATTTCCTTGAGTCCTGTCTCCGTGCACAAGAGTGACAAGATTGGTACTTGCCCCTCTGCATCCCCTCATGAGAATGTTGAAAACAGAGATGAGGTGTCCCCTCAGCCTCCTCCAGGTTGAACAGACCAAGTGACCTCAGCCACTCCTCACATGGCTTCTTCTGAAGACCCTTCACTATCTTTGTTGCCCTCGTTTGAACACTGTCTAATAATTTAATACCTTTCTTATATTGTGTCACCCCAAACTGCCCCCAGCACTGGGGGTGAGGCTGCCCCAGTGCAGAGCAGGGCAGGACAATCCCCTCCCTTGCCCAGCAGTGATGCTGTGCCTGATGCCCCCAGGACAGGGTTGGCCCTCCTGGCTGCCAGGGCACAATGACTCACGTTCAACTTGACATCAACCAGGACCCCCAAGTCCCTTTCTACAGCACTGCTCTTCAGCCTCTCATTCCCCATTCTATGCTCACAGCCAGGGTTGCCCTGTCCCAGGGACAGAATCTGGCACTTACCCTTGTTAAACATAATATGGTTGGCGATTGCCCGTCTCTCTAATTTGTCAAGGTCTCTCTTGACCTTGAGGAAGTCGATAGCTCCTCCCAATTCAGTGCTGTTGGCAAACTTACTTAGTATTCCTTCAAGTCCTGCATCCAAGTTGTCAGAGAAACGACTTTTTTACAAGAACCACTAAAGAGTAAATTGGAGCTCATAATAAATTGAATTATACATACAAGGGGAGAAGAATTACATACTTGGAGAAAGAATATATAACACCCAGAAAAAGACTTTCATGTCCCTTTAAAGAATGTGCTGTATCTTAGTCTTCTTGTGGTTGCCATTTTCTTCTATACAAGAAATATGGGTCTTGTGAAATAATCTGTTATTTGAGTAACAGAAATATTTCTTTCAAATATATCACAGAAAAAACCTATTGAAAGAGAACATAAACTATCCAAATGAAGTAAGAAAATATAGTTTATTTACATACTTTTCAGCTATCTGCAATGTTTTTAGTTAAGTCAGTTTAGACTTAATTAAATTTAAATTAGTTCTATTTATCAGGCTGAATGGAAATGCTTAATACTGATGTTTGGCTATACTGTACTATAAAAAAGGAGTTTTATCAATCCCAAATAAGCACAAGGACACAGGCTGTGGATGCTAATGCATAATTGTGGCATTTCATGATTTTGCAAGCTGGTTTGCAAGGCACTGTAGGAATCAAAATTCCATGTAAATAAGATTTTTGCTACCCCAACTTCTATCTCTTCTACCATCAGACAAGGACTAAGCATATCCAAAACTATTTTCCTTTCTGAGGAAAAACACAAAGAAATTATAATCATTGAAGCAAACACTCCTTTACCATTTCATTTATAAAGTGATGCAAAAAATTCAGCATATATTTAGCATATCCTTGGCTAAGAATGAACATAGATTTTCTCCTGACCTGGCAACCTGGGATCTATTTAGATCATTCTGCCTTCAGTATAAAACAGGTTCTCAATGGTAAACAAAAAAATGGAAGAAATACTGGAGCTAATTTTTTCTAAAATATTTCTAATTAGAGGAAAACACACTGAAGAAGTCTGAGACTTCTATGATTTCAATAACCTGGTTTGAAACATGATCTCAAAGGTACTTGTATCAGTAAAACAAAAAAAAAACAGCATGACAGCAAGAATGAATAGTAAGTGGTGTGCACACACTGTCTGCTGATAGAATATGTGTAAAGATCAATTCCATTTTAGGTGTGTGTAAATCTTTGATCAGCAAATTCATCCCATCAAAGGACAACAGGATTTCTCCTGGGATTCTCTGTCTTCTAAAGTGACATAGGCACTACATAGTTATGCCGTAAACCACGCTCAGGCTGAGGATACTTATGTGCTACCAGGATCTTTTTGGCTACAACTCTTCCACAATTCTGACACTTAGTTTGACAGAGATTTTAAACAAACAAACACCAAACAAAGTAAATTTGCAAGGCAAGGAGCCTTAAATATTTTGATTCCTAAGACTGGAGTTTCATCTCGGTTCAACACTATGAGTACATATGTTAAAAGAAAGAATGTGGAGAAATAGAAGATAGATTAATAGACTATAAAGGACAAAGTTTTGAGCCTTCCAAAGATTTTGTAAGAAATTACAATATATTTACAAACAACCTTAAGCAAAGACCTAACTGTTAGTTTTCTGAGAAATTCCTTAGTTCTCAACACAATTTTAAAGATATCACAAATTATTGTGCACTTTATGTGAGTAGGAACAAATTAATATCACTATTAAACCTGTTCCCCAGGCAGATGAATGTGCAAACACTGCTGGTGAGATCACTTTATGTATGTAAATTTAAAATCCATTTTACTTTAATTGTCAAGCTCATAACTTTGAAACTCACTTTTTTGCAAACTATCATGCCAATAAAGCTGAACTACATAAATTTAGATTGAAAGTGAACAAAAAGGGAACACACAAACAATTCTGTAATTTTAAAATATGAATGACCTTTAGAATCTACTGTTACCAGAAAAAATTCAGTCATCTGTGTCCTCTTTTAAACGGAGAAATTTCCAGTCGGCTACACATTGTTCCCAAACATGGTGCTGTATTAGAAACATCATAAAATGTATACATTAATGCAGCTAGTTTATAACTCCATTAGGTGTAATGCTCTTAGCGTCATTCTTCTAATGCATAAGGCACAGTGCATTTCTTCTTCCTTAAAATTTTCATTGGTAGTTTATATTCCTCAAGCACTTTTTAAACTTGATACCACACTACACCTCTGAAAATCCATAATAAACTTTACTGTGTCATTGCAATTGATATGCAGGCATACTGCATATAGCCAGCAGTAAATTTTTGCATCTAAGAATTTTCTCAGGCAATCTGTATATTTGTCAAAAGACATATTTAGAACCCAATTTTTTTCATATAGGCTCTAGAGTATAGTATACACAATTTCATACCTATTTGGTACACAGAAATATGAAATGCAGATTTATAGATATAGACAGAGTGTTTCACTCTAGCTATTCATGAATGTAATGCACACACATCCAGAAATAAATACGCAAATCCTGGCTCCCTTGATGCTGTTGGCAGAATTCTTACTGACACCCACAAGGCCTAGTTTTCACCCCTGATTACTGACCAGTTTCAGACAATGTTTCTGTTAGCTCAAATTACAAAAAGATTGAGGAGACACCTAATTCTTAAATAACTTAATATTTTGAGGAGTCTGTGTTTTCTTTCTGACAGCAAATTTTAAAAGTTCTCTTTTATAGCTCAGTTGAAAGTCTCTGGAGCCTAGGTGTATTTGCAACTCAGCATTCCTTTGGTTCCCAGTAAATAAAAATGTACCCATTTAGATGCTCATCAATATTCAGAATAACTTAAAAAGGTAGTCAACTTCTATCACAGCCCAAAGAGCAAGTAGTTCCCCAGACAGTCATTTCTGAGTCCTGATGTTATACACGTGTTATCCCATTGGTAGTAGAGTAAGTAGTAACAATGTATGCATAAACCATATCACATTTGAACCAGATTATTCCTGTAGAGATGTGCTCTGCTTTTTTGATCACTAAGTATGCAGCCACACACACAAAAAAACCACCCTCAGAAAACTTTAAATACATAAAACCATGTATGGGTTGAATATATACTACAGTTCTATCTTTTTGTTCCTTCATTTTCATAAAATAATGTGAGTTTAAACTAGTGATATCAGCTCCATTTTTCAAACTTTTTACACTTTGGGGGTATTCAAGACATATTGACTTCTTTCTAACACTGAGTCCAACTCCTGTCTCCAAAATATTAGTTCTTGTGTCCCCCATTACTTCCAGCTGTGATGCCCCTGGTTATGTACTCCCTATAGTGCCAGTCTTGATAAAAAATTGACAGTTGACTGAAGTCAAATTTAAATGACAAAATACCTCATTCACACTCAGAGAGAATTTTTTCCTGGATTTTCCACTTGTATTATAGTATTACTTCAGTTCATTTTCTATAACTCTTCACTGATCCTTGACCCACAGAACTCTTACAGAGATGATAATTTTCACTTCCACTTTTGCAAATACTCCTGAGAGTGTGCAAACATTTAAAGATCATTATTGGCCCGTTACCTAACCCAATTACATTTTCAGACCAGTCGGGGTTAATATGATTCTGTGCCAGATTTTTTGTTTGGTTGGTTTTGCTTTTGAAAGAATGTGCAACTCAGGTAAATGTAACATCCAGGTAAATGTTATGCCTCACTTTCTGTCTATTATTTGACTTAACACCTGTCCTGGTTTAGGGCAAATTTGGGAGAAAACTTCAGAATGGGGTTATTGTAGGAAACAGATTCAAGAAATCCCTCCCCCAGCTGGTTCAGGGAAATATTTTCTCAGAGGGAAGTAGAAAAAACCCCTGTTTATTTAACAGGCAAAACACTTCCCAGCACAAAAATGAACAATACTAAACAGCAAAACCTCTTGTCGCTCCGAAGAGATGACGAATTCAGAAGAGTCCCTTCTGTGGGTTGCAGCTTGGCTCACTCAGGCTGTTCTCAGTCCCTCCAGTGCTGGGAATGCCATGGCCCAGGCCAGGCCTGGTGGGCCACTGGTGCAAACTCCTGGTGCTCTTCTGGGTTTTAGTCCAGAGTAGGTTCAAACAATTCCAAGAAAAAGGGAGCCCAGGGAGCTTCTCTGCCTCAGGTAGACAGAAACTAACCTAGAGTAAAGGAGAGCTCTCTCCCACTGATCACTGCAAACAACTCAGTCTGTGTGAAGAATGCGGGGGAGCAAGTGCAGACTCTGATAACAAACTCTGCACCTCTTCTCTCCCCCTTCACTCCTGGAACCTGTGTTAAAGCTGCAGAACTCAATATCCAACATCAACAGAACAGAAGACTGGGGCTACGAACATCATAAAGTTACCCCAAGACAACACCAAACATAAAGATGTCATTATCTATGTTCATGAAAAGAAGCCTCATGAACACAAAACAAACAACAAACAAAACCCCTAAACAAGCAAACAAACAAACAAACAAAAAAACTCCCTGACTTAGTAGTATATTTTCAATTCTCATGTCATTAAATATGGCACCACAACATTTCAACAATCAAATAACAACACAAATAACAATAGTCATCAAGTAAAACTTGCCTTCCTTACCTTCATTCCTCTGCATATCAGTGTGATAATTCAAAACCCAATGTTGAATCAAGCTAGACTCTGGCTTTAATGGTCCACTATCCTAAATATATTTTTTGCCTCTTGCATAGATGAAGAGATTACTTTAGCTTCAGCTAAAGTGACATTCCACAGAGTTTGGTCAGTCTTCCCTCCTTGACTGTTCAGTTCTCATTTCTTTTTCATTACCGCTCTTCATCAAGAGATAAACCTGTGCCTCAAAATCTCTTTGGAATTACGTACATTCTCCTCACCATATTAGCAAATCCAGCAAATCCACTGTTTCTTTCTATTCCTGTACACATCAAAGAATTTTTCTGTTACATTTTCTCCCTCTGTGTGAAGAATCTGCAAGTTGCACATAACATTTAATCAGAAGGAAATGTTTCTGAGAATTTTTTTTAATAGTCAATATTTTACTTTGTTGGGGTTTTTTGATCTTCAGAGTTATTGTAAATAGTCAGTAAATCCTCTTCTACAGCATGTCTGAGAGAGAATTACCACTACTCCACCTTACTTTAACCTCCATCTATTTCTGCTGAATGAATTTTACACTTTGAGATATTTCCATCTTCCTTGTGCCATTACAAGACAATTTTATGATGACAGATGCAATTTGTCTAATTTAGACAAAAGAGCTTTGATCAGTATTCCAAATACATCTGTTGGATATACAGAACTCCAAGTTTTATATAAAACATAGAATAATTGTCTCATACAGGCTGATCTAGTCAAAATCTACTTTTGTTGAATCTACCTTGGCATTTCATTAAGCACTGGAAAACAGCCCTTTCTGCTATTTGCTCTGTGCACTTAACATTAACATAAAAGAAACTGCTAAGCAGAGACGTGTACTTAAGGTAAAGGGAGTACTCAACATTTATTTTTATCCTTTTGGGGGTTTTAAATCTACCTCTGTCATGGATTTTTGCCAAGGGATCATAAAAGATGACTTAACCAGGAAAAAAATCTAGTTTAAAAAGATTTCTTATCAGCATGGCTAAATTTAAGAGATTTCAAACATGAATTATAATTAACATACCTGAATTGATTGTGGCCATTTTCAAATGTTAAGATTAATTTCCCTGTGGGGTAGATGTCCAGTACTATAGACATTCAGGAAAACTTTCCAAGCTCAGGGAGGCATTCTGGCTACGTCAGTGAAAATGTCCTCTCTTAAAAGACAAATGAATGAAACTTTCAATTTCAGAGCTACATCCAGTTATAAAACACTTCCAAAAAATTTAGATATTAAAATAAAACTTTTGTTGTTGGTCTGTGCTTATCACTGTTGCGGCACATGTTCATTTTATTTTATTTATTGTTTTAATGGTTTGTTTCTACATACCCCTATGTTTTCCCCAGCTGGTTTATCTCCAAGTTGTATCCACCCCTGAAATTACATTACTTGCCATTCCCCACCCCTTGTCCATCATTGCAACGCTTCCCCTTGTCCATCGTTGTATCCCCGCCCCTTGTTCCAGCACCTTTCTTGTCAGTCTCACCCTGGGCCAATCTCTAGTTGTTCCACCCTTTTGGAAATCCCCTATTACTGGACGCCCCCTTGGCCCATGTGGCACTTTCTCCTCCCCCTGTTCTCTCATTGGTTGTAACCCTGTAAGACCCTGCCCTCCACTCCTCCAAATTTTGATTTTGAGATTTTATTTCCTTTTATGAAAAAACCTCTTCATCTCATGAAAGGAAATTAAATCTTGAATTTCAATTGGGATCAATATGGCAAGGTTTGGTCCATTTCCCTGCACTTCATGTCACCATGTCACACCATTTCATTGCTTCTCCTTCGGTGCTGAACTTTTTTATTTTCTTTCAACATTTAATTTCATAAATTTCTTCTCCTATTTTTTTGTATGACTTCATTTCCTGATTTGGGGATTTCAGTAAAGTTCATTTTGTTATGTTTCAGTTCTTTCCAATGCACCTCATTTAATCGTAACCTATTTGGTTGTAGTGACTCCATTTCAATTTTTTTTAAATTGCATTTTCTTTAATAATTTCTTCTTTCCAGAGTGATTGTAAAACTTTCTCTCCTGTTTTCAAGATTTCGTTTGGTTTCATGAAAGAATTTTCTTCTTGGTACTGTCCAAACATTGTTCGTGCCTCATCTTTGCTGCTTGGCACCAGATCAGCCCAATGCTGGTTTTAGAGCTCCACCTAGAGTTAGGATTATGCTTAGGGTTCAGAAAACCACAAAGCCCTGTGCTCCAGTGATACTGCAATTGTAAAGTGGCATGCCAAAATGAACACAGCCCCAACGTTGCTCCCTCTCCATGTTTCTGCTTGGCACCAGCCTTGAATGAATGATCTACTTACTGCTCCACCTAGGGCTAGGGTTAAGCTTAGGGTCAGGGTTCAGAAAATCGCGAAACCCAGAAAACCTAGGTTTCAGAAAAACACAAAAGTCCAGAGTTCCAGGGACAATGCAACTACAAAAAGAACATTAAGAGGGTTGCTGCACTGCCCCAACATTGCTACCTCCACACCATGCATCTTAGCACTACCCATGTGCTGGGCACCTCAGATTTAGGCGCAACAGTACTGGGGCCTTTCCAGGGTCACTTTTCCATGTCTTTTCCAGCCCATTGTTCTTGGAGGTCTGGGCTCTTTTACTGTCTGAATGCTAAGCCTAAATCTAGTGGCAGCTTGGCACTGTGGCAGAAGTCCTTATTACCCTTGGTGGCACAGATTAAAAAGTGAGGAGCTGACAGTGTCACCACCCTGCCCTGAGGAAGACTGTTACATGAAAAGAAAAGAAATCTCAATATTTCGATGAGTATCATTTCATTAAATTTCAGTTAGTTTTGAGGCATGTCATTTCATTCAATTCTATTTCAGTGATTTAACTTTTCCTAAGTATTTTCCTTCTTTTAAAAAATTTATTTCATTATTTTTCCTCTTCTGTCTTTTCATTTAACTTCTCTCCTTGCTTCCTCATTCTATTTCCTTTCATGAAGTGAATTTCATAAAAAGAAATAAAATTTCAGTATTTCACTGAGTATTTCACTGTTTCCATCCATTTCTCTGCATTTTGTTTTATTCCATTCCGTTTCATTGCTGCCACTTACTGCCAGAATTTTTTTTCCATTTCATTTAATTTCGTTATATTTCCTTTCCTTTCTTTAACTTCATTCCTTGATTCTCACCTATGTTAATTTAAAGACAAACATCTTTTCTTATTTTCCTCACCTCCAGAAGATTGCTGCATTATGATAATTTATCAAAGGCAAAGACATAAGAGAAATTTCTATTCCACAACACTGTGTTTTTTACTATAATTTTTTCATTTTCTGAATAGCTGCATATCGATGAAAAGGAAAGAAATTGTACTTTAAAAAATGCTAATATTAAAGATTCTGATTTCTCCAAATCTAATCCTTTTTTTTTTTCTTGCAAAAGCTACTGGGCAAATTCTCTCCACATTTTCAAATCTTTTCCACTACTTCACAAATGTCATTTTCAGTAATTAAAATATTCCTTTAAGCAAATAGACTTGAGTTACAGATCATCTCTACAACAGTCAAAAAGTAATTAGTGTGATTCTAAGTTCAGAATAAATATAACCTTCAGTTCGTTGTCAATTAGTCTAGACCCCATAGTTGTGTGAAGTCCAGTGGTAGGTGAAGTGGAACTCCATGACCTTAAAGATCTTTTCCAACCTAAACCATTCTTAGATTCTTAGAACACTCACTTCTGGCATTCACCTTTATTAAGATGTAAACCTTTACAAAAAAATGAGGAAAGATCAGACTAAACTGAAAAGCTCATGACATGAAAATCCAGGTAGCTATTTTTTTTAAAGGAAATAAATATTCTATATCACAAAATCAATTTTAATTGGATACTTATTCTTCAGCTGTTCTCAAAACACTGAGTCTAAAATGGTAACATCAAAAATAGAGGCAAAACTTTGTTATAGATAAATTGATAATAATAATAATATGACATCTGTTTCTCATATCCGTATTAAATTCTTACACGTACTTTCATAGTTGAAATTCTGGTTTATTACTTCTCACCTATTTCAATGAATTTATTTAAATGCAGATTTATCTCTCAAGTAATTTTGTTGCTGAAGGCACTTACCTAGGTCAAAATACTTGTATTAGGTAACCACAGCTTTTACACAAATGTCTCTAGTAACTGTTGGAGGTAGAAAGAAGAAGATTAGTGTTCATACATTACTACATGTATTGCAATAATGTTCTTAAATTGATCCTAATGTAAGACAATACTAAAAAAATAATTTAAAGTTTATATGAAAATTACATTAAACAACTGAAAACAGCTTTTAAATGACTTTTGGCTTTTCCTTTAAATTCCTGTGATTACCAAAAGTATATTAGACCTGTGATAGGCTTTTTTGAACAGCTTTAAAAGCCCATTAGCTTAAAAATACTACAAGAATTAGATATTTCTGAATAATTAGTTTATATTTTTCTAGGACTATAATCAAGCTTAGCTTTCTTCTTTATGATCAAATTATTATCAGGTGTTAGTTGCCTCAAGGAAGTACTGTCTGCTTTTTCATGACTCCTTAAACTCACCATCTATAGACAAGTGTATTTGCTTACAGACTAACAAAATTTCAACTCAGGGCAAAGAAATCGGTAATAAAAAAATTTGCAATCACCTTTGACTTGAGAAAAAATAAAAGAATGTATTGCAAGTTTTAACATAATTTAAGTTCACAAAATCCCATGAAGGATGTAAATTGGAAGCCCCTTAGCAAAGCATAACAAATTCCTGGTTCAAAACGGTGTTTTTTTCATAAATATCACCATAATCAGAACCCTGATGAATTTGATTTTAATGCTAAGTTGAAATCAAAACCTCCTCAGGCAGCTGTGTCAAATCACTACTCCAGTGCAAAAAGTTCAGCAAAGGCGTAGTGTACATGAATGACCCTTATTCATAGCTTGAAATTCTCCTTGCAGTAGAGACCGTATCATATATTTTACAGAATTCTTATCTGCCAGTCTTTATTCTTTTCACAAACTTAGGTAAGACCCAAGTAAGCAAATCAGCTCCTTGGATTGACTGACTCAACTTCTTCATCACTGAAACAGACAACATGAATATGCCTGCTTATTGAGGATGCCTGCATGCTAGCATATGTTCTCCTTTGCTTCCACAGGATCCGTGGAAAACAGGAAATGCCATTTCTTCCAACAATGGCTTAGCATACACTTCCATTTCCTGCTTCTGCTGGCAAGAAAACAGCTTGAAAAATCCATTGTCAGGGATGGACTATATGGCTGCATAGCACCATGTGTACCCTAAAACAGATCACAGAATCACGGAATATATCAATGGACCCGCAAATACCATCAAGCCCAACTCCTGGCTCTGCACACAACCAACCCCACGTGCCCTGAGAGTGTTGCCCAAATAAAAATGCATTGGCAAGAAGTCCCAAACTGTACAAAGCATACTAGCAACAACATGTGACCCCTTTTCTTTTTTGTCCCTGGGTATTGCCAATTCAAAAAACTCATGGCCAGATAATGTTGCCATAAGTATTTCCCAGTTTAGCAAAGTGAAATTCCCATTAGCAGGATACAGAGCAACTTGGATATTGGCTAACCTGAATATGCTGCAAGAATGCATGTCACAATTCTTATTAAAGTAGAAGAGGACACAGAGCAGCTGTTGACCGATACAGCACAACTTATCAATCCCTTCATAACTGCAGCTATCCCAGGAAATAGTCATCCCAGTAGAAGGAGCAGTTGCTGTTTAGCACTCGGAACAGTTTACACATTACAAGACACCGTATCTTTAATATTTCTGCTGGAGCACGAAACTACCCCCTACATAAGCTCTCTAGTCAACTAGTCCCTGCACAAATTCAGCATGTAACAATATTTTGCCACACTTCAGAATTATATATAAAACTCCATGCAATGTAATTCCAAACTACTACTACCAAGCTTCATCCCCAAAATTCCTCAAGTTGTTCACAATTCATACATTATGTGGCATACTATGCAGGCAGAGGTCTATGCATGAAGGGAAAATGTAACAGTCTATTGTACCATCAAATACAGAGCAGAACTTGTCAGCAACAAAGACAGACAATCTTAACACCTACACAGTTTTACAGCTCCATAAACCTAAAATTAGAGTAATTAATTTCTTCCCATAAACCATATTTGGAATTCATAACAGTTCATGTTATTTCTGCTATTTTCTTAATGTGAAGAGATGTAAGGTGTAGCACTAGTAATATCAACACAACTTGTGTTTTACAAATCTCCTGTTTTCCTAGATAAAGCAAACAAAAAAATGCAGAAAGATACACAGCTACAAATATAGTGAAATTTCAATAAAAGGACATTTGCTTATACCCTTTGGTGAAGACATTTGATGACATAAATCTGATTACAAGTTTGATTTTCCGAAAGCAATGTTTGCCCTAATATATGTATCTTCCATGGAGTCATATAGGGGCCTTTACTACTAGTGCCACCAAGCCCTATTCAGTCTCCTGCACACCTGCTTCTATCAACAGAACTGTTTAAAGTTGTGGCTGATTAAACTACCTTTGTTGTTATCACAGGTTTATTCAAAAAATAACTACAATTAATGACCTAATAAAAGCAAAACAACTACATATATATGTATAGCAATCTTTCATCTTTTACCTACACCATATAATCTCCATAACAGGCTATTCACAGGTAAACCTAGGTAAAACATGCTAATTTAGTTGAACAAAACTTTAAAGTGAAAAATGTAGCTTAATGTTAACAACTGAAGTAGCAACAGTAGTAAATAATAAAAATGAATAATATAATCATTATAATAATTATAATTATTCATAATAAAATGAAAGTCCATAGAATAAAGATATTATCTCTTGTGTAATTGTGTGTCTGTATAATCATGGTTCCTAACAAATGTGATTATCGGCTGCCAGAATGATAAGCATTTTGCCATTTCTGCACAAGTGCTAGAAGCAGCAAAATTAAGAAGATGCAATAAAATGAAATGGACTTAACAGGATAAATGGTTACCAGAATTACTGATCCAAGTGCTCAACATACTAAATACTACCACACAGGACTCTGTAGGATATTATCTTACTTTAGCTACAATTTTTTCTTCATATTAAAAAATATTCTGAACTAGGGATATAATTTCTCACTTCAGCCTACAATTTATGCCTCTAATTACGGTGACTACCTGTAATCAAGATGCCCAAATATAAATATTTACAGAACAAAAGAAAATATAGTCTTTCTACCATGTAATTGGTAGAATGCTGTACAATGTAGAATAATAATTAAAAAAAAAAAAAAAAAACACAGAAAAAAAAAATTTAATGCCTGTAGAATTATTTAAAAGGCTGAATACTTTTGCAATCTTTTGGTATCCAGGATGATAACTTGAATGGGGAACTCTACAGCCATCTTTGCCAGTATTTCATATTTTATATTACAGCCATATTTGCCAGAAAATAAACTGGCCAGGTTTATTTTTTAATTGTCCCATTTTATACTCCTACACCAATAGTTTAGAGACAGTTAAAGGCTTTGTGAAGGCCCAAGATATTGTTCTCCACTACCATGGTTTCAAACTTTTTTTTTTTTTTTCCCCATTTTAACTCAAGGAAGTAAACAAGAAAATGTTCATCAGTATCAAGGTCAAAACTTCAGACTCTCACAGTAGCAGTATTCTGTTCCAGGCCAACCATCATCTAATCAAGTATCTTCATTTTTAATATATTTCAGATAAAGCTTTTCAGAATGACACAGCTTTCTTCTCTGTTACTATTACTGTACAGAATTGCCAATAATCTATTCACAGAGACTAAACCATGTTAAGTTTGAAACAATCTCTTGTTTTCAGGTCTCCATTAACTTCTAAATTGTTACTATGGCACTGTGAAATCAGCTCCATGTTAAATAGAGGCAGTAGTGCTTTATTTAAACTCTTTTTTTTCTCCCAATTTTTATTCCAACAAGCTTTTTTTTTTTTTTATTTAGAAGTCTCTGCATTCCCTACTGTTTAACAAGCCCTCACAATTGCATAATACTCTTATCTTCTCTTTTGTTCCTGCTGTGTGAACTAAGCAGAACACTGAGGATTATTTTATCTAAAGTATCACCTGGATTTGTTAACTCAGGTAGAGCAAGAATCAACTGATCCTAAGCATATAATAAGAGATTTTTTATTTCCCCCCAAAAAACACGGGTGAAATTGGTGATTGGGTCTGGAAGAAAAATGTGTGAAGGCCAGGAAAGGTATTTGATGCATTGAACTATATTAATGCTAATACAATTAGGAATTTCAACTCGTCTTTAACACTCAAAAGTCAGGAAATACAAAATTATGGTTCCTGTCTCTTAACTCATGCTCTTGCATACATGCTTCATTTTATATTACACCCTGTTAAACTTCTAGGAACTATGTGGGTAAGTTATAGTTGTTTTTCAGGTATTAATTTGAAATTCTTGACTGGAGAACATGAGGGCATGAAAGAAACATTCAGCAGTGTGTTACATAGCTACAAGTCCTGTCTCATCTCTGCAAACAAGCAAATTATATGTAAAACTTGATGGGTTTTGCTGGAGCTTTACTATACTGCAAATGGCATCAGACCTGACTAGCAGAATGTTCAGCAAGGATCAGCACTCCATGTAATCAAAACCTCCTAGTCTAAAGTGCATCAGATGGACAGGAGTTAGCCAAGGTAGGGAAGGTTGAGTTCTTAAATTTCTACGTTGGTATGTCATCATAACTAAAGAATTGCAGATATCCACTTGAGGAAAAAGGAGTGGTGGAAAACTATTCAATCTTTTTTGACACTGAGAATCAAAGTGCATAGAGAAGGAACTAATCTGAAGAAAATAAAGTACATGTTCCACATGTACCTGAAATGTGCCTCAAGGGAGAGCAACTTTCTAGCCTCATGAAGTTGAATGTGACTTTTTAAGCAGAAAATTATTTACTGTATTTTACAATATTCAGTAAATGTTCACTTTCTTGGATTTTAAATAAAGGTAACTTTTCAGGAAACTCAAGATACTGCTTAAACTCTCAGTCATGGACAAATAATAAAGTTATGCAACACCATTTTTTATTTCTTCCATCTTCATCTGGCTGTTGTTTTCCAGATGACATTAACTGACGTTAATATTCTTCAAAAGCCATTGACTTGAGTGGGTTTTTTTATAAATATGTTTGCCACCTGTTGTGGTTTGGCTCCACAACTCAGGACCAGGCCAGCCAGGAGTGGCAAATTAAATAATCAGGAGGGGTGCAATCGAGTAACCCAGAAAAGAACTTTAATAAAAGCAGCAAAAAACAAATGTGCATAAGCCGATCACAGTATGGGGCAACTTCGAAAGACCCCGACAATGAGGTGAACAGAACCTTATATAATCTTATCTGAGGGGTAGGGAACCAATGGAGAACAAGAACTAAAAATATCACCATATATGGAAAAAGTTGCCAACCAATCATAACTCATAACATTACCATATAAGGAACTTCTTCATTAACATAACTGAACACATAATCCCATTTTTCTCGCCCTAAACTGTCAGATGTCTTTCTTCTTAGCACCCACTTCCCAAGGCCTTAAGTTGATGTCTTTGTTGACAAAGGCTGGCCTACCATCCATCCCAACTAGTTGAATTCCCACAGCTGCCTATCAAGCATCAAAACTCTCTAAGCTTAAAGTCAGTCACAGGAAAGACTTACATTGTTTTTGCCATACTTTAAGCATATCCTGATATAACTAGGAAACAGAACAGGAGTGTAACACTAATGTCATATTAAAGCATGCATAGTCACAGGCATTTAAAATTATTGTCATGCTATATCATAGGAAGAGATATTACAAACCACAGGACTTTTTGCTACATTTAGCACTTTTCTCAAGCTACTCTTTTTAGATCTGCTGTCTCTTTTTTTATCCATCATCCTGCAACAGCATTTGGTAGTGCCCCATGTTTAATCCATGTGGTATAAACTGTCCATTTTACACGTTTTGGCAGGAGACAACTCTAACATGTGATGGATATCACCTGACTCCACAATATTGGCACCATAATAAAAATATTTTTCTCAAAACCCTCTGTCCCTCAGAAAGCTACGATATCTTCAGAGTCAAGAGGTCATGCTCCATTTGGCATTTTTATTCCTCTCCAGCTGAAGAGGATCAGCTACAGAAGAACCTGATTTTCCTTTGGGGTTTTCAACTGTGTCTTTCATGCCCTTCTTGTCAAAACACAGAGAAATCTGGAAAATAGAACTCTTCAGATTTCAATAACAATGCAAATTTAGCGAAGTTAATAATTTCACTTCATAATTTTAGTGTTTGAATTGTGAGGTTGGAGCTCCTGAGCTGGTAATGTTATAAAATGCTAATACTTAACCCTGAATATGTCAACACTCAGAGAAGCAAAAGATTTATTTAAAATAGCATTGGTTGCCAGTCACCTCCAAAAAGAGACTTGACAGACCTGTCCCTGGCACACAGATGTCATATAAAACAAGGAACTTCTCTTTAGCTCACACCTCAGAAATACCTTCAGTACCAATAGAGCCTCTGGAATCAAAAGCAGGTTTTGCCCATCTGCAATGACCCAAATACATTGAGCAACTTCAGTTTATATGCTGTGTTCTCTAGCAACTCCCAGCAGACTGATACACAAAGCAGATAGATCCTGGGCCTTAATCACCTTCAAATGACTTTGCCAACACCCAGACTCTTGAATTTGGCCTGGCTGCAAAGAGGAGCACTTGCCCTTGATAAACACAAAAGGAGGAGAGAAGTACTTCAGCCTGTACCATGTGATTAATAACTTTCCCATTCCCATATCCACCTCAGCAAAGTAAAGAGAATGGAACCCTTTTTGAATGGTCCTTACAAGCTGTTTAATTTTTTTTTTATTACTTAGTCATCTAATTACAACTCTTTTTTCAGCTTTATCTGTGAACTTAAAAGCATTCTTCATTTCTCTGTCCACATATGGCGCATTCCCTGGGGCTCCCTTGAGAGCAAAGCCTCCAGGCATTGCTACAATGCATTCAGCAACAAACCCAGCAGGATACTAATAGGCTGTCTTCATTAACCTTTGCTGATCGAACTGTGCTCTTGTACTTGCACTCCTCAGATTTGTGATGTCTCATAAAGATTCATATTAGGAATTTTAATGGCAAAAAGAGCCTGTATACTAAATTGCTTAAGCACCAAAAAGGAAGAGCAGCTTCAAGAAACAGTAGACTTTTTTTATTTTTCTCTCATCAAAGCAGTGGCGGCACTTGAAAGAGTAAACTGAATATAGGAATGGATCAATAGAGGAACAGCAGATGATAATTAATGTGGGGAAATGGCTATTTAGGCATAGTAACAGAAGCTGCATTCACCAGCTATCCAAAATAAAAGGCAACATGTTCTGAGAGAAAGCCATCAGATGGCATCAGTATTAGCTCATGAAGTATGGAGAATCCAGCACGACATATGCCTTTCTCCAAACGTTGCTGTCATCCCTCATAATTCACCATGCAAGTGAGAAAATTGAGTTGTTACCAATAGAGGTAACTTTTGAGGTTAAACACCTTGTCTTTAAGATACTTGTGTAATTTAAGCTCCATATCAGATTTTTCAATTTACTGCACTCATAAAAGTTGACTAGATGAAATTCACCGTAATTTTTAGCCATGAAGAAGGATGATCAGGGCAACTTAAAATTTTAACATATAAAAACAAAATCTCCTGACTTTCTTAAGCAAATATCCCATACAAGTGAGTCTCTTAGTTTCTCACCTTCTCAGTGTGATAATGAAAAGTCTTTAGGTTACAATGTAAATTAATTAATAGTATTTGATTAATTTGATACAAAGGGAAGAAAAAAAAGAGCTATGATACAGTTCAAAGACATGATAAACCATAAGTACAGAGTTACAACTGAATGAACACAAAAGCAAATTTAAGATAATTATGTCAATAAAAACAAGGAAGATATTTTCAGAGCCATCAAAGATAAGTTCTGTAGGTCAAACAACATAATGATGAGTTATTAGCATTAACTTATATAAAAAAAAAAGAGAACTACAGAACAAATTTTTATATTCCCTCTTTTTATTAGGCATTGGGTAACTTTTTAGCAGCCATTTAAAGGAAATTTGATAGCTAGCTGGAAGCTAGCACCCTTACCTTGGACCATGTGGAAAATTAAACCACAGTTCTCACTTAGTTTAATCAAAGTCTGCAGAAGCCTAACTGCAATGTGCAAGTGGGAGAGAAAAGGTATAAACACATAAAGTCTGCAAAACCTAGGGGATGGAGACAGAATTCAAGCTGCAATAAGTACTTACTGTTTCTGCTTTGCTGAAACAAAGCAGTCCAAAACATTAGCAATTCATGTCATGCTCTTGCACTGAATGCCACACCTTCTGAAATCCCAAAGCTCTTCTAAGCAAGGGAAAAGCTTCACAGCTCATCAAGGAACATGAAAGAGTAGCTTTACAGAAATTTAGCCACAACATGTTCAATAATTTCCATGGAATCAAGCAAATCTACACATTACCCTTTAGGAATGAACTGTAATAAGAGAAGAACCTATCAAAGGGTCAAATGTTTTAAAGGCTTTGCTCTACACCATGATGTGGAATAGAAAAAAGTTTTAAAATGGTAGTCTTTTTGTGGCTGTTCCTATAATTTTTGTACATTATATGATTAGTTAGTAGATATTATTTTCATTAAAACTGTACTGTTGAGGAAGAAAAACCATACTTTTCTAATTACTGCTCTTCATAGATGAAAAATATTATAATCATTTGTAACCAGTGTTCTGGAATATTGTTTATCTTTCATTTCAGAACTCAGACAGGAATATTTAAGATCTAAATTACCTCTTGGATGATACTTGGGGCTTATTAACACCACCCCATACCCTCCCGCACCTCCCTCAATGCTTTAAAATTGATTCATTAATTTTTAATCTAAAAACAATTAATGTAGGATGCGAAAGGTTAAGCTTGAAATAAGGTGTGATACAAAGGGGATGGCAGGCACCCTGATGAGAAGCAGACTGGCTCTGATCTTTTGC
This sequence comes from Erithacus rubecula, assembly GCF_903797595.1. Classification (NCBI taxonomy): domain Eukaryota; kingdom Metazoa; phylum Chordata; class Aves; order Passeriformes; family Muscicapidae; genus Erithacus; species Erithacus rubecula. Next base: position 38,573,532 of record NC_136687.1, read on the forward strand.
AAGCCAAATGGAGATGATGTTGTTCTGCTATGGATGAAGGGGCTCATTATCCCAAAGATAATTGCCCAGATGCCACACCAGTGAGGTCACACAAAACATAGCTGTGATTGCTGAGCCATTATTGGAACTAATTAACAGTTAAGGCTGCAGACAGCCATTTTATACAGACCTCCACTTAGATGCAGAGCCTTCCCACCCCATCAGGGTTAAGCATTACATCACGCTCTTTTTTACTGCCGAGTGAAAACATCACCCCACCCATCAAAAAAATAAACACTTCTGTGTTACTTTTACAGCATTAAAATTCATCCTTTCAGTCATGTTGTACATATTGAGGGACATCAATCATTTTTATCCCCATATCAATTAATGATTTGGCATCTCTTTTATTTAATGCAGAAAAAAACTGTATCACAAATTGAGAAGAAGCCTGAAGTTCCAAAAAGGGCAACTCACACTTAAGAGAAAGCAACCTTTTAATTCTCCATCATGATTTTTTTTTCTCCTGTCTCTGGTTCTGGATTAGATTCCTTACTTAATAAGGTGAAAGACCTTATGAATTGAGACCTATCTGGTGAGACCAGTCTATTTTTTAGCCACACATACTTTACAGGGGTATTTTAGTCAATAATGCAGCAGTAAATTCGACACTTGCAAACTTACAGGCCTCTGCAGACTCTCCCTTGATTTTAGTGGGTATTTCAACATGAGCGCACACAGCCATCCAAGTGGAGGTCACTGAAGCAACAGGGGATTTTCCATGACAGCAGTATGCAGGCCAGACAGGTAGTTTTTAAATAGTCTTTTCAGGCACTTTAATTTCTTCCAGCTTCCTCAACTGACATCTGGTATGTTCTTAATGCCTTGAAAAGCAGCCATTGAGACTTGACAATTCTGCTGAAACTGAGAAAAGTTTCAGCTTCTAACCCTTGTGAATTCGAGTCAAGCTTACTATATCTTTATAGTCAAGAGATATTTAATATATTTTAAAAATTTGGGTTATCTTGGGGAAAAAATGGGTATGTCTTTCCTTTCAAAGTTGATTACATTTATTCAGAACAATCTGATTTCACTTAGAATAATTTTCTAAGTGAAAGTGGATTATTCTGGGGGGTTTTGCCTTTTTTCACCAAGGGGAAAAGATTTTGCTTTTAAACTGGTGGGACACAGTACCTTTCCTGCTTTTTTTCCCCTTCATTTCACTCACTGAACCAAAAAAAAACCCCAGCTTTCTCAATCCCAGATGGCTAGCTTTATTCTCTGAATCATTTAACCATTACAAGATCTCTTTTCCAAGACTGATGTCATTCCTACACAAGGAACATGTAAAAGCCTGAATCCCAGAATGGCTAAGGTTGGAAGGGACCACAGTGGATCACCTGGTCTAATCTCCCTGCTCAAGCAGGGTCATCCTGGAGCACTTGGCACAGGATTGTGTCCAGATGGTTCTTGAGTATCTCCAGTAAGGGAGACTCCACAACCTCTCTGGGCAACCTGTGCTTGGTCACCCACATAGTAAAAAAGTTCTTCTTCATATCCATGTGGAATTTTCTGGGCATCAGTTACTGCCTGTTGCCTCTTGTCCTATTGCTCAGCACCACTGAGAAGAGCCTGATCCATCCTCTGACCTCTGAGGAGGCCCTCTCTCAGTTGTCTCTTTTCATGGCTGAACAGGTCCAGCTCCCTCAGCCTTTCCTCTTAAGAGAGATTCTCCAGTCCCTTAATCATCTTTGTTACCCTTCGCTGGCTCCATTCCATGTCTCTTTTGTCCTGAGGAGCCCAGCATTGGACACAGCACTCCAGATGTGGCCTCAACAGAGCTGAGCAGAGGGGCAGGATCACCTCCCTTGTGCTGCTGGAATGCTCTTCCTTATGCACCCCAGGTCACCATTGGCCTCTTGGCCACAAGGACGCTGCTGGCTCATGGACAGCTTGGTGTCCACCAGGACCTCCATGTCCTTCTCTGCAGAGCTGCTCTCCAGCAGCTCAGCCCCCAGCCTGTCCTGGTTCAGGGGGTTATTCCTCCCCAGGGGCAGGATCCTACACTTGCCTTTGCTGAATTTGAATTGGTTCCTCTCGCCCATCTCTCCAACCTGTTGAGGTCCTGAATGACATAAAATGTAGAGAGACCTGCTTTCTAACATCTATCAGTGCTCTGCCTCTTGCTGCCACTTGGAATTTCTGCCCTCTGCTGCAGTTTTTAAAGAATTTTTTCTTTTCAGAAGGCTCATGTTACACAAAGGCTAATACAATATTTCTTCTCTTAGCCAATAATGTTAAATAAGCTCAGTTTTTGGTTGGGGTATGTCTTTTCCCCCATACCCTCTCACTAGTCTTTTTGTCAGGTTTGCTTATCATAAATATGTATCACTTGGGCTAAGATTGCCTAGGTTTAAAATCTAGCCATGCATTTAAATATATATATATATATATATATATATGTATGTATTTAAGAGAGCGTTACATTGGATAGTCTTTACAGTGATCTTTCAGGTTTTTCTGACCATACAAGGGTAATTTACAGATTCCACTCTTTGGCAGTCAAAGGCAGGTAGCATAAATGATTAGTGATAGCAAAGCAAAAATAGAAAGAAATCCAAGAATGAACTTCTGGGAAGCTGTAACAGTTGTGACAGATTTACTGTAAATGGGTAAAAGCCATACTGGAAAGAAGATACAGTGATAATATTCATAGGGTCTGCAAGAGGACTCCATACAACATAAATCCAGTCAGAGAAAACTTAAAAAGATTAAGAATAACTATTTTGAATACATGGTAGATAGCAGGGTAAATCTCTTGGGTATCTAGATCTGGAAATGACAGCTTTCAAACAAACCCCTAACTATAAAATTGTCATGGTCTTCTTTTTCACATATACCTGTATTTTCATGCCTTTGCTTTTTCCACAGTTCAAAGACTGATTTATTACCAGAGGAAAACCTGTGAGAAAGGCAAAAGAACAAATGCAGGATTCATTCAGATTGTGGTCTAGTTCCAGTCTTGAGATCCTCTATCTCACTAAAATTATTCTGTATGTTTGAGCTTTAGTGTTTCTGGAGATTTTTACTTGGAATAGATAAAAGACAGAAGAAGAGAGCAAACTCAAGGCCTGACATAGGGAACGCTATACTGACTTCAGATTTTTAAATGCTGATTCAGTGCTTGCCAGTCCAACTTACTAAATAACTTCTAACAAGAATCTGATATATTCATATGGTGCTCCAGAGTGCACAATGTCTCATTCATAAAGGTGTGAATCTTTTGAAAAGTCTGCTTTTAAAAAGTTATTTGGATTTTTTTATGGAAGGACTCAAAATGTTTTAATCATTGAAGCAGCCTTCTGAAAAGAAATCAAGTTTGGGTTCAAAGATATAAGCATACTGGACATGCAAAGCTCTAGGTTTTACCTGTTTTCATGTTACTATGTATAACACTACACCACTATAATCTAATATTCTGTTATGGTGTCACAAAACAAGAAAAGAGAGCAAACTGATTACAGATCAGCAGGAACACAGAAGCTGAAATTCTTTACAGCATATATACATACATAATGTACATTGAAAACTTGAAAATACTGGAGTCCTGGATTTGCCTGAAAATGTGAGCAAATGTTTTATAGATCTATCAGTTCAATGTGTAAAGAACCTCCAAAGCAGACAAGAATAGGAAGGGAAAGGAGAGATTTTTCAAGCTTTAATGTCAATGCATCTCTAGTAACAACTACTGAAGGTGGACTTGCAGAGCAAAAGATGGAACACAACATAAATACTTTTAAAGGGACATTTGAAGTGGTTCATTTCTTATCATTAACAGAAATAAAAGTCAGTGCTATGATGCTAGGAGACTAAACACCTTACTTGATGAAGCATGGGCACACCTTGATAGAACCACTGGAGAGCAATAAAGATGGTAACAGAAGGTCTATTAAAAGAAAGAAAACAGGCCCTGGAGAAACTGAGCGTGAGTTTGACATTCTCTGCTTCAGTCAGTTTTGCCTGCAGTGCAGATAGATGCTTATATTCTTGACAAGTTATCTTTTAGCACTGTGATGACAGAAGTTTGCTGCTTCTGCAGATGGTAAAGTTGACATCTTTGAAATCATTTAATTTACAACCATTAATAATTTAATAAATAATAACAATTAATATATTTAATAAACTAAAATTTTAAAATTAATATTTTCACTAAAAATAGTTATATCTATTAGGTCTCATAAATCCACAAATATAAAGCACACAACTGTTATGTGTCCTATCAGAAGGTGAACATATATGAACTACAATTACATCTTTACTATTACATCTCCTTACACTACACAGAGATGCCTGTATTGAAGACCTACCATAAAGTTGGTTCAGTAATAAGTAAATAGAGAGGAGTTCTGTTGCTTCCCAACAGTATGACTATTCATATGGTGTTTCTGTCCATCATATATATTTTACATTTATTCTCTTTAGGGTCAAAATGTGATCCAGTGGTTCCCTGGTTGAAGTACCTTAATAATACTTTAATATTTGCTGCACAAAAAGAGTACTTTGAATCAGAATATGCAAGAAATTATTCTGAATTTTACTGGAAACAAACTCCAAGGAACTATCTGTATAGCAGAGCCATGGGAATGAAAGTCCATTTGTATTTCTCCTTGGCTAGTTTTGGAAAAGTTGAACAACTGTATATTTATATTTATAGATAAAATATACTGTTCATCAGCAGTGGTTCATGTTAGCATAGAATCTACTAATAAGGATATCCATTACTACATTCATTTTACCAGTTTATTTAAAGCATGCTGCTTTAATTTTTTTTTTTTTTTTTTTTGTTTACTAAAGATGTATGAAATTACAAGATGTTAGGAAACTTATGAATTTAGTAAAAGAGGCTGTTCAGATGATAATGCAAATTATCATGGAAATGTAGCAGTTAATTTTTTTTTTTTTAGCTAAGGTAAACAATTTTAAAAGTTATACAACTTATAATAGCAGGCATAGTGGTAAGCCACCAGAGCATTCTGAATCCAAGTCCTAAGGCAGCAATAAGTGCTTACCACAAGCTGTCCCTAAATTGTAGAATGGAGTCATGTGGGTGCTCTGTGATTGTAAGCATGCATATCTGGACTATGACCTAGGTTTAGTAATTTTTCCCTGGTTTTTTTCTAGGCTGAATATACCATATATTTTCTCCGATATTCACCATCCCTCTCTGTCCTCTCCAATTCGTGCAGCAAGCAACCAACTATCCATCATCCTTCTACTCCACTTCTGTCATATGTTGGAGCCTGGCTCTCCCACCCTGCTTACAGAGACAGCAAGATTTGCCAACTTCCTTACTTGACAGACTCAATTTACACTATATATTCTTTAAAAATATAAATATCTTTGATTCAAGACAGCAGTGTCTCTGAATGTATCAGAATATCGTTGCTTTGAAGGGTTCTTATACAGTACAAAGAAATAAGAGACCAAACTGGAACTACTACAGAGGTGCACTTTTAGGCAACAATTTTCTAATTTTCTAAGCTTTCTTTGACACTGTTAATGTCGGAGGCAGGGAGTGACAGAGGGTGAAAGGGGAAGACAGAAACTGCTCCTCAGTCTGGAATCTAATTCAATGACATCCCGAAACAATTGTGTCTATTTCTTTCCTAGGATACATGTTTCCCAGTGAAAAACTGATATATTTCTATCCTGGCCTGTTTGACAGGTATATGCATTTGAATAGGGTAAAAGTACAGGAGGGATTCAAAAGCCAGGAAATAGAAATCAAATACATTTTCATCCTCTGTGTAACTGGATCTGTACCATGGAAAGGGGAAAAAAAGAAAAGGAAAAGGGAAAGGGGGGAAACAGAAAGACCAAGTAAACCAAAAAACAGGCCCTCCCAGTTTTCCTGAATAGTGATAAAAGCAATGAGATCCACAGTGAGGTTTCTGAGAAGCAATCTGGCATTTCAAAGTAATCCCTCCCTTGTACTCCACAGGACATTGGTCTTCCTCGCAACAGCAGAGTATAGAATGATATGCTGTTTTTGGGCTGAGAACTTCCAGATTTTTCCAGAATCACAGCCTACTTAATTTCTATGTAGAAGTCATGGTAGTTGATCCCAAACTAGACCATTTTACAATGCATAAGGAAAATAAATTACTTACCACCAACCACTCTATTACCGCTGATGTAACTCCAGTTGTGTTCCCTTCACTGGTGTTCGGTTCTCCCACTCCCCATAACACTCACGATACAATCTTTGAACCATGCCATGCAAATCCAGGCTCCATGCTTAGGTCCCCAGTGATAATGCAATCTGATCCAAAGCAATCCAGCCCTCTTTTGCTCTTCTCTGAACTCTTTCCTCCTTTGCCCACGCTCAGTTCAGGAAGCACAGTGCCCTGCCAGTCTCACTGACAGTACAGAAGGAAGTTTGGAAAGGCAGTACATGGCACAGGCAAACATTAACTGGTATATGCACAGCCTGGCTGGAAAGAGGAAGAGAAAAGCAATGCTTAAGGAAATTAACTCTGTCTTCCCAGCTATATAAGTGCTGTTGCCCAGGGTATGCTCCTCTACATGAATCACTTACATTCTGTCCTTTTTTGCTGCTATAGCACTGATTAAAATTCCTTTCCAACTCTTCTTCACCCTTCTTTTGAATCAAAGTCATCTCATAATAACCTCAGCAAATGCTACCACCACACTGCAGCTATTTTTTTCTTCAGACAAAGCTATCTGCCCATTTCATTCCAAGTAGTTTTACAGTAATGGAAACGCCATTCAGAGATGAATAACTTAATTCTTCCTCTTAACAGCCCTCCCTATCTCTTCCATTTGATTTGGTGTCTCTGCCAGCTCAGTCTATGTTTAACAGATATTTCTTGGTATAAAGACCTTATTTTCTAAAATATTTGTACAGTAGTTTGGCAAAATTATGCTTTTTTTAACTGCTTTCATTTCAAGGGTAGTGCTATGGACAAGAAGATAATTTAAGTCATTACAGCCTGTCAATCAAGATCTGTTCGCTGTGACTTTTCAGGTAATTATGCTTTTTTAACATTTATAATGTAACATATAGAGAGAAACAAATGGGATTAACAGCATACAGCAATTGCTGATTTTCTAAGCTCTAAAGCAATGAGACAGTTTATTTGAAGAAAGACTATACAATATAAGTGTTTGAAGTATAAGTATATTGCCATTTACTGGACAGTTTCATCTAATTCACATTAAGCTTTTATAAAAAGTCATTACTATTTTGGAATTTATTCCTTCTGATAAAGGATAGACTGGTATGATATATGATCTGGTATATATGATATCATACATATATGATATATATGATACCATATTATATCATTCACATATGTGTTTGTCTTGTGAACACTGTAGAATTTAGAAATCAAATTCAAGGAAAGATCTGCTCCATTTGGTGTCAAACTTCTAACACAGCTCTGTTCAACAAAAATACACAACCATCAGCAGCTTGTTCCAGAAACTCCTGGGACACAGTTGGCTTTGTCTTACCTTCCCATGCAAATGTAACAAAAAATAGCTACCGGTATATGCCAAATATTTATCTGAATGCCAGAAAGATATATATATATATATATATATGTATGCTAGCTTAAAAGGAATGTTAAGGTGTCTTTGTGGAGAGTTTCATTCTTGTGATCTCCATGTCACAAGGGAATCACAGTTATCAGGTGATACCAAGGTAATTAATTCCACAAATTAACACTGCTCTGTCTGTTGCCTATTCCTTGATCAGGCCAACTAATTCATATCCCCTGTCTTTTTTCCTTCTGGAACCACCAGAAACTGTTACTTTTGAACAAGGGGCTGTCTGGAATGACAACTTCACCCAATCCAGTGGCTACATCTTGAGACACTCCTGTTGTTCATAGCCTTTCTTTTTTATTGCAGGTACATCTAGCCTCATTTTTGTGGATTAAGGGTAGCAACCAAGATCCCAAAAAATACCAAGGTTTGGTTTGATTTGCCTTTGTTTCCTCCATCTATAGCTCCAATTTCCTACTCACCCAGACATGTGTTGTTTGTTTTTTATTATTATGGAACCATATTTTGTTTTCAATTCCTACTTGAACAAATGTCACAGATGATAAATCACACTTCACTGGCCCCATCCTGTAATTTAGCACAGTTAAGAAGGGATCACAGGTTGAACCTACATATTCCTTTAGTAGTCAATCAAGTATTTTTTATAAATTATTATGCATAAACTCATAGACTTTACATGCTACGCCACTACTTCACTGCAACCTCATAGACTCCTGACTGGTACATTCCCTGATACTACTCTTTCCTATGAGTGGCCTAATTTTTTGGAAATAACTTGGCAAATTTTAAATGCTCCCACAATTCCTTAGTTTTAGAAAGGACACAGTGTCTATGGCAATTCAGGCATATTGTTTTCAGTCTTAAGGGTCCTTCCTGCATTCTTTTTAACCTCAGCACTACCAGATTTAGCAGTCGCTAATCCATTTTCAAATAAACACTTTTTTTTTTTGCTTTTTTCCTCACTTCTTTTAAATATTGATGTCATGTGTTTCTTTTTATCATAGAGAAGCAGCTTCCACTAACACATTTGTACAGGTAGCACTGCCAGAGTACATGAAGTGCCCCAAAGCTACTCACATATAAGACTAATACCAAACAATCTTGGTGTTTGTTGTAATATAACGCTTGCAGGCATGATAGAAAACAAAACACTACTTAAACTGTGTCCTGATTATTTTCCAGAGAGCTTCAGCTCTGAATGGGTCTCTTCTTGCTCTTATTCTTCTTCTCAGATTATGTTTTTAGTTTATTTTATTCCTTTATGGCATATGGGCCAATAACCACTTAGCCAGAGATTGGCAGAGGGAGTCCATTTTATTAATGTTTTAACCTCAGCTTCTCACCATCAGGGCCTCTGTGGTTCAAAAGTCTGTTGAATTGGCTTACAGCAGGATGGCTATGGTGTAACTCTCTTACCTCAAGCTGGTTCATGAACACCTGTCCACTAACATCACAGGTATTAATGCAGTTTCACCCAGTAGAAGCAGAGGATTAGCACTACTTCTGGTGGCTTTTGGGTCAATTTAATCAGAGTAACCATATGGGTCATTTCAGCTCTCTTCTCAAACCTGTAATGATTACTGCTTTTGAATCAGTCATTGCCAGCCAGCTGCACTGAACTAAAGTTCTGTGACTGGCTCCTAATTAATTGTCATTTCTGAGTAAATAACAATCATAATCAGATAGATGAAAAGAATTTTCCCTTCCACCCCCAATTACGAGCATTAAAAAAAACTGGATGTATCCTTGGCATATCTTGCTCAGAATAAAAGTTGGAACACATATTACTGTTTATAACAAATGCCACTTGTTTATACCGAGTAAAGCTTTCTCAACCCAGAACTCTGTCTCTTTCTTGAAGAAAAGCTACTTCCAGCACATCAATTAGCGCAGGGTAATTCGAGTTCAGCCAAGTTAACATAAGGTTTTCTTACAAAGAAGGAGAGCCAGATTGAAAGACTATTAGAAGGTAACACACTTGTTAACATGCAAAAGTTGCAGGGAGATATGGAGACATCTTTGGTTTACATCTTGAAGCATTTTCATTATTAAATGAAATTATTTCATTAAATAAATATTAAAAAAACCCAAAAAACCAAAACAAAACAAAAAACCCAGGAATGCTCACCAGCCTCTAAATTAGTAGCCTGTTGCTGCCAGTAGTTTCTTTAAGTTTAATATTAAAGTCAGTCCACAAGCCCCTGCCCGCTGGCTCCCAGCCACCCTGATGTGTGGCACAGAGAGGCTGGGGCTGGATGGGGTGGCTTGGCACCACCTTGGCTCCAGAGGCACCCACACCCATAACATAACCTCTGTATTAACTTACGGCAGAGCAGGAATTCAGAATCATAGAAGGTTTGGGTTGGAAGGGACCTTAGAGATTACCTTCTTCCAACCCCCTGCCGCGGGCAGGGACACCCATTACTAGACCAGGTTGCTCAGAGTCCCGTCCCAGCTGGCCCTGGACGCCTCCAGGGATGGGGCATGTCCAGCTTATCTGGGTACCCTGCCACTGCCTCACGCCCCTCACAGCAGAGAACTTCCTCCTAATAATCTGTTCTAACCCTCGTGCCATTTAATGTGAGAAGTTTAAAAAATTATAAATACATAACGGTACATATTTTTCTCTATCTGCGTGTATGGTTTGACGCAGAAGCCGCCCAGCAGCACCTCACGGCCAGCAGCGCTGTCACACGGCGAGTGGCGGGGAGGCCGCGCTGAGGCGCCGTTCCTGAGGGCGCACCGCCACCTAGCAGCGGGCAGCCCGCAGCCCAGCCGAGCCCAGCCCAGCCCAGCCCAGCCGCCGGAGCGGGTTCAACCAGCCCTCACGCACACCGAGCCTGGCCCGCCGCGGGCGGCAGCTGCGGGCCGAGGCGGGAGGAAGGGCAGGGCGGCAGAGCCCCGTGCCCGGCCTGGGCCCGCGGGGGTCCCGCAGCGGGCAGGGCCCGGCGGCCGCGGCAGCGCCCCTGAAACTCGAACTTGAATTATTGTCTTGGTTTCTTCGTCGTGCGGCTCGGAGTGTTACCGGTCGGGTTGTCACCGCCTCTCCCAGCACCAGCCAGCCACTCCCTACAGCAAGACGGTGTCAGGATGTGGCTGCGGAGCAGCGCCCAGATATCTGACTGCCATCCGCAGGGTGGAAGGGAAGGAGTTCTGGTGTTTGCATCCTGCGTGTCTCCAATAGATAGACAGAGACAGCTGGGGTGGTGTGACACCACTCGCTTGTTGAGAAGGAGGGCTGAAGGAATGAGTAGGAACTCAGCAGGTAGAGAAGAGAATCATTTCAAATATTATGTCAGGATGAAATAATTATTAAACTCTTTTAACCATCCTTTGTATATGAGCACTCAAGCAAAATAGAGACACATTCAAGGATATTTTAAAAACGTCTTAGAGGTGGGATTAGGAATATTTTCTTCATGCATTTCCTAGGTAAAAAGTATGGATCTTTGCTGACCAAATTACCTATCTTTATCTTGCAAGGTTTAGGGTTTTTTCCCCACATTTCACACTACCATTTTTTAAGAAGTGAGGACTTTTGGGGACATCAGTACCAAGTTTGGTACTGCCCAAGGTAGTTTGAATTTAACTTTATATTGTTAAAAAGTGCTACAAGTTTTCAGTACCAAACATCTAACTTCATCAGTAATAGTTTGTTTCACCATTATAACAAAATAAAGGTAAAGGAACAAGACATACTATGTAGAACCAACTATTATTTCCTCATAAACCAAACTGAAACTCAGTCATTTACCCCTACAACGCTTGACAGGAAGGAAAAAAAAAAAAACAAAAAAACAAAACATGCAGTTATTTTAATCAATAACATCCTCTATCCTCAAGTCACCTATAGGTCCTAGAATAAAGAAAAGGGAATGTATTCACCAGGAGGCTAACGTTTCACAGCCAACTGCTGTGAACAAATTCTTTTGTGTACCTCAGCAAACCTGAAGTGAAAAGTCACCCCTCATTGATTTAGTGTGCAGTACTGTACATTGACACTAGCTATTGTTTGCTCTATAAACCACCTTCAAAGCACATAAGCAAGTTCTCTGTTACAGAACCCTTACACAACTGAACATTTCATAGAGTGACACAGTGGTGCTTGGAATTACCAAGCTGCATTTGCAAGTATTTATTTCAGTGTCTCCTCCAAAATGTATTGCCAAAAGAACCTCTCTTTGAAATTGCACAGTGCTTTATTGACCTTTCTCCAATACATTTCTAGAAATTGTGACACTCAGCTGGGAATAAAATACCTTCAAATTACAGCTGTGGCTCTGCCCCAAATCTGTACATACAGAAAGTCATCTCTTTCAACTGTAGAGAAAGTTATTTCATATCAGACACAGATCTATTTCAGGCAACATTTGGGGGTTTCTCTTTATCATTCTTTCTCACATTTCAGTACCATTAATCATTCCTTTAAAAATACGCCCCAGAAAGGTAAAGTCAAATATATAAATAAGGTTGAGATAATTGCATGTCCATATACAGAAAAATATACAAATTAATGGATATAGGCAGCTATTCCAAGGCAGCATTAGAAGAACAATAAATGATTGTCAGGCTAAATACATCTGGAGATCTACAAGGTAGAAGTGCTGACAAATATCAAGATCACTGATCCAAAACTACATCATAGCTATAGCATTGTTGAGGTTGCAGAACGGGATCTTTCATTCCTTTATTCCAATCCTTACACGTGAGTTCTTGCATTATCCAAAAGAGATAAGTGCTTTTTGCATATCACTTCCAAACACAAATGTACAGCAGGCTTGGCTGTCACAGTAGGGACTGCTGCCTGAAAACCCGAGACCTTGGCTGCAGCATTCTGCAGTTCAGTAATGGAACTGGCTCTAATCTGTCTCTGTCAATACTGCCCAGACAAAGGTGGTGCCCTTTTGGGCAAGATGCCCAAGTCTGACCCACTTTGCTCCCTGCTATCTCAAGTTCAACAAGCACTGCTTATTTCTACAAAACATGTAGCTATTTTGGTTGTCAAAGTCATAGGACTTAGAAGGTTATTTCTTGTGGCAGCCCCTGGCCTTTCTTTCCCAGCAGTTATGCATGGGACGTGTCTATGCTGCACAAAGGCCAGGGGTGCATGCATCCTTGAACCAGCCCCAGTACCAAAATCAATGCAATAATATTCTCACAGCACTCTGCCAGGCTAAGAAATGCAGGTAATGTGGGAACAATGCTTCCAGAAATCAAGTAAGTATCTTTGCAGTGTCAGGTAGACAGCAATTTACTTAGAGTAGGTATAAGTCGTACCACATCCAGTCTGGGTGCAGACAGCCTCTGCAGTAACTGCTCCTTTCTCAGATAAACAGAAGGCTCATAACCTTTTATTCCTAACCTCTTTCTGTAAGGGTCAGTAAATGCACTGCATATTTCTAGGGGATGGAAACTTTCATAATTGGAGGAAGTTGCTTCTCTGCAACTGTCCTGATAATTGCACAGTGCTTCATTGCACAGTGCAGATTCCTTCCCATCCTTATTTTCATGAAATAGGAAGAACTCCCTGCACACTAAATCAAGACAAGCTTTGTTAGGTAGGGGTGTTTGGGGATGGTTTCTTTATCTGGCCCATCATATGCCTCCATGTCCCAACAGACATCTAAGTAGCAACCAAATTATTGGCACATAACTTATGCTTCATTAACATTACTCTGCAATTTACCAATATTAAATGTGGATCAGAGCAATGTTCTTGTTTTTTCTAGCTAGCATGACCTTAATTATTCTGATATAATTTCCCATTAGCCTGTGTCATGGTTTCAAGCCCAGTTGGAGATGAAACACCACACAGCCACTCACTCAACCATGGTTAATAAAACAGAGAGTACAACAGAACTAATAAAGGGGCCTGATATCTTAGGCCTAATTGAGCAAAAACTGCGGGAGAGACAAACACAAGGTAAGGGCAAGAAGTGACGAAGCAACAAGTTGTAAAATTTTGTGATAAGATAATGTTACCAGGTGACCTGATGTCATGAAGAATGTGTAACAAGTGTGAAATCATTACCAAAAATAGAACCCAATATAAGTGCCATTCAAGTGAAACCTTATATAAATTCCCTGTATACTCAATAAAACAGGCTACTGATTCAAACTTGGAATGTCCCCACCTCTCCATCGCCTATACTCAACCCCTCCTCTCTTCCCCCCACATCCCACACATCCCAGTGGAATCAGGAATACAAGTAAATAGAAGTAAATAGAAGTAAAACTTGTATGTTGAGATAAGAACAGACTAATAATTGAAAATAAAGAAAAATACAGTCATAATGCTAAGAAATAATAACAATGTTAATTAAAAGGGGAAAAAAGCCACCAACTGATGTACAATGCAATTGTTCAGCACCTGCTGACTAATGGCAAACCTCCCTTCCTGAACCCAAACGCTGGTCCCCCCTTTCAGGTAGCTCTTTCCTATTTATATACCAGGCATGACATTGCATCACGTGGAATATTCCTTTGGTCAGTTTGAGTTCCAGATATGCTCCATCCCAGTTGTTTTGCTTTGGTTTTTTGGTGGTTTTTTTTGGGTTTTGGGGGGTTTTTGGTTTTGTTTTGGGTTTTTTTTGTGTTTGTTTTGGTTTTTTTGTGGGTTTTTTTTGTTTGTTTGTTTTTTGTTTTTTTGGTGGTTGGTTGGGTTTTTTTGCATTCAGAGCATGAGACAGGGAAAAAAGTCCTTGATTTAGAATAAACTTGACTTAGCAAAAAACCAAAGCACCAGTGTGTTATCAACACCGTTCTCATTCCGAATCCAGTACACAGCACTGTAACAGCTACTGAGAAGAAATTAACTCTACCCTAGCTGGAACCAGGGCACCCTGTTATACTGGAGGTGATTGGCTCTAACAACTTCATGTCTAAGCCTTCACTTTTCCACCAATTTACTGCATTCATTTTCAGAAAACTCTGTCCTATTGTCAAAGATTGCAGCATCTGGAAAATAGGTAATATCTGGCAGAAAAAATTTACTCAGCATGATGACTTATTTGGTTGTAAGCATATCTGGTGAGTTTATAGCAAGAAAATAAACACATCACAAGAAGTAAGTTATTTGTGTTTTTTTTCTTTTCAGTGCAAAAAAAACCAATTCTCTGTATACCTTATTGCTGGTAACATTTTTTTTCCTTTAGCAGCAAACATAAGGTATATTGTTCAATTTAACCTCTATTTTTGGCTTGTGTGAAAGTCTTAAGAATTTTTGCAATGTCATAATTACATAGACCCTAATATAATTCTGTTATATCAATTAGATTTTCCAATGCCAAGTTTTCTTGTCAGATTCGTAGGTACCTAATGTAGCACTGAACTTTCCAGTGGCCTTTTGTTAACTCCTTGCAACCACCTATTTTCTCTAGGGCTCATGTTCCCCTTAAAAGTCATGTCCTTTAACAGGAAAAAAAAAATTGTGCAACTGTTTACAGCTCATCTTTCTGGTCCCCCACCAGATTTTAGTGAATCTCAACAACAGCAGAAGTTCTTGCTGCTACTTTTTCCTATTTTTGGAGTTTGCTTGATTATGTTCCAGTGTCACTCAGTGCTAAGTCAGTGGAGATCAGATTTTTCTGGTGAGGCTAGAGAAACAACCTTTCCATGCGGGGGAGGGAGCTACTGGAAATAAGGAGAAAAAATATCTGTATTAAAATACAAAATTAATTAGTAGGTATCTGAAATAAATAACTTGAATTCAGCATTGTCAGCACAGAAAAGAGTTTATGTTACCTAAATGAAACAATTTAGCTGATCTGTGGACCTTTTGGAGTCAAAAGAAAGGAAGTCTTTCCTTGTGCAGTTTGGGAGACACCATAAATCACCCACCAAATCCACCTTTTTCTGCTCAGTGAAGGCAGAGACCAGTGTTGCTAGCTGGTGAATTTAGCTCTCAGCAACTGGTAGTGGTGAGACACCCTTCACTTCAACTCTGAGGATACTGAAGAGGAGGGGAATTATGAAACTTAATGGTGGAACAAGAATCACAGATAAAGGAGGCTTGAGGTGATGCTACTGGATACTTAAAAGAGTTCCTTATGGACATGGCTGCAAAGTACAGACTGCTCCACACTCCAGCCCACATACACAGGGAACAGTCCCTAGCAGTACTCTATTTTCATATTCAGTGGGAAAACCCAAACACACATGGCTGCTCTCCCCTGAAAGTTTGAGAATGACTCTCTGTGTGTTCCAGGTAGGTCCAGAGACCACAGATAGCAGCAACATTTGGTCGCAGTGAAGAATTGCTCACTTGCCTACCCACATACCAAAAAAGTACTGATACTCCATCTCTAAGGTCTGAGAGCCAGATTCCATAGCAAATACATATATCTAACACCTGATCTCATTTTCACTATTATAACAGAATTTAATAGCAACTGCTCTTGTAAGCTTTAATTCTTGTTTTTCTACTATAGCAGTATGTTGATCCTCCATTTTAGGCATCTGTGGAAGTATGATACATTGCACCAAAAGAGTGCAGAAAAATTCACCACACTATAGAGACAAGTGCCTTTAACATTGTTATTTTATGTCATTAAAGGCTATTAACCAAGAAGAAACAGAAAAGAATAGTCATCTTCCTTTCACTAATTATGTCATGAGCAGAAAATTTACAATGCAAGACAACAAAGGCTCCTGAAACATTAGCTATTTTTGATACAAGATTAAACTTTAGTAACAGAACATCTCTCTGATGTTCAATTTTCATATGATAACTAAGTTCACAGTAGATATATGCCTTCAGTCCTAACTACAATATCCTATTACACTAATGACATCATTGCTAGTAACACAGAAGATGCTATTAATACATTATTATTGTCTCACAGATCATCATTCATGTGCAAATCAATTTGCTTGAACCCAGTTAAAAAACATTTAGGATTGAAACATCACTAATTTAATGAGGAACATATACAGAAGATCTTTCCCCAAAAAATCAATGTCTAATTTGTTTGTGTAAAGAGCAGAGGGTGATTAACTGCAGACATATTCTTGAAAATAAATTGCTCTATCTTAGGACAAAGACATCTTTCTTTTTCTTGTAGACTCTATTTTAATTACGTTGTAAGTTTCTTTTATCTGGCATGAGTTCCTGAAGAAAAGGTTTTGTCCACTTTTATACACTACTTTGAATCCATAATAATGCTTTTCTTTGGGACAGGGAGACTTAGGTGAATTAGAAAAGAGTATTTGAAAGGGGTGCCCTCTCCCTTTCACTATACCTCCCTGCTTCTTCACTCTAACTTCAAGTTTCAGGCTACTTACCCAAAACTAGTTTCAGGTAAGTTCACATCTTGCCAACCAGTGTTGTAATTCTCTATCAGCCAGGATAATCTTTTTTGAAGTCTTTTTTTGTGGCAGCATGTGACACTGTAGACTGTAGACTACCAGGAGACACTGTGGAAAAATAGGAGGAAATTTATAATGGAAACTGCTCGGTCCTGTGGACCTGCCATCTACACCAGACATGGTTAAGGTTTGTCCGTTTATTCATCTTGGACTTTCCCTCAAGAACAGAACACCCATCTATGTCTGAAGAACATTAAATAGTTCCTGGAGCACTTCTGCTAGTGTTTCACTCAAGAGGAATCAACTTCACTCACTTTGAGGCTCCAGGATGCAAAGTAAAATGTGGTAGTTGGGAATAATCAGCAGATTGATCTAAAAAGAACACACCAATATGCACTGGCACACTGGCATCAGCTCAGTCCTTGAACACCAAGCTTCCTCCTACTCAGATGCATTCATGCTCCTGACCAGTAACTTTTGTTCAAATCCAAACCTTAATATTAGATTCCTTTTCAGCCAGGTGTCGTAATTCAGCTCTGTGACTCAGGACCAGGCCAGCCAGGAGTGGCAAATGAAACAATCAGGACAATGAGATGGAGTAACGTAGAAAAGAAATTTTATAATAGCAGCAGTGCTAGCAAAAGTACATCAACCAAACACTGTATGGGGCTACCTCAAAAGACCCCAACAATGGGGTGAACAGAGCCTTATATAATCTTACCTGAGGGGTAGGGAACAAATGAACAGTGAGAGTCAAAAACATTGTCATATATGGGATAGGCTGCTAACCAATCAAAACTCATAACTAAGAACCTTATATGGAACTACCTTATTAACATAATTGCGCCCATAACTCCATGCTTCTCACCCTAACTGAACACAGTGTCTCCCTTCTTAGTATCCCACTTCCCAAGGCCTTAAGTTGATGCTGTGGTTGTTGATGAAGGCTGCCTACCATCCACCCCAACTAGCTGAACTCCCACAGTCAGGCATTGTCTTTTTATGTGTATTATTTTATAACCATTCAAGCTACGAATGAATCCATTCTGAGTTGGATCTTCTCAGTGCTGCCAAACAATAAATACTGTGTAACAAACATGTAGCTGTTTCACACAAGAGATCCTTTTCAAAAGGGAATTTTAAGCTAAATCACTTGCACTCAATGCTGATTCATGGCAGTGTAAGGATACTTACACAATTTTCTGTCTAAATATGTTTTCCAACAAAATATTGTTTGCTGAACTCAGGGTAATATCCTTATATTGATAGTCTCAGTCTCTGTCTGCAGAAATGCAGGATCCTTGCAGTCATTCCTTCCAACACAGCAAGGTCTGGGCTGTTCAAATAGTTACACAGCTCAGTTATCAGAAATTTTTAGGTCACTTTGGACATATTTAAACAGTAAAGCTTGCAGAAACAATGGAACTTGTAGTGTGGCAACATCATAGCAAAAAAACTCACGTACTGTAGCATTCAGTATTTTGGTATTCTAAAGTCAAGACTTGATTTAGAATATCAGACATAACAAAGAATCAGTTAAATGCTTCTTGGCTGGTATGAAGGTTTTAAGACTAGAAAAGAAAGAAACAGGTTCCCTATGGCACCTCTAATAAATACTGGTGCAGGCACAACTGAACTTAGCTCCAAGAGTAAGAGCCCTTCCAAACAGAGATCCTGAATGTAGGTATCTAAAAGTCACCTAACCTTACATTGAAGAAAACAATGTAAATGGAGAGCAGACTGAATGGAGAATCAACACAGATACAGGCAATCACTTGATGAACAACAATAATGTTAACACTTATTCACCTAATTGCCCTGGTTCACTATTTGGATTTAGCTATATTTGTATTTTGCACTAAAACTGCACAGCACATAGAAAGCTCCTCTGTGTAGGATGCAAGCCTGTGAGCCTGTGATATTATTTTGCCCAATTAGATAATATAAACTACAAATAGTTCAAAATGATACGAGGTTTTGGGTTGGTTTGGGTTTTTTTTAGATTAAGTGCAAAAATCATTAGGGAAGGTACTAACTCCATGTTATGTGGAGCAATTGAGAGCTGTAAGCCTTTTAATATGTAATTTACCTACAGACTGTACATCTGAAGGCTCACAGAAAGAGGCGGTGTTTAGATTGCAGAAGTGGTAATCTACAGAACAGCGCACTGGTTAAATAAATACCCTTAAACTCTCCTTGGACTGCGGCGTTCTCTGCATGTGAATTTCCCAGCCCTCGGGGCGGAGCTGCCCTGCACTTCCCGCGCGTCGCCGCTAAGAGGCGCCCGCTCACCGCGGCGGAACGGCAGGGGCGGCCGCGGGAGGGAAATTCCCAAAGTCTTGGAGAAACCGAAACCAAAATAAACCAGCTCTCTAGACAGCGTCACGTTCCTACCACGTGTGCTTCAAATATTAAATCATCCTCTCCCCCTCTCCCCGACCTTGCAATAATCAAAACCAATAGAAAACAATGAGCCAGGACTGTTTCCAAATAAAATTAATTTCAGACTTGATTTCTAGCTCTATGTTTAATCTACAAACACTACTAAGCTTCACTTTCCAAGAAAAATCGTTAACACTATATTAATTAGTCTTTAAAGTTACCTTGTGTGTTGTGGTTCATCTGTGTTGCAGTAAAAAAATCTAAAAAGATTCATTCTGCCTAGAATATATATGCATATATAAAGAGGGAAATCCCAAGTGTCTTAGGGCTGGATGGAATTACCTGCAGCATTAGAAGAGATGTGTTAATTAAGGTTTAACTCAGAACTCATACACCCATATGTACATACATACACATGTACATACACAGAGACCAAAAAAGCAATTGTTGCTTTGCCTTCTGACAGCTCAAAGGCCATAGAGAAGGAGAATAAATTTCAACAGTACACAAACCCAGCTCAAAAGTGTTAAATGCTTCTTCACCTCTTCCAGTTCAAACAGCAGCTATGTTAAGTCTAGTCATCATCCACCTCTCTCTAGCATGATTGCAACAGCATCCTTCAGCTGAATCTTTTTAGGTCCAACAAAAGAAATCACAGATCCTGGCCTGGGACTTGCAGGTGCGCAGGTGGCTGTTGTTGCTAGAGTTCTCTGTAGGGGGTTAGATGGGCAACAAGAGCCATTTCAATGGTGTTCAACCTGCTGACACAGGTGTCAATAATACCTTCTACAACACACACACAAACACAAAAAAAATATGATCTCAGGAGGAGCACACTGCTTTAAAAATTATCCTAGGAAATATTCCCTTTCAGCCAGGCACCACAAGGACCATGACAACCCAGTCACCAGGTACCAGCACAACATTACTTGTTAACTCTGCCCCAGAGCAGATTTTCTAAGTTACGGTCAAAATCAAGTGTCACAGCTGCAGACCCCAGGTGGGCCCCTCTCTGTAAACTATTCTGTAAGATTAATAGCACTGACATATTAGGTTCATGTGCCCTGTTTGGCAATTTCACCTGAGTTAACTTCTTGCGGTATCAAGAAGTTTACAAAGTCTGTCATAGAGTGGTGAAGAAGTTTGAATGGCAGTGTCCTCTTTCACATTTGAGGGTTTTCACTAAAGATAGTCTCCATGTTCTTCACAGACACGCGTTTTCTTAGAATATATATCCTTGCATTTCCTCATAACACTTTACTAACAAAACCTTGGGGTTTTGGTTGGATTTAAATGTTATGATTTACTGCATTCCTCTACCTCCTTAGATACCAGAGTTGAGCTCTTCTGAGAAAGTAAACTGAAGTTAACCAATTTGAAATCAGCTTCCTGAAACTGAGAACTGAATTTTTTGGTTGGTTGGTTTTGTTTTGTTTTTGTGGTGGTAGCTTTGGGGTTCTTTTTGAGAGTGGGTTAAGGGAGTTTATTAAATTTAGCATTATTTTCATTACAAAATCTATGTCAGGATTGTATCTTATTTCAATGAGTTGAGAGTCACTTTTATGAACCATTTGCTCACCCCCTTCAGATTCTTATGTCAATGTAATCAGCCTTTTTCCTTTGCATTAACAATGTAACTTCAGTTTATGTCTAGAAAAAACACCATAGATAGAATCAAAAATTCACGGAGGCTCACTTACTAAATACATACAGAGAGTACAAATATGTTATCATATGTACAGGTAGGCAGCTTAAGCAAAATACAAGAAAGAGCACAGATGAAATACAAGGCAAGTAGCTAGACTAATATTAGCATATATCACCCATTTACATCTGATGTCTAAATGGAGAAAGTAAACATCATATTTAATCTAGCACCAGTTTACCCTCTCTTTTGAAGATCCGCATGCAGTGTCACATCATTTCCAGGTAAAGCTATTGTAACAAGCAGCCTGGCTGCAGTGTGAGCATGGCATCATCTAACCCAGCATTTTACAGGACTGGGAAGCAAGCAGACTGCAGCACAGCCAGAACCCTACATTCCTCTGTAACCCCTGGCTGCACTGCCTGCCTGGGCCTGGAGACAGGGCAGAAAGGGCAGAAAGCTGCTCCAGGCAGCAGAACCAGTCAAGTGCTGTGCATTTCCATGGATGAGTGAGTCAGCCAGGCACCATGCAAAGATAACAGAACTTGGAGAGACAAGGAATTATAGGATGAGTGAAGGCTGGAGTTGCCAAAATGGGATCATTTTGCTCTGCACCACACCCTCACTGGCCTCATACTGCTTTTTCTTCTGCTGGGTTACCCCTCGCTCTGGGAAACTGATCTAGCTACACTTTTTTTTCCCCTGAAGTTGCTTCTAGTCATATCAGTTTCTGTATCTGGCATATCAAATGTCTGTGCTAACACAAAGTGAGAACAGCTTGCCAAGGTGGGGCTTGGATTGGTTTAAGTAACACTGGGAAGCTGCACATTGAGGGGTAGAAAGGGATACACAGAAAACAAAAGCAGAAAAAGCTAATTTTGCTAAGAAAAAGGAATTCAAATATTTTTCATTAAAATGTCTATTAATTCTGCAGAAAGGATGGACTGCTTTACATCCTATTTTGGAAGTGTGAAACTTGTCATCTGAGAAGTAACTTCTTAAAATCAACCCATTTCTATTCATTTATATCTTCGTATTTTAAGATTGAAAACTTATTAGACTATCCAACATTAGGATGGTGACTGTAAGAGGTACATTGTTTGAAGGCAGAAGCTTTTTGTCAGGCTCATGAATGAATCTGCCAATAAGTATTATTTTGAAACGTAACTGCAGCATTTTAAAAACCTACATGTGACAGTTTTGCAGCTGCAAAAATTCTCACTTCCATGTATACATTGCAAGCTCTGCACACAGAGACATAAAATGTACTGAAGGACTTGAAATTTGGCTGATATTCCACTGGGGGGAAAAAAAAAAATCCTGAATAAATCCTAGAAATACCAATGGGGGCAGGGGGAGAAGGAAGATAAAAAACTCATCTCATTTTCTCAAAACATCTTTTTTTTTTTTATCTTACCACTAATATAGACTATTTTTTTTCTATACCTAAAATAGGCTATGGTTAACTGGTACAAGTACATGGAGTTTCCTATTATACAATGAATCTGTTGAGATAATAAGTACCAGCTGGATCTATCCCCAACAGCAATAACAGTATGTAGAGCAGGATTATAATGTAACAGATTGTGAAACAGAAGTGATGGTTTCACTTATTAAAAGGCCCTTATGTTAGTTAATACATTAAAGGAAGAGAGTTCTGCTAGTACACAATGCTTCTAGCAAGGCCTTTATGGTAATACAGTAAATTATTTCAAAGGTGAATTCTCCAAAAATATTACCCATGAACATTTATGAGCTTTATTACACATGCACTTACATGCAAATGTGGGCCCACTGCTGAATGAAGCAGAGTCCCTGGTGACAGGGGATTTTGGAAAAGGCTGATGTACCAAATGCTGACTTCCCCTCAGCCTATTCGAGCAAGTCTGGCCTTCAGGACCCCTGTTTGCCAGAGATCATGGGGAAAATCTGTAGCAAGGAAGCTGAATTCTTGGTAGGAGATGACGAAGTCAAGAAATACTTGGGCAGCCTGGACTTAGAGAAATCTATGGGCTCTGATGTCCTACAAGTCCATGATGACCTGCAAGCGCTGAGAGAGCAGGTAGATGTCATCACAAGGCCAATTTGATAATCTGATCATGGCAGCTGGGAGAAGTACTCAAAAACTGAAGAATATCCCTCCTGTCTCCAAGAACAAGGACTCCAGGAACTACACTCCAGTCAGCATCACCTCAGTCCCTGGCAGTGTTTTGGAGTAGCAATTCCCAGAAATCATTTCCAGGCATATCAAAGGCCTGGAATGTTTAAGGGGTTGTCAACCTTACATCACTCAGTGGAAGTAATGCTTGACACCAAGGAGATAAACTTCTACAGTAAAATGACCAGTCTGATAGATGGAAGGAGAGCAGTGGATATTATTTACAATAAGGTAACAATAAGGTTTTGACATTGTCTCACATAAGAATCTTACAGAGAAGCTGAACAAGCAATGAGATGGACTGAAAACTGGCTGAACATCCTGGCCCAGGGGATGGAAACTGATGGAAGTCTAGCTGAAGAGCAATAACAAGTGGTGTATCCTTAGGGTCAGCACTCCTGTACAACATTTTCAATAAAGGTTTGGATGATGGTGCAGTGTGTATCCTCAGCAGGTGGTGACACTGAACTGGGAGCAGTGGATGATTTGATGGAGGGTTGCACTGCCATCCAAAGGAACTTGGACATTCTGGAGAAATTGGCTTCCAGGAACCTCATGAAGTTCAATAAGGGTAAGTCCTGCATCTGGAGAGGAACAACTCTATGCACCAAGGTATGTTGATGGCTACTCAGGTGGGAAGCAGCTTTGAGGAAAAGGACCTGGGGGGGTCCCCATGGACATTAAGTTGATCATGAACCAGCCATGTGCACTGGCAGTAAAGAAGGGTAGTGGATTCCTTGACTGCATTGGAAGTGTTGACAACAGGTGAAGGGAGTTGGTTCTTCCCCTCTTCTTAACACTTGTGAGGTAATATCTGACAGGACCAGAGAGAATGGACACAAACTGGAAGTAAAAAACTCTCTGAACACAAGGAAATGTGTTTTTTTAATGCTGTGAGGGTGGCTGAGCACTGACTGAGGTTGCCTGGAACAGTACTTGGAGACATTCAAAAGCCATCTGGATATGGCCCTGGGCAACTGGCTGTAGGTGATCACGCTTGAGCAGGTGAGTTAAACCAGATGACCTCCAGAAGTCCCTTCCAGCCTCAGCCATTCTGTGAAAACTTACACATGCTATGCCTTGCAAATGTTACAAACTTTTAACAGGCAAGAGCATGTGCACAGGCAAAGCTAAACACGAGGAGTTGACAAGAAGAGACACAGAAAACCATTCCAAATGTCAAGTAGCTTAAAGGCAGATCTGTGCTCAGCAATGAGTAAAAATGCAAACAGTTTAAATTACTTGACAAGGAAAATTTTTGTTTAAATCTCTTGTGAACTGAATTTGTTTCTTCTTTAGGCTTTCCAAAAGCTATTCTGCTGAGCAGCATTTGCCCTTGATTTTGAGATCTTTAGAGCTGTTCTAGTTTTTTGACAGATTTTGAAGTTGTGTGTTTAGCTACAGGTCTTGTTACCTTGCAGAGCAAAGATTTTTTGTCTTGATATGGGCAGCTCCTAATACATCACTGTTTCTATGTGTCTTCCACTACTAAAATATATTTGCAGTT
This sequence comes from Erithacus rubecula, assembly GCF_903797595.1. Lineage (NCBI taxonomy): Eukaryota > Metazoa > Chordata > Aves > Passeriformes > Muscicapidae > Erithacus > Erithacus rubecula. The sequence goes on from NC_136687.1 coordinate 38,598,099, forward strand.
TTGGTTTTTTCACCTAAAGGCAGTGACCAAGTAGTCAAGTGGAACATCAGCTTGGAAGCATAGCTAGTGGGAATAATTGGCCTGTTTGCATACCAGTCCCCATCCAAGATGGCCTGCTGACTGCCAGTAAATTCAGTCACACACTTGTTGTTGGTAGTTCCAGTTGAAAAGAGCCACCTGCTGTCAGCTTGCATGATTTTGTTTTTTTAAACAAGGCTCACAGCATTTGGTGCATGTTTTTTCCAAAAAACTCCAGGATCATTTTTGCTTCCCAGTACTGATATTGTAAAAAAACAGCTTAAAACAGGCTTTTTAATAGCATGTTTTGCAAAAGGTAATTGCTCCCCCAAGTATTTAGTAATTTCTGAAGAAAATCCATAAATTTTCATTATTTTAATGATGTGTTTAAGATAATAATGTCCATTCCTGAATTTAAAAAATTCTTCATGATATTGTACTCATGTTCAACTCTCATCTCTTTGAAATGTGACATCACACCTGGGATGTATAGTCAGTATTCTGCTGATGTATAGAAAATTGCACTGAAAACCTTTTGGGCTTGAAATATCAGAAAATCCATGCAGGAAACAAGAATTTCTTTCTCACTCTGCAGTTGGTATCTCATTTTTGTCTTTTGATACTCGTACAGTAACAGCACCTGACATTGACACCTAGTGTAACCAAAAAGTTCTAACATTCAAACACTCAGAAGTGCTACATCCATGAACTTATAATGGAAAGCTAATATAACTAAGTTTACAGAGACAAATATTTCATTCCAGAAAAGAGACCTCAGTTCTAGAGATTACTTACTGGCTAGTGACGATGTTTTCCTGCAATAAAAGTATGTGTTTGATGCAATAAAGTTTGGTCACATACACAGAGGTTCCTGTAAGTCCTGAAAAGAAAAATTTCATTCATTCACCTCACATCACAAGTTTTGTCTTTAGATTAACAACCTCCAAATATAAACAGGAGTACATGTGCTCCCAGAACTTGGACTTGAAGGCAGACTGCTCAAAATGGAATAATAAAGACAGTGAAGTTGGATTATTTATAATAATTTAAGTGGGATTAGACAGGAGAGAGCATCACCTTCTCAACTCTTCCATTCTCCATGGAACATGCTAACCATTGCCAGAAACTCAGGGCTGCCTCACGATCAAACAGGCTGTAAAAAGAGAAGAGAGACAAAAATCTCTCCTGAAATTTCAGCGTATCTGAAATTTACTCTATAGTTAACATAGCTCTTCAATACATGACTAGTTTACCATGTGTGGGTACCATACCATTTTCTAAAATTTGGATGCTTTTTTTAGTCTTTTTCCTACCTTAAGAGAAGATTCTCTTTTTAATTTTCTTTACAAAACGATTACTTCAAAATTGAAGGATTTTGCAGCAGTATCTTCAGGCAAAATACTTCTCCACTACTAAGTAATCATCTCAGAATTTTTTAGGCAGAGACATGCAGCACTGTAGCTAATGGAGAAACCCCAAAAGGCTTTCCAGGCCTTCCCAGTGAAGTGCAGTTCTGCAGAGCCAGCACAGGAGGTCTCCAGCACACGCTGACACTTATCCCTCAGCCTTGCCTCATACATAAGGAGGAATAATCTGCAATGCATATATACAGAAAGGTCATAAAGCATTTCCAGGTTAGCTTACCTCTCCCTGAAACAGCACAGCCCACATATGCAAGGTGCCAAGCACTTAAGTTGCAAATCTTGCAGAAAAGACAAAACAGATGTGGGAAGCATTGCTGCCCATCAGCAGCAGGCACACAGGCACATCCTCAGAGCAGTCCAGATCTCATTGCTGAAGTTCCAGCAGTTATAGTCCTTCAGCTGCCTTCCTCTTGATCCTGCCTTTCCCTCTTCTAATTTCTACTGTGACTATATGCAATTATTCCCTCTTCTAATTTCTACTATGACTATATGCAATTACACCATCTATCTGTAACATTCACATGCTCCTGTTGGTGCACGTTGCAACACTCAGGCACAAACTGGTATCAGGAATATTAGGAATACTGCCTTGATTTCCCCATTTCTCTCTGCCACTTTTTTAAACACAATATCCCAATGCCTTGTTAGTGTCCACATTATTCTCCAGATGTTTTTTTGGTATCTTAAAAAGGTAGCAGATCTTTTGGGCACAGGTAAGGTCCTGATATTTTGTCAATATATGGATTATCATAGGTCAGTTTGGGTTCAAAGGGACCTTTAAAGGTCTTCTAGTCCAACCCCTCTGCAGTGAGCAGGGACATCTTCAACCAGATCAGGTTGCTCAGATCTCTGTTCAACCTGACCTTGAATGTTTTCACAGATGGGGCATCTACCACTTCTCTGGGCAGGTCTTAGATGTTCCAGTGTTTCACCACTCTCATTGTAAGACATTTCTTCCTTATATCTAGCCTCAATCTATATTTTTTTAGTTTAAAATCATTACTCCTTCACTCTTACCACTACAAGTCCTGTTAAAAAGTTTCAGCACTCAACAGCCACGGTAAGGTCCTCCTGAAGCCTTCTCTTCTCCAGGTTGGACAATCCCAACTCCTTCAGTCTAGAGGTTATTATTATTATTTTTGTGGCCCTCCTCTGAATCTGCTCCAATATGTCCATGTATTTCCTCATCTGGGGGCTCTAAAACTGAAGCCATATCTGCACTAGAGTGCAGTAGAGGAACAGAATAATTTGATCTGGCCACTAGGTGGGTCAGCCAGGACTTGCCCTTGCTGAAGCCACAGTGGCTGTCCCAAATCACCTCCCTGTCCTCTATGTACCTTAACATAGCTCTTGGGAGCATCTGTTCCATGATCTTGAGTAAATCAGCCTTCTCCTTGTCCCTTGTTACCCATTTGCCAGCTTTGTTCATCGTGGGGAGAATGCTTTCTTTGATCTTCCTTTTCTGGCTGTCTAGTTATATGTGGCTCATCTCTGTGAAGCTTCAAGTGCCCCAGTGCAGCCAGCAGATCTGGCAGCTGGAGATCATTGCAGCTCCATCAGCACCCACACTGAACAGCAATAATAGGTAGCAGATCAAGGTTGGGAAGCTTCCTGGTGATGTCCTTAACCTGTATCCCAGGGGAATAGGTCTTGGCAACACCTGCACTGTGCACTACAGTCAGAGGAGACCATAAATATGCTAAACATACTGTGCTTGCCTCAAGCCTTGTTTGCCCCAGCCCCCTACTCATCTGTAAATATGTGTAGATGCCTTATTACTTACTGCATCTGAGACGAAAGGGAGACCCAAAACCAGCTCAAAGTAATGATCAGCAGGCAGAATCTGCTTGTCAACTTAAAAATATAAGTTCTCATTATGAATACAGATAATCTGATTTTAAAGAATAAGATTCTGAACTGTTTTCTTCAGGTATTAATTTTTATGACATAATTTTAAGTAGTGATTTTCTCATATTATTTTTTGAATTGTTTTTTGTTCTTTGTATTAATTTGAATTAAATTTATCACTCATTTATGAGAAGAAATGTGACATGTAAAATAAAAATATCTAATCTCATCTGACTGATGTTTCTAGCACTAATGGCTAGGGAAGGAATTGCTCTCACCCTGTCTTGCAAAACCAACTGCTTTCAAGACTTAATTTGTGTGTATTACACACGTTCTGCATGCTTGTTGTTTGGCCAGAGTATACCTAAAGATTACTGAGTGAAGGTCAGATTAGTATAATGTCTGTTCTGTGGTTAGGACCAATGCTCTTGTACATTTTTCTCCTTAGAATTGAATACACCATTTTGAAACAAAAAGCTGAAAGTGCTAAGGTAATTTTTTTTGTACTGGGCAAAAATTGAAGATTGAGGTAAGCATTCAGTTTGTTCAAATCCTCCAGACCATTATACCAATATCAGTCTTAGTAAATTTATCACTATTTTTCTTTCTTAAGTATGTATGGAAGAGGTCAGGAACTTTAACTGAACTCTTATCTTTTAAAAATCCAATTTATTCTAATAAGAATAAATGCTATGTCATCAACATGCAGTATTCTGTAAGAACATATTTTTAGCAGTTTTGTGAAAGGTATTGATTGGGTACATCTGGCCAATTCCATGTTTCTAAAATCCCAGCACATTTCATTTATAAAATAATATTTCAGAAAAAAAGATGACCTTCACAGAGCAAGGAGTGGTTTGTTTTTTTTTTAACTATTTAAGTGTGCATCTATAATTTAAGAAAGCTGTAGAGAACTGGGGGTTTGTTTGTGGTTTTTTTGGTTGGTTTTGTTTTGGGTTGTTTTTTTTTTGTAACCTTGGCAATGCAGAGCATGCTCTGAGAAAGAAAAAAGCCAAGAGTTATCCACTGATAAAATTTTATAAATGCATACTACTTTTTTTCACAGGGTGTCCAGGCTAAATTAAGCATACAAATTGGATGTAGTAAATGAAGGTAAACAGTGAGGAGGGACTGAAAGGACAGACTGTGCTGGTACAGTGCACTGAAAGATTATATGTGGAACAAATATTGGTATAAGCTAAATTGACAAAGACTGCAAGATATATAGCTGAAGACAGAAGAAAAGCAGTAAAATAATGTATAAAACATTAACCTACAACCCCAAAACTCCAAACAGCAGCAACAGCAATTTACTTGACTATCCTAGGTGAATAATCAAAAGAACACCACTGATGACTAGCTAAGTCAGTTCTATGCCCTTGTCTCCACAAGGACACAAGGCAGGCAGGGATCCAGCTGGAATTGGGACAGCCCACAAGAGAACCTTCAGCCCATCATGCCACAGGAGCTTGAACTACTGTCAAGCAGCTCATTTGGATGAAGGGGGGACATGACTGCTTTCACCAGGTCAGCAATTTGTATTCTTCCCATTTATTTATGTGTGCCTTTTACTTATGCACACTTTCAGAGCGTCAGAAATATGAAGGAGCTCCTGCTTCAGTCACTATGCCTTTTTGGAGTGACCTACACCAAATGGCAACTTTCATAAATCCCATCAGGTCTGAGGGCAGGACCCTCTCAGCTCAGAGATCCAGCACTCCAGAATCAACTGAACTGGGACTGCTGCTGTGGTGAAATTATGCAGCAAATCAGGAAGCCATTGGGATGGCTCACTAGAGGAAAATAGGATACAGGTCTACATCATAATCAAACAGTGTTAGAATTAAAACATTGGATAATATAGTTGCAGTATCAGGGAGCGGGAGAAGGGAATTAAAGGTCGATTATCCTAATTAAAAAAAGAGTATACCTTTTGCTTTTAGAACTCTTGTTTAAAAACCAGAGCACTATTGGTTTTTCACTGTTTAGAAATAAGCAACTGTTGGCCATTTGTGTGCCAACTACCTCCCTGGATAATTATGCACTTCTTACTTTGTCTTTGCCCATTGGACTAAGGAAGGCCTATCATGTACCTGCAGCAGAAACAGTTGCAAATTGGGCTACTCCATATACCAAACACAAAAATGACTCCTTTAGGAACATCTTATCAGGACAACCAGTACACAGAATGAAAGACTGTTTTAAGGAAATAATCAGCAAGTTAACATTGCAATACAGGCTGCCATGAGAAAGCTGCTCAGGCACCTCTGACTTGCATGAAGAATTAAGAATTCTAACAGTTCAAGTTAGGACAGGATCAACATTTTCTTTCAATCTGTCTGATACTGAGATGCATCCTCAAGAGAAAATGTCTCCTTGTTGTCCAAAGACACCAACTGCTGCAAATGAAACTATGCCCAAGAAAAGTTCATCTTAAGTATCAAGGGCAGCTTGTGCATACAGCATTAGTGCACTTCAACACAAGGGAAAGAAATTGTTTGTGACACTCAGACTAGCAGGAGATGCAAAGAGGAATAGCATCAGCACATCAGGAGGCAGCAAATACATTCACAGCTGCAAAGATTGTTTTAGCAGTATACCGAAGTCGAAAGTGAAATTTCAGCCAAAGCTATTGAAATTATGAGGACACAATCATCAGGACAACACCAAGGGTAAGCTTACAAGTATGAAAGGAATAAAGGCTGATTCTGCTGATGCTACATAAACATCACTAAATTCCTGATTTCAGTTAAAATGCAAACTCAGAAACCTCAATGACCCTAAACCTGAAATGAAAAATTCAAACAGTACTTAGGTGAATAAAAAACAAAGTAAAAAAACAGTACTAAGAGCAAATGATGCAATGTGACATCCCAGCAGCTTAGAGGTCAGCAGTGATTTAAAAAGATGCAAAGCATGCCACACTTACTTCAGGGAGAACTCACTACACTCAAATGAAAAACAAACCTTGCAAAACAAAGGCTGTAATTAGAAACTTAAATCAAAGACTAGTAGTTGCAAAGACACCAAAATAATGTCTGCATCAGATCCAGGTGATTTAAACAAAATTGGCAATAGCACCTACAGGACACTTACTGACCTCTGCAAGCCTTAGTCCAATCCCTTACTGGAAAAGTGGGATACTAACTGCCTAAAGACAGTACTCCAGCTACTCAGGACCTATCAGAGCCTGCAAACTGCTGCAGTCTAGCTGAAATGGCAATGTTACATCCCACTTAACATGCCACATCAAAAGAAACAGGATGTATCCAACTGACTCCTTAACTGAGGTAGCTCTGCAGTATAAGCAACCAAGAACTGGACACAATCTTGAGTGAATTACAGAAGATCCATGAGATTTCAAAGACATTAAATGTGTAACATGCCAGTTTTCATAAGAAGTATTAAAAGAGCAAAACACAAAACTACACCAAAAAGGAATGCCTATGCACATCACCCTGGAAAGCCAACTGCTTCAAAAGCAAGTGCCAGAATGGAAACATCCCAACCAAGTGTTGTAATCATGGAATATTCTGAGCTGGAATGGAACCACTATGATTATCAAAGTTCAATTCCTGACCCTGCACAGGACAGCCCACAGAGTCACAGCACATGCCAGAGAGCATTGCCCAAACACTTGAACTCTGGCACCTTGGTGCTGTGCCCACTTCCCTGGGGAGCCTGTAATACACAACAGGGGGGCAACCTCAGTCCTGTACAGGTCTTCAACTGTATTTTGTAAAGAAGCATGTTTTTACAGAGGATGCATACTGGTTAAACATGAAAAGCAGCAAAAATGTGATTTACAAAAAAAAGAATAGTTAGACTAAATAGGTTCTTTCAATTACACAACAGACCCCTCTGCCTTGTAAGATTACTTTTTGCATTTGAGAAACCTGGCCAGAACCATAGCTGCTCTCTTAGTTTTCTTCCTCCCCACCTCCCTTCACTGGTCCTCAGCCACACTCCATTTCTATCTGACAAAGACTTAAGCACATAAAAAACCAACCACTTTGTATCCATCAGATCATAACAAAGTAAGAATTACACTATGAATATATTATGGGCACTATACAGAAACATGTACAATCCAGCTTTCATGCAGCAATTGAGAAAAGGGCTATATACATGCAGACAAAGAACTGGAGTCTGAATTTGTCCTGTCTGGGTACATTCCTTTCAAGCTTTCTGAGCACTAAAGTGCTGCCTCCTTCCATTGTTTCTGAGGACTGCACACAAAACACTCTGGGAGGAAGGAAATGGGTGGTGCTGTGTTCTACAAAGGAGCAAAGAGAAGCTGTGTGAGAAAGCTGCTAATATAAGCAACAGGAAGAGGTTAACAGGGAGGGAGAATTATGCATCTAAAGAACAAGGGAGGCATGAGAAAGAGGAAAAGCACGTATGTGCTGGGGAGAGGAGAAGCAGTAAAGTGCACCCTTTCATAGTCAACAAAGCACTTAAAACATAAATGAATTGTTGAATCATATTCAAGAGCAATAAATAAGCCATATGAACACAAATTTCAGTAAAGTCTTTGTTATGATCTTCTCATAAATACTATGACTGACTTGCCAAATGAACTTCACATGGACCAAGGCATAGCATGCAAAATTTCAGGAAGCTTGGAGATTCTGCCAATATTAATTGAATATAAACCAAAATTCAACATTCTTTAGGAAATTTTATGTTCAGCCTTATGACAGAAAGACTTCAGTCAGTTTCAGGGCTGTTCAGCCTAAACATTGCACTGTGCTACTGCCTCCTCTCAGGGAGCTACAGGAAACAGAACCCCAGGTTTCCTTGGAAGTTGCATTTCACAGGTTTTCTTTTTCTCCACTAAGGCACAGACTTTCTCAAAGTACAGTGCCAGAACCTGAAGAAAATTGTTCAGCTGGATTCTCCCCTGGCATTACCTAGAGTGAAATATTCACTTATTTCAAAGGTTACCCAAGACACACACACACTGTTCAGAATGTGCCATTTGCAAGGGTAAGAAATAAAACCAAAACAATTTTTTTTAGTAACCAGGAAAACCTAGACTCTGTCCTCTAACCCAAACCAAAATAAGCAAAGGAAACAAAGACTGACAAATTATTATATTGGAGGATGAAGAAGAAAAATCAAAATGGACAGAAGTCAATCTGAATTAGACTTCTCATTGACACAAAAAGCCAAAGATTCTTCAACTGAATAAATATCTTGAAACAAAAAGGAGTCTGCAGTGCCACTATATGGCCAAGAAATAGCCATAGAGCTCAGGAATAATCTGTCTATAGCTATGTACTATAGCTACTAGTCATGAAAGAGCTAGTGTTTGATACCACTGATTGAATAACAAAGCCTAGTGAAGCTGTCACATGAGCAGCTACACCAGCAGACTGAAGCATTACAAACATGTGAGAAATGTAGTGGGGACAAACAAGTCATCAGTCTGACCTAGTAAAACCTTGAGAACACATCTCAAAATACAAAATTGTTTACAGATCCTGGAGAAAATACAGAAATGAATAAAATGCAAGGTAGAGGCAATATTGAGTAAAATCAACCATCTACCTTCAAAGGAGGGAATAAACTATGTGCTGTAAGACATGGGAAGATCAGTCTGGAGAGGGACTACTGCTGGAGTTTTTGATTATTAGATTATTACCTTAATAATGAAGAATAATCATCATAGCACAAATGGTTGAGACTACAGTGTTGGAAGAGACTGACAACAGATCAGAATATTGTAAGAGGAGATTGTGACGACAAGATAATGACAGTGACAAAACTAGAATAAAATTCAGATCAAGATGCAGCTCATGCTTCATTTTAAACATTTTTAAACATCTACATTAAACATTACTTGTTACACAAAACTCAATAAAACTAGTTTAAAATTACTCATATTTCTCTTGTTATGAGAAAAGCCTCAAAACATATTGAACACAGCATCTAGGTAATTTATCTCTGCCACACTTACTGATCCTGGCACAAGTGGCAAATTCTTCCTGGAACTGTATCAGAAGATTAACAACTGCATGTCAAAACAGTTTGGTTATTGAGAAAGCATTCTAAACATCACTACTCCAATGTAAGTTTCACTGAAAAAAATTACTTTAAATAATGCTACAGTGGCTTATTTTCCAGTGCAGACATTTAGCTAAGAATGTGGATGCTGCAATAGTATACACTGGGTTTTCTCCTATTCATACACATATAAAATGAGGTTTATATATGTTTTTATTTACATACACAAAGGATTTCATTGCCAGCAAGTGCGACATTGCTGCCAAGAAAATAATCCTCCTTTCAGACAATAGACTATCTAGGCAAACACTATGCTTTTAAGGATCAACTGCAAAAAAAAAATCCAAATTAATTCTCCAGACTGAAAGAGAAGACTGAGCATGTCAAGCCACCAAGTAAAAAGCTGAGGGAGCAATGAGTCTATACTTAAGGAGAAGCCAGCACTTCTACTTAACATGAACTTGAGTTTTAACACAGAGAGCCAAGACTCATTTCTCTACAAAGAATGCAGACTGTGAGTAGGTGTGTAGAGTGCCACTGTGTAAATTTAACCCCAGGAAAATCAAATGAGATTAGTTTAAGATTATGTTGCTAGCGGTTGAGTATCTTCAGCTGATTCCTAGATACTCGCCACACATAAGCAAGAAAGAACTGTAAAGATTTTCATATTCTTGTAAAAACTTTATATTTTCATTTATCACATTTTCACTGGAAAACAAAAATAACTGATTGAACATCAGCAATAAACCTACTTTCACTCCCAGCCTTCTCTCAAAGGGTGCCATTTTTAGAGACAAGACTGTAAAGCTTACTTAAAGGACAATCTAGAGATAGGGGACCAAAATTATATTAATCATCTCACATGGCTGCTGTCTTCTGAGGGAATCAATTTTCAGAGTCATTTTAGCAATGTTCATATTTTCTTCAATGGATCTGTGTTATTTAATTTATGTTAGAGAGTCTGTTGCTGCTACATAGGCTTTATTCACAGAAGTACTTTTAATGTTCCATTTCGTATCAGGGAATACATAAATATTAATACTTGCAATTAAATCATTACTTGAATTTTCTAGAGTTGATTTTCTTTCAACAATGCAACAATCCATATGAGATAACCTGGAAATTTATTGCATTTCCTACTAGTGTTGAAAAAGATAGGGGTTTTGGTTTTGTTTCTTTTTTAAAACAAAACCTATTCCTCACCTTAGATTGACCAGATATTTGAGTCTCAGATATACAGATGTAAAATATGCATGCTCCTCCAAGATGAATCCATTAAAGCAGTACCCTCAATAAAAAACAAAAAGCTTTTACAGATTCATGCTGACTCCAATGTACAATATGCTGCATAACGGAGTAACCTCTGTCTCAGTAAGTTTGAGTAAAAAAAAAAAAAAAAAGGCCAAAAAGGAAACAGGTAATTGAATAGCATTTCTTCAAACACACACACAGAAAAATTCTTAATTTCAGTGTTCCTTTCTATTTTGTTGAATGCAACACTAAATTCCAACAATTGGTATTTACTTCCCTGCATCCACTCAGTAAGTGCAAAATTCATATTATGCATACTACATCTACCAACCCTGTTTCAGATGTCACACCAAGGCCTTTACTTCTACTGAATCAAGTTGCTGTATGATGTGTTATTTATCACCCAGTCCATAATGAATTAAGCTATCTTTATTGGATGCTATGTTGAGGATGCCTTTACATAATGTGTTCTAAAAATACTAATTACAGCAAGGAAGCACAAACATGAGGACAGGAAATGCTGCCTACCTCAATAATATATCAAGCACAGAGAAAAAATTCACAAGTGTGCAAACACCTCACAAATTGGTAAGAGGAATTATTTCCCTATCACTGTGCCTTTAGCACTATCAATCAATCTTGCAGGTAAAATATCTAAAAATGCGTGTTCATTCTACTAATGTAAAAAAACATTTAATCTTTAGCTTGTTGAAATGTACCCAACAAGTATTAGCCACAGATTCACAGACAGTAGTTCCACTCACACTACACAAAGCTAAGCCTCCATAATTTCTTTCCTTACAGTGCTAAAGATTACAGCAATAAAAACAAAATGTTTACAAGTCCTATATTTCAGTGGTTTTAGCCTTCTTATAATTCTAAGTGTGGATCATTTCTAGAGCTATGTTAGGAAGACTTAAATCTAGACAGCATTTTGTTGCTTCTCTTTCATTGAACCAATTTTCGACTTGGAAGCACCACCTGCCAGGCATTTCAAAGCTAAACAGGATATGGCTGTTTATGGCTTTAGCAGCACCATTTTAAAACAGTCTTCTGCATACCACTGGAAATAAAGAAGCCTCTGGGGAAAAAATAAAATCTACAGATTGTATTTGAATTAACATCAGCTTTTCTTACTGGGGTGATATTTATTATTTGCAATACCCTGTTTGGTAAAAACTCAAATGGATCACCTTCCATACTTCTCCCTACCCAAATGTTAAAACATATATTCCTTACTTTTACACTATTCAGAATATATAATCAATGCAATCTTACTTTTAAAACTGTTTACATTCTACATACACCTGAACCCATACCTTTTTTGGCATCTCAAATGTTTCTGCTGGGTATGCTCACAGCATCAGGCATTCTCATTCATCAGTACACACACCAAAGTTTTCAAAAAATATCAGCAGCACAACTTTATATTAAGAAAAACTCCACACCAGTGGTTTGCCCACATCACTTGGCAATGTCCCTTTAATATTAATACACAGAGAAGTAAATTTTTTTCATAAATTTGTTCAAGTATGTGGAACATGGAAAATGCATAAGAATCAATATGGACTTCATTAATGTTATATTTATTTATTTTCCAGCTTCATACAAACTGGATGTAGAAGCATAAACATAGTACATTTCTACCATTTTCAACAAAAATATAACCAATATGTACAATTATTGTATTAAAAATACAAAAGGATACAGACTCCACCAATGTCTTTCTAAAAGACATACAGGTACAAGTAGTATCAAAAGTATGAGGAAATCACCAGTTAATTGTACATTCTGCACTTGACATCACAGAGCGAACTGAGATTAGCAGTCCTATGGTCTACAATTACTTAATGCTTATATAACATTTGTGCAACTTGTGATAGAGCTAGGATTTTGTATTTCTATATGCACATGAGGTCCATAGCCTTGAGAATAAAACTGGCAGATAATGCATATTACATATAAAATTACAAATGCATAATTGACAATGTGGTATATAAGCAAATAGACAAAAGCTATGATTACTGGAGAGAGAATTAAATAAAGCACTGACATTTGTTTGATACAGTGAAAAAACACTGCAATTTGATCTTTAAAAGTTGAAGCTATTTACGTTTATCTACTGATCAATATGATCAGCTGAGTTCAATGGAAAAAAAAAAAATCCAAGACCAGCAGTTCCTCACATTTGAGTACTACTCGGATTGGCAGCCTTCACTTCTCCGGAGTCTGTGCAAAAACAACACAAAAATAGAGGGGAGGGTCATTTCAGTCATTATAGGGTTAATAGCAGCTGTGAGCAGGTGGTTGCTACACATTGGCCTTCTCTACACATGCAGTGTTCCATGAAGCCATTAACAGTTGTGACTATTTCTGCATTGCAAAGGCTGGCAAATCTAACTCTGTTATTTTGTTTTTTTTACTTAAAGGCTTGATTATCCCCTAACGTTGAAGTCAATAGATGGAGGTTATTAGATCAGTGTTAACAGCTGACACGAGCTGTGACATCCCAACTTGCCTTCACTGCAATGTTATCCAGTTAATTTTTATTTTAATATAACTACTATATAGTTTAAAAAATATATATATAACTTAGCTGTGGGGTTGCCATCTGTCTTATTACAATGGGACACTTTTTTAGCATGCCATCCTGTATTCCACAAGGCACAGGTGTGAGACACACTGTGTCCTCTTCCATCACTGACCAGTTGTGAGCACTGTGTTTCTGCATTTACACCAGACCCAGATGAGGATGCCATTAACACTAACATTTACAAACTTGTGAAGATTCCAGGGTGGGGCACATAAGAGCAAAACCAGGTGGTCCAAGGAAAGGCTGCATCCTGCAACCTCTGCCTTCCCTTCTGCCCTACTCAGCCATGTGATAGCAATATTCTTCCAGGAGCTCAGGCTGGCAACCCTACTTACAGGTGTGAAATAATACTGTAATTACTATTCAGATGCACTATTTGATCTCCCAAACGCAAACATACAAAATTGTAACAAAGGCATTGTAAACAAGCAAATAAGCACTGCCTCCTTGAAGGATCTCAAAGCAATTTTCTCTTTGTAGGTTAAAGGCCAAATGTAATTTGACAACTAACTTATCTCATTATCCCAATGAGACTAAGTGCTAGGATTGTGATTAAAATCTAAAAGGAAGATTTTAAAAAACCCTTCCAGGCATTGGGAAGTGCAGCCAGAGTTAATCATCCTGATGTGATGATCTTGGAATTTGGAATGATACTGTGTGATGTGGCAGACAGCGACAGTGGTAGCTTGGAGATTGCTGCACTGTGCATTTCAAGCAACACAGTTTGAAAAGTGCCAGGGCGATTTCTTCACAGTATTTCACATGCAAGGGGAGAGGGGACAGAAGGGGGAGGGGCAGAGGAAGAAGCCCCATGCTGCTTTAAGGCAGGGAAGGAGGCAAATAGGTCCACCATCCTTTAATCATAGTTCCAAGGCTCCTATTCTAGGGACGTCTTCTTGTGCTCTCCTTTAAGGTGGCTCACTCTGGATCCAGAAAAGCCCAAGTCTTAGACAGCAGAGACTTGTTCATCTTCTGCAAACATAATAGGATAAGGGAAAATAGAATTTAGTTCATAAAGAACGTGACTGCTGAATGAAACAAGCTGTGCATACAACAACAACTGTGTGTATTTTGCTCATGTGTTCTCTATTTCATTGTATATCATGTAACTACACATACTTTTAAAACAATCTAAGTTTCAGTACATTTCAGGTCTCATGAAACATATTCCTTTGGAATTTTGATCTTGAAGAAAATAAGACAATTGCTTTAACTGAGCTAGATGCAGTTATTCACCCTGAGGAGCACAACAGATACTCCTAGATACGTAATAGCTTTAGAAAGGCATCTTACATTTTTGCCTAAATATATCTTCAATTTAGTCATCATTAGTAGAAACAATTAAAATTCTCTGTCATGGTAACTCTCGAAGTTTGAGGCAATTCATTTAAGGTAGACTTCTTTATTTTTCCATCATGTTCAACTGCAAAGTTCATCCTGCACCTAAAACCTTAGTAACTGAGCAGCTAGAGCAAGAAGGAAAATGTTATCTACCATTAAGCAAAACGAGGCATCCAAGTGAGTGACTTGGGCACCACCCTGCCTAAATTTTAAGGACCTAAAGCTGCAATCCAGCTACAATTGCTCTTCCATAGAAAAACATCCCAGTTGAGCTAAAGCATGAAGATGTAGTTGCATATGGACCAGCAAGGTATTGAGGCAGCAGTGGGCTCATCATGTGAAACAGCTGGAGTGGAAGACTCAGTGTCCACAGTGTAAAGAGTTTCAGGCAGAATGTGAGCCACTACCCAAATTAACCTGAGCAACAGTGCTCTACAGGGTTGGATGTTCAAGTATTCTGTAGACCAGGATACTTTTTTGATCATTAAATACATGGCTTATGTGGAAAATCACAGCAGGCAGGGCTGTACAAGATGAACATAGGCAACTTCAGAGAAGCTGCTGAAGCCAACTGCTTGGGTGTTCAAGATTCAGGCAGACCTACATTCCAAATTCTAAATTATATTCAGGAGGAACTGAATCCTTTCCCTTCCAAAAAGCTAACAAATAGCAAGTTTGGAAATGAAACAGAGTTCAAATTATGGCAAGATCTTTGCAATTTGCTTTGTGTCTGCAAAAGCGCTGACCCATTTTGCATGCAGCACACTCAAAATCTAACAACCAGAAATTTACCGTCTTCCTCTGTGGAAAACCCTTGAGATGGATAGTGAGCAAGACGTGGATCTGACTCATTTGGTTTATGCCACTGAGGTTTGTTCACAGGCCTGCCAGTTGAATGGCCGTGAGGCTGCTGCTGCTGTGGAGTTGCTGTCCCATGAGTCTCACATGTCCGTGCCACCATCCTGGACCTCTGAAGTGCTACGTTGTAGTCTGGAGGCTTCCTGGCTGGATGGGAGCCACCTTCTGCAAACTCAGCAATAGGTATTCCCACGTAACCGGGAGGAGTTGGAGGTGGTTCCCGATACCGACCCTCTTTTCTTGCTGCAGGAAAAACAACAGATGATTGTTAGAGAAAGGATGCTCAAAGGAAAACACAGCTAAAAGCTAAATAATCATCAACCAGCTCAACAGCCCAGGAACAGAAAATCTGAATGACAAAGGTTAACTATTATATCCTAGACAAAGAGCTTGTGAAAAATCAATCAAGAAAGTACAGAATATACAGCATACACAGGATGTAGCTATTCTTCCAGCAGTGAAGCATTAGTCTAACAAAATTCACCAAATTTCATGGGGAATTTGGTCAAATTTTGCAACTGAAGCTGTTCCATAAACTGTACAGAATAAAATGTACAGTGATCAAAGTAACGTGGAAGACTCAAGAGTCCACAGAAGCAGTAAATGTCAGGAATTCTGGCATCTCCCCATATGCATCCTAATTCTGAAGATGGGCTTTGCATCCATGAGCTCCTTCTTTTGTTTTTAGCATCTTGGAGGGGAAAAAAGAAGTACATCTGATACATTATTTTCTTCCTACAAATCTTACTATTTAATGAGGCATAACTTGCAACTCCAAGAGGTCAGGAAGAGAAGTGGGCTTTATCATTATACTATTTGCATGCACTACCTGCAGCCCCTGTGGTTGGATTCTCTGTAAAATCAAAACTGAAAGTCTTCGTGTAAGAACAAAGACTGAATATGATTTTATCTAGGAGATGGAAAGACGACCACCCAGCTTGCAGATGGATCTCACTGAGATGTAACTGTTTACCTGAACAAATATTAACAAATATTAATATTAAACATACTGAGAAGCTCTCTCAGAGAGAACTTTAAGGGAACAAAACCAGTTAAGCATCTGCAGGGACACATAACAGATAAGCAATAGCCTCTGTTTCACAACTAAGTACTTAGAGAAGTCAGCTGGGATTTTGATACTGCACACTTAATGTGGACCCAGCCCTTTAACACATGGCCACTTTAATGAAAAACCTTACAAATACAGCAGGAAAAACCACTGATACAGACAATTTACTTTCCATAACTTGTCAGACACTGTATATTCTTGCATAAATGGTGATGAAAACACCACCCTGCATTAGGCAGCATGATTTGACTGAAAGGGCAGTACAAGCTTAAAATGGACTTGGATGAAAGTTTTTATAGACTAAAAATAAATCCTTGGTATTGCAACAAAACCAAACATTTTCCAGAGTCTTAAGTATTTTTCTTGGACAAACAATTTTAACTGAGTAAAGCAGCATGAAAAAGTTTCTGAGAAACTTTATTAAAAGATTTCTGGAAATCAGAAGTTGTTCTATAGAAAAATTCTGTTGTATAAAAATTCTACCAAAATACTGGGAGAAATCAATATCTATTAAGTGCAAAAGAAATATGCAAACCAGCAGGTTCTCTTGGATAGTGATTTACAGAGTTACATTTGCAGGGCAGTTAGTTAATAGTAGTGAAGGGCATGGAATTGTGTTGGTTTGAATTTTCAAGTATCTTTCATGTTCTTTCAAGTCTATAAAAATGGAGTGACAAGCACTGCCTTGAGAGGCGAGTTTGGAAGCACACGTTACACATTCTGGAGGAAACCAAGGGTACCAAAGAGTAAATTAGAGATTGGCATGAAACCTTCTTCCTCTTAAGAGTCCAGGCATTTAAACCTGCACCCAAGCTTTGAGGCTGAAAGCCACTGCTAGGCAATATACCCACAGCAACATGGAAATGCAGCTTATCACAGTGGTCTCAGCATGGCTCAATCTGGCAGACATTCAACTGTGTCAGCAGAAAATGGCTTTTAGATACATCTTTGTGTTAACCTGACAAAAGGCAAAGTGAAGGGGAATGAAAGGAAGGAAACAGGCAAAAGTGCAGACGTATTGGATGGCCCACGGATTGGGATGCATAGAAGGAACAATATGATAAAAATGTTAATCTCTGCCAAAGACACCTGCATAGTACTTTATATATTATCCAATCTTTCCATTATTGAATGCACAGAAATTTATTTCAGCTCTAACTTCTTTGAAACCTCTTCATTTTCAGCAGTCCAAAGAAACATTTCAGTTAGTGTTTAAGCACAAAGGGATGCCATTTTCAGAAGTCAGGAATATTCACAATTATCAGGCAAGTCAGACAAAGGCATAAAGTAAAAATCAGGCCACATTTACTAAGATTTCTAAATATAGCCTATGGAGCCTTACTGTGATGAGAAATTCAAATTTCAGAACAGACATCTAAATACATCAACCCCTCAAAATACTGCCCAGCAGTTGAGCTAGTTTTTCAAAGTATGGCAGGCTCACTTGAAACACAAAGGCACTGCCAGAACTGAGAATCAACAATACATTATATTTTCCCTAGTAATAAACACACTGTTAAGGGAAAAAAAATTAAGAAAGACTACAAAATGTTCAGTTTTGCTTCAAAAATTAAAAAAAAAAGAAAGAAAAGAAAAGCAAACCAGACAAAAGAAATTCAGAACAATATGGAAAAACTTAAGCAAATTAATTAAAATACTTCATGGTAAACTAAACTTAACTTACCAACAAGCCCCTTTGTAGTGCTTGATGCTGCTGCTGTGTGAGTGGGGACGGGAGCTGGCTTTGTCTCCTCTGCTGCTGCAGATGTAATGCTACTGGTTTCAGCTTCAATCGAAACATCCTTCCCACCCCTGCGCTTTATGGTGCCTGTATCACCCTCCGAGTCCTCTCCCCAGTATCCTGTGGAAGATGCCCAGCTTGCTCTGGACTGTGCTTGATCAAGGCCCTCCCTACCTTGGCTTTGCCTGCCATACTTTGCACCATGGTCAGGGAACACCAGCTGGTCCACATGGGCGCCCGGGGCCCAGAGCCCCGCCCCATCGCCGGAGCTGTCCAAGTGAGCGTGGCCAAAAGGCAGAGTCTCCCAGCTCCTCTGGTGCTGGATTGTCTGGATGTTATCGTGGGAGCCACTTGAACAAGAGGTCCAGCTACCACGGCCACTGTCAGCTGCGTCGAGCGAAGCTCTGTCCCCCTGGTCCTGTGACAGCTCTTCTGTACTAGGAGAAGAAAGTACAGTTGCTCCAGCATACAGGCCTCTGGTCTCTGACAGCGGTGCATATGAGCTGGATACACAGTGATGAGGGGGACAAAAAATCCAGTGTTGGAATTGGAAATCATGAACAAGACGCACAAAGAAACAACTGAGGAAAAACGAAACATGCTGTGGGTTGGACTAGGTAACCTGTGTGACATTTTAAAGGCCTCTTTCTATCCAAACCATTCTATGATTCTATGGTTGAAGATTTTGATGTACTTTATAAATTTACTGTTTTCATGAATGGCTAATTAATTTTTGAGACTATAACACTTTTCTTTCAAGTATATCCTCAATAAAACAAAAACAAACACAAACAAAACTGGACAGATAACTTGCTGAAGACTTACTCTTCAGCATGCAATTTCAAGAGGTACAATCTTAACTTTGCAACTGCCCTTTAAGACAGGCAAACTACAAAGACACACAGAGAGGCAAACAGGGTTATTCTACTGCTTTTCCAGCCATGCTGAGCAAATGGTTAAAAAGTTAGAAACAGAATTTAGCAGGAGCTAGCTGATATTCAGGTTTAGATTTCAGTTTTGTTTTTTTCTGCTTAGAAAACTGTGAGAGCTAACTTTTCACCATTTCCTGCAAAAGGAAATGCATTTTAACCTTATTTTTGGAAACACATGCTACTTTGTAGAGCAAGTATGTTTTCTGTAGCCTTTCAACGATTAAGTGAGCCTGACACGATCCCTTACACAGCAGCAGACAAAACCAACAAAGTGTCACTTCTGATTAGCAGATATCCAGGCTCCTGGGACTTGTTCTTCCAGGGTACACTCCTATGAAGACTGGCACCCTCTTCTTCCAAATATTTAAGACATCTGATAGTAGAGTTTGCATAGCCTGAGATTCCCAAAGCTGAAGTACAGTAGTTTTGGAACAGGTCTGCCATTCACAGACCCCACAGGATTAAAACTCCAGAAACCATTCAGAGGATTGAAGCATCCAAATAAACACCAACAAAAAAGTAAGTGGAGTCTAAACAGGAGCCAAAGCTCCAATTATTTTCACACCAAGGCTCACTGCTAGAGATTTAGATAACTCCTCACAGCACTAGCTTCCCCACCATTACAGAAGTTAATTACCTAGAAAATTACTAGAAAACCAGCAGCGTAATGAGAATTTTAGTTTCCAATTATTGTTGACTAGAAGAGATACTTGGAGTAAAATATTTTGGAGTTTGACAAATACGCACTTTTCCATGAAGCAGACTGGAAAATTGCTAGCTATTTCTGTTCTCAGTTTGATCACTGAATAATTGTATGAAAATCTCATCTAATTCAGTTAATTTCCCATGGAGAAAGCAGGCTAAGGTACTAGACTACCACAAAGTGGATAATCTATGGCACCACTGAAATGCTCAGATGATAGCATCTACTGAGGTAAAGTCTTGCTGTTGTAGACTTCACCACTCACTCAGGAGTGCAAAATCTTTTCTTGGCAGGAATGGAGCATTACCACAAAATGTAGCACTGAACTAGTAGTTTTTCAAGAGCAGAGGAGAAAAAATATTTGAGAGATTACAGGGAAAGTTACATGGACAAATACACATGCCACATACATATAATATGGAAGTATAATATAAGTAAGCACAAATAAAATTCTTACCCTAAGCTGTATTGATCTGGTTCAATCATGATTCTTCTATCAATCCTTCCCACACCAAGATTTGTCTCCACGATGCTGACAGAATGCCTCTGTCTCCTCTCATCATGCAAGGAGACTGGCATAGAGTCAAAAGAGGAATTGCTGACAATACTAGATCTAGAAGAAATTTCACTGTGACCAGAATCAGAGAAGTTATCCACAGTGCTGCTTGGAGCCAAAGTGTAGCCTGCAAAGGGAACATCATGTTAATCAGACTCTCCAAGATGACTGCTCAGTTCTTGACAGGCCACTAGCAATACTGCAATAAAACTGGCAATAAAACAAAGCTGCCATTACATTTGCACAACACTGCAAAAGATAAAGATACACAGCAGAACTGTGTGACACCATCTTTGGTATCTTGATCAGAGATTGAGGATTGTGTACTACTCATTTACAAACCAACAACTCTCCTTTCCTCTTCTCTGCCCTCCTCTCCTAAATTCTTTTAAAATTCATCATCATACTTGTATCCTCATATTATGAAATATTACTTCTCAAAATCTGCGTGTGCATAACACTGTCTCCAACACTGGAAGGAAAGAGATGCTCTGGTTCAGATTACTGCTGAAAGTATTCCCAGAGACTCTCATAGAGTCTTTTTATTCTGCAAAACTACACTTCAGAAATGAACAGATACATGAAATCCAGGTGTCTGGGCTAACTGTTTATTACATCCCTTAGCTGAGGGATGGGCAGGTTTTCAAGTTTTATTTGTGATACTTGGCTCACTAATTAATTCCAAATTCCACATTACCAGAATTATGGTGAAATTTGGAGGTAGGTAGCACTGACACAGCCCAACTGAGATAAAATCTGCAAACGATGTCATAGAAGTAGATTCAGCTTTTATTTCAGTATTAAACAAATTGTGCTGAATGTTCTTGCCAAGTTAAAGATCATTAAACACATCCACAAGTTACCACAATTTTCACTTTTTGCTTGCACTCTACTCTTAAGTGTCAAAATCACTTCAACTGATCTACCCCAATTCATTTGCTGAGAACTAATGCTGGGAATTAATGCTATCATTTTTATCTGAAAGAACATATCATTACCTTCATGTAACCATGGATTTTAAAAATCACGTTTCTGATTTGCTTTCTCCAAAAATAAAGTGCTGTTCACACTGTGAGTCAAGTACAGAACTACAATTCCTTTTTCTAAAAATGCACAGGCCTGACCATATTTATTTAAGATCATTCTTTGCTAGTGTAGTATTTGGGAGAAATAATGATGACAGCTTAGAAGAATTCAAGATGATATATCCTCTACGTGTTGCCCTCCCCATCTGACCTTAGTAAATAACACTCAATAGAAGTCACTACAGGCCCAATGTATATGTTACCATAATGCTCTATTATGCAACTGTTAAACTGAACTTTGATGCTATTCTGAAAAGAGAATAACTTGGAAGTCACATGCAATCCATCTAGGCTATCCTACTTCCAAAGTGCCTTTGTTTGGTTGTTTTTTTTTTGTTTAAACTACAGGACAATGCCTCCATACTCTGTTTTGTCAATTCATAGCCAGAACCACCATGAAATCAAACAAACAGGTCTTTTAAAAAATTCCGTTGAAGTCCTAAATTTGCTTTAAAAAATAACCCTGTGAAAATACTTAAAAAAAAGATCTTGGTCAAGAAAGCTCCAATGTATAATACCATTCCTCAAAAATTAATATACATGGTTTAAATATTCAGGCTGCTATTAAAATATGAATTACAGTATTAAATATTCTGATTTGAATTCCAAATACCTTAAGCCTTTCTGTCATATGTAGGTCATATCCCACTCAGATGCATGACACAGCAAATAATTTCTCTAATAGACCAGTGTGGTCAATGCTGTACAAAGATTTTAAGTTTCAACTGACACATCCTTCCACTGAAGGCAGGAAATGCGGAACATGGGAATATTTTTTGTCAGAAGCAGCTGCAGTCAGAGCGACCTACTGCATGAAATCCTGTATCATACCAGGCTCTATTCTGGCTTTTGATCAGCAGAGGCTTTCAAGTACCCTTGAAATCAAGTTCACAGCTATCTTTCATGTATCCCACTCTGCACTACATTTCCTGCCCTCTTGCTGACCGTATGCGACAAAAATAGGAGCAGCAATACTGAGTGTCCAAATTCTCTCTCAGAAGCTTCCAAAGTCCATGAGCTTCAAG
Organism: Erithacus rubecula; assembly: GCF_903797595.1. Classification (NCBI taxonomy): domain Eukaryota; kingdom Metazoa; phylum Chordata; class Aves; order Passeriformes; family Muscicapidae; genus Erithacus; species Erithacus rubecula. The sequence goes on from NC_136687.1 coordinate 38,620,552, forward strand.
AAACAAGATAAGAAATACTGAACATCTACTACTACCTTTCCTTGGAGAGCTCTGTGGTGAAGTAGGAGGCGAAGACAGCTGTGAAGATGCACTTGAGACAGTATCTTCAGACTGTTTCTTGTGGCGATCCAAACTTCCTTCTTCCGATAACGAAAGGATTTTCTTTAAAGCTTGTGGGGAGTTAATGCCTTTAGGTAAAAATTAAAGTAGGCAGATGTAAAGTCCAGTATAAATACATCCTTATGTTTCATAGTGCAGTTACAGAGCAGACACCTCACAGGAAGAAAAGGCTACATTTTTTTCCTGTATATTTCTGAGTTCTTGAAACCAGCTTAAATGAAGCAAAATGTTAAACTTATTCCTGTTTAAAATACAATGCTTTATTTCTGCATATTAGTGCAGATGGTCTTTCATTCTGGCCACTTAAGATAACTACTTTGCCACAGAAAGCATGAAGATTTAATGTTGCAGAATACTGCCTATACAACATATAGTTGAGGACTGTCTTGGGTTGCAAAGCAGATGTGACCAAAAGTATGTATTCCATCACCATCTGTTGAAATCAGGTGAGGCAGTGATCCTTATCTCCAGAGGGGGATATCTTCTGTTAATGGGTCATTTGTTTAATGCAGGTGAGGCATTGATCTTTATCTTTTCTACAACCCATCCTTCCTCCAGGGAGTTATCTTCTATTAATGGGCTGTTGAGTCTCACTCCGTGACTGATAAAATTACATCATCCCATTGTAAGATGCTCAGCCCAGTGGGAGGAGCCAAGCATTTCCTACCTAGATAAAATATCATATTTGGAACACCAAGGCAGCCTTTTTCCACTGGATTCCAGATGAAAACCAGACATTATCACTGGACCTCTGGAGGAAAACTTTACCCTTCTACAGGACCACTACTTCAACTGAACCCGATCTGCCACTGCAGGGGGACTGCAGCTACCATCTAATTGGACTGCTACCACCAGTCTGACTGACAAGGTGTCAGGTTTTCTTCTGGCTCTGTCAGTGTTTTGGCTCTTTTTCTATTACTGTATTTTATTTTAATTTTTCCTAGTAAAGAACTGTTATTCCTATTCCCAAATCTTTGCCTGAGAGCCTTTAATTTCAAAATTGTAATAATTTGGGGAGAGGGGGTTTACATTTTCCATTTCAAGAGAGGCTCCTTAGAGCCTCCAAGAGAGGCCTTTCTTAGTAGGGACCTGTCTTTCAAACCAAGACAAGGAAATGCATAGGAATGGTTACTGAGAAACTTGAACTAAAATTAGCTTAAATACAGATGCACACCATCTCACTGGTTAGTGAAGATTTATATAGTAATAATTCAAGCTGCTCTCCTGTTTCTTTTCTATTCAGAGTAACCTAGAAGGTTGCTGGAAAGAAAACTAAGGATTAGAGTTATGAAACAAGGCCATCCTGCAGCTGGCTTTTTCTCTTTCATTTTTGAGAACTATCTCTGCACCAGTTTATTTTGGAAAACTACACAGTAAAAACATCCTGAAGATGATATATGACGTAAAGATCTAGGACATCAGGAATAGATTTTTTTCAGACCACATTTATCTATCTTTCTCTTCCACTCCCCTCAAAATCCACCCTAGGACAGCCTTATAAGTTAAGAGAACCTTATAAGTCTGACAATTTTGCCATTGTTTGTGGTACAAGTTATTTTCAGGCATTTGTGGACTTTCATCTTTGATCTGTTGGATCACAATCCTGCTATCAATAATTCACAGCTGCCTGATCAGCATAACCTAGTGAGTTTTCAGAAGCCTTGCCACTATGAGCAAAAAATTGCAGTCTATGGTGGTTCAAAGTCCTTTTAAGATTAAAATTTAATGGTAAAATCAACAAGATTTAGCTGAATATTGAGTTGTTTCTTGCTCATTTTGTTGCTTCAAATGTTTTGTTGCAGCCTAAGCAGTGCATGAGGAAAACCAATAAAGAGTGAAATCAGAATTAAGCTCTTGTGCAATAACCATCATAAAGGAAGGGCCAGTTATGCTACATATACTTCCTAGGGATATTACCAAACTTGTGATTTAAGGAGTTCATCAATAGTGCATACATGTTTTGTACACAGATTTGGAAATCAGGGTAGAAGTTGCTCCTATAGTCTGGTGCCTTTCTGTAGAATATAGAGGCAGCAACAACTGCATAACAACAATAAAAATGCAGAAGGGAGTAGAAGCCAAAGGACAATTGTCAACAAAAGTTCAGACCCACATTTCTAACAGGACTGCCACTTCAAGCAGGCCTGAATTTCACCTTAAAAATTTAACTTGTGAAGAAACACCATAACTTCTGAGGCATCTCAAGAACTCCATGTCCCTAATTCCTCTAAGAAAGGTAAGGCAAGATCTCAGGACAAACAGCAAGAAACATTTATTCTTTCTAGCTGTTAGTAACAGGTAAATACTTACACTGATTAAATTGACAGGATGCTTTCCCTACATTTCTTACTTTCCATTTCTAGAGAAGAGAACTATGCCTTGATACTGGATGAACAGATATAACTGCATATCATACTATCAGAAATGTAACTTTATTTGATTAAAAAAGTCTTCCCAACATAGGCAAACAAACTTCAGAAAACTAAACCAAATTCTTCCTTGTTCCACCTACCGAATGGTGGGAGGTCTTTGACTGGCACTTTCTTGCGAGAGGGATAAAGAGACACGGCTGGGACCTGCAATGCTTGGTTTACTTTGTGCTGCTGCTGCTGCACTTTCTGCTGGATGCCTGCCCGGGGAGCCACTGGTGACGTTTCAGATTTCCCGGATCGCTTGTCTCCTGTGTTCTTCGGCACTTTGCAAGAAAGGGGACAAAACACTCAATGACTACTAGCTAAGAACACAGTGTTTTAGTCTGAGCTGTGCAAAGCCTTCTGAATTAAAAAGTGCTCAAATACTCATACAATTAATGCAACATGATATCTTTAGATAGAAAGGATGAAGCAGAAAAGGGGAGATGTAACTTCATTTAGAAGATGTACATTATCAATGAATGTTTTCTTTCTCAAAATTAAGCCCTGATAAATTATCACTTTTGAAAAAACATGACTAGAAGTTATACTGGGCTATCACAAGGACTACAACTGATTCAGAACAGACATATAATGGCTAGTTTTTGCTGCCCTGCAGGAAGGGAAGAGCACAAGATACAACATTTCCTAAAATCAAAACAAAATGGGTTCCCCTCTGCTGCCCCAGATACAGCTCTCCAGCTATCTTTGAAACATCTGGACATAAGAAAATCCCCTACTCCTTCAGAATAACCATATCACTATTCACACTATTAATCTCCATATGTCAGAAAAACATAACTTTTGACTCCCCCATACCCTTTGTACAGACAAATCTAAAAAGCCACTGTACACTACATTGTGGCATCATCCTAAAGCCTTATCACCTGTATAAATACTGTATCTCTATCCTGTTAATCCACAAGATTATTCCCTTAGAATTCATAGACATTTAGTACTTGAAAATGACTATACAAATAATTTTCTACTTCATTGTCTAGTTACTGTACCCCATTGATTCACTGGACTAGAAACAGAGTTATGTTTAACAGTTTTCTTGAAATCCCCAACAAATGACAATGCTCACATGTGTTTGTGGCTGGCTCACACTGCAGAGAAAGTATCTGAAGGCTCTCTTCATCCATTTCCAGGTCCAAGTTTGAGAGATACTGCTTTACTTTCCGTGCCATCTGAGCATCTTCATAGAGCTTTTTAGCATTAAGAAAGGAGCTGCGACGGACCCGCTTTTTATGCCCCCCTGCTTGTGCAACATCCAGCACAGCTGCATTGGCACTGCCCTGGCTGAGAGACCTGGAGTGAAGGAGAGCAGGAGGGGGAAGAAAGAGAGCAAAGGTATGACTTAGTCCAACATGGTGTCATCCAATAAACATGAAACATGCAAGAGATTGCATGAAGGTCAGTCTACGGTCAAAGCTTACATGCCTCATTCCAGTAAGTCAAACAGCTATAACAGATAGAAGGATGAGGGCCAGGAAATATTTTTTCTTGGTTAAAAGCGCTATTTTAATGGCACAGATATTTTAACCTATTTTGGTCCAGCTAGGCAATAACACTTCACATGTCTAGAAAAGCATACAAGGTAGCTCTTTCACATAAGCCATCTACTGAGAGGACTGGAGCATTAGGAAAAGCTCATGCAGTAAAGCAGTGCTGACAGAAGACTATAGTTGAGGTTCAAATACATATAAAGGAGGCATTTTGAAAGCCCTCTGTGTTTCAAATCAGACTGTATACAGAATACACATCTCAATTTTACAGAATAGAACTTCTTCATAACTTGCAAGACTGAGGAGAATTTTGTTAAGTAAAATGATCAAATAGCTCATGATGAAATAAATGTCATGCACATTTCAATGTATGTATATCTACATGAACGCTATGCATTGGTGCTGAATTGTTAAGGTAAAAATGATTGCTAATTGTAATATGAAAGCAAGTTAGTCAAGCAGATACTGTAAGTTTTAACTTTTGATTGTGATAATTGTTTAACAGGTATAAGGAAATTAACAGCTATTTTCAGCTGTTGCAACCTTATCATTTTGTAAAATCTCTTTGACCAAAAGTATCTTCCTTCAGCAACCTAAACTGGAGGTGGGAAAGAACACTCCACTTATATCTATGACCACTTAAAAATAATTTACAACTTCAGTGTTTTAATCTCAAATCAAAAGCACTCCTACATTAAAATGTATTGTCAGTAAAAAATGGTTAACAAAAGAAAAAAATGTCAAAGCACCAGAAAATTAAAGATAGCAAGTAGGAAAAAATGCAAATGATAAAGGAAGAATGAATGTGCATGTGTGTTGTCTCCAATCACTTACCCCAAACTCCTCCATTTCTTCTTCCTGCAAGTGAGAGCCAGGAAGAATAAAGCATGGGTTTAAGAAGAGACAGAGAAAGATCACAAGCTCAGAGAGAAAAAGACCAGACCTCAGGACAAGCAGTTCTGGAAGCCCACAAACATTATAAAGAGCCTTACTCAAGCATACAATCAGATATTACAAACCCTTCTAGCTCAAAGTAAGAAAAATAGTATGCAAAAATCTTGTAAAATATGAAGCCAAAGAGCATTCACTCCATGTTTTCTAACACAAGTAGCTGACACTGCTTCAGATACATTACCACTTCAACTAAATCAAAATTATAAGGCTGACACTTGTCAATATTTCAAACAGACTAATAGATATATTCTCAAACCAGTTTCTTTTTCTCTCCCTCCCACTGATAGAATCTCATTTTTATGAAGTAATCATCAACTACAGAATAGTAAGAAACATTTTAGAATGTATCAGTAACCACAAAATGTAATGGTTTCTCCAGTTTTAGATCATCACATCATGCTGGTCCATTGCTAACACAAAAAATTCATACTGCACCAATAGAAGGGGCATATAAAAGTGCCTCTTGCTGCCACCTAGCCTTCTCCCATCTGGGGAAAGCTCTGCCTGGTACAACACTTACCTGGTTCTGAACATGAGAGCAGGATCCATGTTCACGGACGCCATGCGACCGACATGGCGTATCTCCTTCGCAATCATCCGCAGCTTCTCAAAATTCACCAGGCCCTCCACTTTAGAATCATTTCCTACAACCAACAACACCAGTGATTAGGCAGGAAAGCTACTTTTCCTTAGCTAGTAAAAGATTATTTACTTCTGCCTTTACCTTCATGAAGGAATGTAAGGTCTTTTTTGATGACAGGAAACAGGGGGATGATAGGGGGCTGTAGGTTTTGGCTGTTAAGGACATTACGATATTTTGCCATATTTCTAGATGGATCAAACAGGTCTTGCAGATCTTGAAACAGTTTTTCATACTTGCTTGGAAGCTTTTCCCAAGTAGTTCGGAGCCTTGCAACGGGTGCCAAATTCAGGCCACTTGAAACAAAAGAAGTGCATAACAAATATTTAACAACTTCCTATTGCCAGCATTTACTACAGAATACATGTATCACTAAAGATCATTCTTATAAAAGCCATAAAAACTGAAGATATCTACATGATGCAACATGAACAGAAAAAAGCTACACCTGGATGAGTAATTAAACCTTACAGAGAGTATGTATTTATTGCTTTAGAACAGTGTCTGAGTTCGAGGCGACTATCATAATCTAAGTACTTCACAATTACCACTTACTTCCAGATTAACAAACCGGCAGAAAAAAAACATCTTCCACCAACATGATGATGTTCAGGTGGTGACAGCACAGCTTCTTCTGCAATAATCCATTTGACTTTGTTCTTTCAGGATGAAATTTTGTAACACTCTGTGTACCTGAGGTTATTCTTGAGCTGTAGCTACTGCAAACCCCCTTTTTCCCTTGTAGTGACATTGACTTGTCTTGCTGTTAATTTCTACCTGGTGGGAAAGTCCGATACCTAGAATCTTTCCTTCAAGTTTTTCCTAGCAGACAGGCTGCTTTTATTTCTCATTGAGACTGGCTGAACAAAATCTCAGTATTTTCATGTCTCAGAGATGCTGATAATCAGCATGGATCCTTGACTTGACTTTTGAACTCGCTCTGTTTGCTAAATAGTATTCAAACCTACTCATCTTCAGGAAAAGCATCACATTCTGTTGACTGAATGTCAAGATAATGAAAACAAGAGCTTGTGTCAAAGACAGTGATAACACTGTCAGTTTACTGAAACTTACTTGAGTTTTTTCATAAGAGACAATATAGCAGAATTGTTTGATTTTCTTTGGGTTTTAAAAAATGTGTATAAACATAGACATTAGAGTTTTCTCTCTTCTTTCTCATTCCAAAATTAAGAATGGTGTTCTGAGATTTTTCAGTGCATTTTAAAATTCTTATTAAAAGATCTTTGTTTACAGACTGCCTATGGTATCACAGACTATTAGTGATTATTATCACAGTTCCTTGCAAGAAATTGTTGATACAAAGAAAACCAAAGGCAACATATCATGGCTGAATAAATTTAAGATACTGGGCAGTATGAATAAAAATGAGCTGCTCTGGGGAAATGAATCCAATAATTTGCAATAATTGTGTGGTTTTCTTGTATATACTGTTGTTTCTTCTGGTCTTTGTCTTTAAACAAGTGTATTTGTTTCTCTAGTGCCATGTTGACATTGCCACACTATCTTGAGCAGTAACTACCTAACAATAGCATTTCAAATATTTCAGCAAATGTTTCAGATTACAGAAAGTTTCAAATACAGAAAATGTCCTCCTTAGCAGATTGCCAAGTGTTGATGTTAGCAGTATAAACTGGTTTACTCTGTTAAGTACTTTTTTTTTTTTAAACTAACATAAGTAAGACATTACTTTTTACTTAGAAGTAAAATTCTTAGTGGGCAATACCTAATGATGGCAAACATCGAGTTGAAGTTCTTGCATTCTCTGCAGTGTAGCGCTATCTTAATGAAATGCTTAATGATCTTCATCCTTTTCAGCTGGTTGGTTTCTCTTAGAATCTCAGAAGCCACCCAGAATGTTTCTTGATTTATCACTTCTTCAAACCTTTTTAGATTAGTGCAACCTGTTTTTGATTTGAGTTTAAACAAGTCATCTATGTATTCCGTGGGTTCGATATTACGGAACAGCTCAAAGTTTCTCATGGAGAGTTGGGTAGCGACCTCAACAGTACTGAGCTGTAGTAGGGAAATTTGGCTTTCCCTTAGTAATTCTTGAGCATCTTCATCTGAACAAAGAGTTTCTGTTTCCATATTGTTCTTCAGGTAATACCTGTAAAAACAAAATTTAAAAAAAGACACTAGATAAAATAAAGCTGATTAGTGCTGAGAGTTACAGCAATGATCCAATTGGAATCTGAGAATAAAAATGAACTTCACCAGAGATGTTGCATAAGCAGCAATGTGTTGCAAAGAAACAGAACATTAAATAATTAAGTAACACTCCTTTAACAAGATTACTAAAATGGCATCATCAGCTTTAGCTCAGTCTCCATCTTACCTGCCACTCAGCTGTATCCTGTCAGCAAGCTTGGAGAGCTGGTCAGGAAGCCTCCTTTGTTTGATGACACCCTCAGGTGTGACAGAGACTTCGCATAGTGAATAGGCATCCGGGGTTGCAGTCAGAGCAAATTCCCTGATGGCCTGGATGACCACTTCCTTTGCTGTTGTGTCCTTGCTGATCATTATGTAGCGACTTTGCTGGTCTGCCTTGAAAACACGCAGAACTTGGTCTGGTAAGTCTGGAAAAAAATTACAAGCAAGTTATGCAATTTAGGAAGCAAAGAAAAACTTAATGGTATAAGAATGAGCAAGTCACATTGAGCTTAATTATTAATGTCACCAGTTTTTATTTCAGCAAAAGTCCTGATGAAAAGCTAGGCTCTTACTAATAAAGAATATCTTCTATTAACATCCTAGTTAAAAAAGCTAGTTCTAATAACATCCAGGAAAATAAGCTAGTTAGGCTATAAATGGAGCAAGCCACAAAAGTATGTTAATATTTTCAAAGTTTGGACAGACTAATGAGCATGAATGTATTGAAATCCACACCCACTGACCAATTGAATTTTTGTAGTTATCACTATATTATTAGAAAAAAAAGATTAATTAAATTATACAGGTATCCATCACTGGGGTTTTTAACCTCATGTATTTTTAACTGGCAAGTATTACAATTAATTTAATTTCTTCCCTTTGTTAGAAATAAGCTTTTCTAGTTTTGTGAGGCATGACATCTACTCGTTTTTCTTTAATATATTTCTTCTTAAAAATAATTAATTTTTTAGATCAAAGAGGTCATATGAGCAATAAAATATATAGTAATAATAGAAAGCCTTCTAAATGAACGCTTCTGAAATGAGTATCATGAAAAAATACCAAAAAAGCAACTTCCAAACGAAAATATTCACTTTGGACCAACTAGAGGTTTTTTTGACAAGACCCGAATGTGCATAATATGTGTTCAAGTCATTATAGAAAGATCTATGCAGCAGCAGAAATCTTGTGACTAACAGAACTTAACACCTCCCCACTGCTCTCTCACATGTTTCCAAAATAATAATTTGGAAAGCATTAAGATGAATCTCTATGATACGAGTTCATTTACATGCCACAAAGGCTTTTTACACTGAAATATATTATTTTTACAACTTTCATGCAACTAAGCCTGTAACTTTTAAACTCACAGTAGTTTTTTGCAGCTTGAGAAACACTAATACCAGAACACACTGAACTTCTGATTGCATCATCAGTTATATGTAAAGGATATCATTACAGGACAGCTTTCAGCCTTTCCAAAGCATTTGAGTCAAATGTACAAATACTTCATAACAAGCAGGCCAATTCTGCCTTTTACCACCAACTCTACACCAACCCATCTTCCTTCAGCAGTTAGTTGAAGAGGAATACAGAGCAGAATATTTTCTGAAATACTTTCTACATTTTTTGTCATCTGGAAGAAAGGACATGCCAAAGACACAGCCTTTTGGAGATGTTTTTAAAAATCAGATCCTTCTCTAGATCTTGCTGCCTCTTGCTGTTATAGAAATACTTGCCAAAGAAATGCTGTGAAGCTGAGAAGCTACTGTAAACAATACCAGGGTGAGAAATTGTTTAACAGTCCCTAGAAATAAAGTGTTTTGTGCAACAAGAAAATAACCTGCTCTGCTGGGCCACTGAAGTGGATATGAAGAAATGCAGAGGACAGCAAACAGAGGAGTACCATCTTTGCACTGCATTTTACCACCCAATTTCTCAGGCTGCCACCTATCAGAGCTGGGAGCAATAGCTCTACATAGAATACACAGACGTCTGCCAGCAATTGAAATGATTACAGCTATAGCAATGGTAGCAAGTAATTCAGCCCAATAATTTTTAAATAAAACACTTGAAGAGAATTGTAATCACCTCCCTTCACTGGTTTTCAAAAAGGGAAACTGGAGTGGCAGGCTGAAGAATGCAATGCTGTATGATAGGAATCTATTCCCTTAGAAAGACTGTGAGGGGAAAGAAAAAATACCAGTGACTGGCAGTTCATCATTACTCTATTATTGTGACTTCCAATCAAATAGCAAAGGCAGCACAAGGAAAGAAATCAAAGTGCTATTGAACATTTAAAAATAAACCTTTAAAAGTATATTTGAGACAGCCCAAGCCAATCAGAAGAGAAACTAAAATGACTCCTTGCAGATTTCAAGCTGTTCACACTTTCTCCTCAAAGACTACTCTTCTAAAAAGGAGCAAGTTATTTTATTTTCTATCCTGAGGGATATTTCTCAAAGCCTCAAAGGACAGCTGCTCTACCAATTTCTTTTTCTCCTCCAGTGCATTCAATTTCTTGCAAGTTGCCTTCATTTCTGTCTTTAATTTAGACCAAGGTACAAAAAGGAATTAAAACTGCTGGCTTTAATTTTTTCAAGTTTTGGAATATATAGGGACATAATTCAACTCTTCTATATACAATGCATCCATCTGTAAAGTCCTTAAAGTATATGTTTTTCATTTCAAGCCCCTTTTCCTTCATTTCCACACAGGAAAAGACTTTTGCCTGGGAATTACTTTAAAAATATTCCCTGTTCATTCAGGCAAATTTTAAGAAAAAAAATTAAAATAAATAGAAAACACCCACCTTTTTTTTTTTTTTAATGAGGAAGAAATACATTTTCTACAAAGACATGGAAAAACTGTTAAAACACTGGAGCCATAGTATTACATCATATTGATTCTTCTTTCCTCAATGCAAAATGCAAACAGTTGAACCTTATTCATTTATTAAGCTTCTCTGAACTCCATCTGTAATTGAAAGGTCTTTAGGCCTGCAATGGCTTTCCTTCTCATGGAAGTTTGAGTTCCATGAGACAGCAATGCCCACAGCTCTGGAAGTTGGCCACTGGCTGCACTTGGCACTAAGAGCACTCTAATTACCTAGAACTGTCTGGTCTAGGTAAGTGGCAAGCTAGAGAATGCCATTAATGGAAAAAGTCCTGATGAAAAGCTAGGCTCTTACTGATAAAGAATAGCTTCAAGGTGTTGGACACTAGTCATTAGATAAAATGCAAAAAAAATTCACCTTCCAGGTTTCTCAAGATCCATCTTAGACACTGAAGCAAAAATTAAACCACCCCCTTGCAAACTCCTCTAGCCCTAAAACACCTGAGATGAAGTAAGTAATGCACAATATCACAGTTTCAAGCATGATGATTGCACCAACTTGGCCAGTGTGTAGGCTGATATTTAAGCACCATCCCTTTAGCTAATCCTTTAGTGAATGTTTGAAATCCCTGAGTCTTAAGAGGGCACTGAATTTTTACTTCTACTTTTGAGTAATTCTATAAAGATTAGGCTAAAATAACCAAGTGTCTGCAGAGCTACCATCACCATATCCTGCTCCAGAAGCCATATTTTAATAGCAAAGATTTGGATACTTAACTCAGGAAACTTTCCCCATTAAGAACCTTCCTGCAGCCAGATAAGAGCCCAAATCCCAACCCTACCAGGAGTTTCAGCTAAACTGCTCTTATAAGATAAGGCTCTCAACTTTCTCATGCTCTCCCCCTGTTTCTCCCTCGCTCACCCCTGTGCTTTGATCCTCTCTAAATGTGTTCATTTTTTATCTATTTCAGAAAGGGATTTTTATATTCAAAGAATCTGGCATACAGCTGTAGGGCAGGGTGACTAACAAGAAACTTTGAAACTCTGTTCCTTAGAAATGTAGTACAAATTAAGTAAGTCTGTTCAGGAAAAGACTGAAATGCACATTTTGTGTCCCACTCCAATGTCCTTTCCCTTTACTATAAGCTAATGATCTACTATGCTATTTGAAAACATTTCAGTCTTGTTAACAATGACCCATGAATGCAAATGATGAAATACCAAGCAAAACAGGTTTTTACTGATGAAGAATATTCAATCAGTAAAAATCACTTTGTACACAGCATACATGAAAAACAGGCATGTATTATATGTGGGTAAAATATATTGTAGCAGATGTAATAAATCTTAACACATGAATATATGACTAATTTATGTGTGACAGCAAACAATTAATAAAAACTCACCTCTTCAGACTACAAATTCACACAAAAAAACTTGAAATATGAAAGGAAATCAAAAGGTCAAGAACAACAACAACAAAAGATTCCTTACCTGGAGTAGTATTGAAGTCTAAGATGCGGTGATGAGACTGCAGCAGGTCAGGGTTACTGGATGACAGGGTTCCACTGACCGGTAAAGCAGGAGGAATGTGCTTTGTTTGCCTCAGTCCCACAATGCTGTCATCCTGAGACTGGCCAATTCCAATGTCACTGCATCCAGAAAGAAATAAAATCAGGACTGACAGACATTCAGAGCTTAGCTACACTAGAGGGGTTCAGTGATGTCTCTATTGTCACATTTTCATACTTTCAATTGTTAATACAGCAATTGCTACTTAGAAGTCAAAGTTCTCTAGACAATGGGACTTGCTTTGTCAATAGCCCACTCAGAGTGACTCATTTGGTTGCTCACAGTGCCAGAAAATCCTCACCACTAAGTTCTGAGGAGTTGCTAGGCTCCTTCTTTTTCTTTAATTATTTTGGCCAAGATGTTCATTGAGAAGGTGGTACACACCTCATCATTCTTGCACCATTCCATGACCCAAACTTTGAGTAATACTGCTATCCCTTAAGTGCTGCTTTCAGGCCTGGACTTCAGAGATTTTTTTGCCCCATCACAGACAGGATTTGCAACTATATTTGTGATGCATTGTAGCCATACTATAAAAGATCTTTCAACACATGGATAAGAGAGGATCATTTGGTTTTTCCACCCTGTATCACTTCTCTGAGTTTCTCTTCATTCAATGTGACTGAAGTGATACCAGGTAAGGCTAAGCTAAACAGCCCTACTTGGGTGCTGTAAGTATCCTCTCCAAAGTACCTGACAGCTGTAAAAAAAGTATTCTGTGATAAAGGTGAAGGGTTTTGTCCATTACATGGTGTAAGGCAGGATCCCATAGGAGGCCAGTTGTACTAGATTGATCAGAGACACATTATTATATGTATACATATATATATATGTACACATACATTATGTGTATATTATTATATGCATTATTATATTATATATTATAATAATATCATATTATAGTAGGCATTTATTTACTTATTGCTTTTGAGTTCATAATAAAATGAGGCAGAACACCAGCCACAAGATGTAGAGCTGAAGACAGTCATTGAAATTTTCTCTAGATACACAGATCAAGACTCTTAATAAAATACTTAGAAGGTGTAAAATGCTGAATAGCAGTCATTATAGAAAGTGAAAAGCATTAAAAATGCAGCAAGTATAAGCCAGGCCTTTCTAAAAGCCAAGCACATCTAAATCTGTATCTACACACTTAAATAATGCATAAACCAGAATTTAGACTTCATTGCAAATGTTACAACTAAGTCAAGTAAACTAAATGATGCAACACAAATGACCACTTGTACTCTAATGTTGGGCATTTAAGCCTTTGTCTTAGTGCTCTATCCATCCTCAGAAAACCTAAACAGAAGTAATAAGAGGCTAGATAATTACTCTGGTAGCTGTTACAGCACCAATGTCCTTTTGTGCTTACCAATGAATAACTCTATACAGTACACTCTTGTACCACTTCTTTAAGTGCTATGAATTGAACTGTAGTCTGGAAAGCTAGAACAGTATCTGAGTATTAAAGACACATTTTAAATGATATGGACACAACTGCTTTTGAGAAGGCAATGTATCTCTCTTTGTTGTGTTTGGGTTTTCTCATTGTTTTGCTTTTAAAAAACAAGGTAACTGTATTACCAAACACTTTTCTGAAGTGTAAACCTCAAGCCATGAGAGTGACAAACACTCAAGTCCACCAAAAAAAGTTAAGATTTTCTCTTAATCAGAAATTATGGTGAATCTGAACATTTTCATTTTTGTACTTTCATGTCAAGCACAAAATACTGTGACAAGCAGTGATGACCTACTCAGCACACAGCACCTTTATGCTAAGCCACAAGCAAATGAGTCTTTCACTACAACCAAAATAATTGCCAGCAATCAATATCATGTCTTTCAAGTAGGAATCACTCCACATTAAAAAAGAGAAACAAAAACCCCTGCAGCCCTTGTACTTCAAGATGCCTTCTAAACTACTATATAAAAGATAAGTGTGCCAACAGCAGTATTTTCTCTAAATTCAGATCAAATGTGTGAATCTTTTATTAACAGTTTCACTTGCATTATGCATTCCATTTGCAGTTTGCCAGTTTTATATAATCTTGTACCTATCCTGTGCATCATGACCGAAGCAGCTTCAGGAAAGTGGATCAACTTTGAAAATGTTAGATTTAAAAGCAAAAAAGCATCTAAAATTGTGCTCAAGTTTAAGTATTCATATAAGAAATTAGAAATCATTTACCTTACACTCAGTCTATTCTTTTTTAAAAACTTAGAATTGGAGGGAGCTCTAACTTATGCAAACAAGTCATGAACCCTAGAAATATCAGATAAAAAGAGCAACACTAAAAAAATCCAGGTCCCACGAAAAATTATTGTTTTGTAAAATAGTTTGGGTTTTTTGTATATATATATTAAATATAAATATTTAATAATATAAATAAATATTTATTGTATTGTAAAATATTTTGTTATGCCAATGAAAGGAGATTGTGATTTTAAGGAAAGAGCATTTCTATTGATTTCTGTATGCACCTGCCATGTAAGGAGATAGCACATTATCTAAGAAATAACTTTCCTGCTGAATGACAAATGGGATAATGCAATGACAGAAGTATCTGAATGCTTCTTCCCTCAAAACACAAAGTCCCGTGCATGCCACTGCAGGGCTGCAGAGAAGAGAGACAGGGGCTGCTGTTTTGTCTGGGATGCTACATTATGGACCAGGCAGAACTTCACTGAAAAGGGAGGTGGGGATTGGGTTTAATCCTTTTTTGGACCAACTGAGCCTAGAGACCACAAAACCACTGTGTCAGAAAAGTAAACAAAGAGCTCCAGTGGAGGTTGCACCCAGAACTCTTCAAGAGATGTCTTACACACAGTAAAGATTTCCCCATAGGTGCAGAGGAAATGGTGCTGTTTCCTCAGTTTGGGAAGTTATTTAACCTTATTGGACTAAACAGCAAGACTGAAGGAAGGCATTATCTCCTGCTCAAACTGATCCATCTTTGACACAGATTTAATGTCTCATGAAGCAGACAAGCTCCCTCTAAGAGCGACCTAATTCTAGTTTAAAGATTGGTTTTGTCTGGGTACATCCTTGAGGCACTGGAGCCTTCTGCAGTCCTCACACTCAAAAAACAGTGGACAATTTTCAACTCTTAAGCCAGCTGAGTCATGAAGTCTTTAAATGCCTACTTTAACTAAAGAGTAAATCAGCTTTTTCACCTCTCTTGATTTTCTTATATGAAAAAACATGAGACTAGGTAAAGTCCCTTAATATATGCAACACCAGTAATTAAAAGGAAGAATGACATTTATGCTTCTACACAATAGGGGAAAGAAAAGCACAAACACTAAAGTCTATAGCTACAGATCTCTATGCAGAAAGTGTGCAGACAAAAACAACTGAATGTCAACAAGTTTTGCAGACAAACTGCTATATATAAAACACAAAGTAGAGCTAGAAGAAGAAAATAAAATAGGTCAAATTTTCCTGAATCTTACCCAAAGAGGTCCCTGCATAGAAAAGTGTAAAAATGAAAGAAAATAAACAAGAAAATTTTATGTAAATGCTATGAACCACAGCAACCAATGCAGAAAAACAGACCTAACTATGCACAGTTCATTAGAGAAACAAACATACAAGACCAGTTAAATAAAGGAAAACATGCTAAAGACAAACAACATAAAAAGAGGATTTACAGATTCTTCTGTTATGAAAGGTACTGCCATCAATTTAAGAAACATCCATTATTTAGATACAATTTATATTAATTTAATCATTCTATTACTAATTTAATCATTCTATTACTAGCATTCTATATATAATGTTTCAGAACAGTTTTCAATTAGTAGGTAATATCTAACATTAGTTAAGCAAACTTTTTTAAAGTAATAGCAGGAAAAAAAGTTCTGCATTTTCAGCACAAGTGTCTTTTTTTTTTAAGTTTACATGGAATAGTTTCTTCCTTAGTGGGACACAGGAAAGAAAAATGCACAACTCCACGATTATTTTTCCCCTCATTGATACCATCTGCATTGCCAAGAACCAGGTTCTCATAATGTCATATAAAATTCACTTTTCTATTGTTGCCAGCAATTCTTGGAACTCTATTTCTAAAATGTGTACATAGAATAAAAGCTATCAGATAGCATATTTAGCTTTCATTTAAAAAGTACCAAACCCCACAATTCTATCAAAGAACCCAAGTTAAAATTGTAACCTCAGTCTCCCTTACAACAATACATAGAAATCCTTACAGACCACTGGACTGTGGATACATTGAAATCATAGCTCATACCAACCATTTGCAAGTAACCTGCTTGCAGAATTATTCCAAAATAATTCCAATTAACAGTCCTCTTATAAAAAAACAGGAAATGACAAAGTATTTGTGTCATTACTGTATCTATAGGAAACAAAATACATCCAAATTGATGTAACGAGCTGCACTGTAAGTCTATGTTTGTTCAATATTCAGAACATTTTTTCCTAGGATTTTTTTCATATGTACGCAATATTGGTATTAATAAATAAAAAAGTATATACACAAACTGTAAGTTCATTAGAAATTATAATTTAATGTGGAGGAAATATTTAGGAGGAAATAAACTCACTTGTATGGTTTCTGAGGCAGAATACTGATCCGAGTCTTGTCAAGTATCTTCTTTAACTTATTTCTTCCTCCAACTGTGTTTGCTTTACTTTTCTTATTTACTTTTTCTAATCCTATTACCTGCTCCACATCAACAGCAAGGTCAGGGATGGAATAACGACTTGCCTTTTTAATATCACCAATTTTAGGTAGGTGGGGAGCACCATTTCTCTTCTCTTCTGACAACCGTGTTAAGAGTTCTTTAAAAACTGCACAAGACAGGAAAAGGGAAGGAAGAAAAAGGACAAAAATGTAAAAGAAAGCTCTGTGCACCAGACCAGTTTAATATTAATAATTTTAAAAAAATATCAGGATATTCTGTCAATTCCAGCATTAAATTAACTTCAGTATAAGACTTGGAAAATATTTTTGCTTTTAAAAATGACATTCATTTTCTGTAGTATGAATCAAAAAACCAGTTAATTGGTCCAGCCTAGAAGAGAAATACACAAGTGTCCACACGGTTACATGGATGGTATCAACAGAAGGAATTTGACTTTTCAGCCCAAGGATAAAGGCTTCTGCAGAGTAGCAGCATGTATAATAACATTAGAAAAAGTGAGAAACACAAAATAACATTAGAAACATTAGAAAAAGTGAGACAGAAAAATGCAAATTAGAAGGAAGGTTTAAACCTGCCTTTAAAGAGAGGCAGCAACAAAAACTTTCAGATTGATAAGAAGTTATTATCAACAGGATCAAAAAAATCAGAAGAGGAACAGCAACAGTCATACGGAAAATAAAGCAGGAGACTAGTGAGACACCCTGGATGTTTGACAGGGCTGTTGTATCCCTCTGCCAGAAATACCAAATACATTTGTTTTCACTGAGTCTCCTAGGAAAGAATTATCTCTGAGGCAGAAATATCTGATACATTTCTAAGTTAGTTCTACTGCAACTTTGAGCCTCGGAAAAAAAGCTGATCTATTTAAATAAATCAAACAAAACTGAACCGGAGAGCAAGTCATGTATTCTGAGTGTTAAAGGAACTCTAAATACAAAAATGGAAAAAATCCTCTGATGAGTTCATTTGTAATAAAAAATGGAAGGTGATAATTAAAACTAAGGAACTGCAGAAAAATATAGGAACAAGGGCAATTAACTGTGGATGAGTATTAGGGGCTACGTTTTACTGCTACTTATTAATTTTGTCGGTAATATTCACGAATACCTAGAGGTACAACAAATTACCAGGATACTTCAAGCTTTTGAAGTCACATTTTTTGAAGTTACATTTTGAAGACACAAAAGTGGAGAAGAGTAATCCCAACAATAACTGTTCTGTTGAATAGGACTTGGAGGCTGGAGAGAGAAATTAAGTACAGGTAACATGATGTTGAAAAGAGGAATCTCTCCTTTTGGGATTTGTGGAGGAGGAATTCTGCATGCAATACACAGAAAGTAACTGCTCTGGGACCATACTGTAATCTGATTTCAGTGGAGCCATGAGACAGAAAAAAATTAGAAAAACACAACTTCTGAAGAACGGAAGAAATCAGTTTAACACAGTAAAGAAAAACATGAGATTCAAACACCCAGTGTGAGAAGGATGGTTACAGAATTTATACATAGAGAAACAAGAACATCCAGCTAAATAACCATATGCAGATATATTAAGAATGTCTTAATTATTAGAAACAACTGAAATATTAGAATATGTACTGAAAAGTAAAATTAAAAAAACAATCATCCTCAGGAAACAGATTAATGACTTTTGGAGATAACCTAGGCAAACCAGATCTTCAGCTTGTGCAGTGATATGCTGTGGTAGTATTCTGCCCTACTTACTTGTGATGAAGAACCTGATCCTGAAAGAGATACTCAAAGAATACATCACTAAATTGTGTAAGTAATCCAAGTATCCAGTGGTAAAAAAATTAAACTAAAACCCCAATCTATTAATTACTTATGATGCTAACTGAGGTCCTGAGCTGCTTGAGGACTCTTCCATGTAAACTTCAGTACTTGTTAGAGAGAAATCTGTAAAGAACAAATACAGAGAGTAGCAAGAATATTTTCACCTAGATGGCAGGAAAGGTTGTAAAAGCCTTGAGCTTGTTACACTCAGAGTGGGCTGAAAAACCATAAGTAAATTCAGTAGACAGAATAAGACCAGCTGAAATGCCTGAAGAGACATCTTTCTTGAGACAGAACCAAACATTATATATACAAGCATGTTTTCTAAGTTTGAGCTGCATGGTCACAATAGTTCCTCTTAATCCAGAAACATACACCTGTGAGAGGGAAGTCACTTCATGTAAATCCTTACTCATAAATTTTTCTTTGCAATTATGAGCCAAGATATTCTAAGACCTTCATGTTTCCTTTTCCTATTCTCTCCAGTACAAAAACTATTTTAAACTATTAAAAAAATAATTTAGGTCTCTATCAGAACTAGAATGAGCAATACAGACAAACTTACCAAATAAATTTGTTTTCACAGTGATAGACAGATGAGTGTTATTTCTAAGTATTTCCATGGCTTTTGTCAGCTGAATGTTTTCAAAGTTTTGACCATTGACTTCCAATATCTAAAATTCAAACAAGTTTGAAAAATGTTCATATAGTAAAGAGAACCAGAAAAACTGGGGAGAGGTAATGGCAGGGACACATTTTACAATTACATACCTGGTCTCCACGTTTCAAGCCTGCTTCTGTAGCTTTGCTTCCAAAATCTACACTGTCAACAAAGATTCCAAATCCCTTTTCTGACCCTCCCAGCAAGATAAAAGGCAAAGGGGCTTCTCGAGATGGCTTTGTTAGGGTTATCAATCTTCGTTTAGCTTTAGCAGCACAAGCAATATTTAACAGCCTCAAATGTCCACCCATTTTCTGCAAGAGAAAAGCATCATAAGTTATATACAATAGCCTGGCTACTCCCTGTTATCCCAAGTTGTCAGAAAAAATCCCTCACTCTTACCTCCCTCTCCAAATTGTTCTCAAATTCTTCCAGAAATCGAGTCATAGCAGGATCTCCTTCAAAATCATTGAAGTGATTGTTCACCCACAACAATACTACCCGTGTAACCTGAAAATTCATCAATATCATAAATATTTTGATGGAATACTCAGAACAACACTACTGCCAAGTCCTTTAAAAATACTGGTCATTAAAGGCCCTGTAAATTTCCATTGGAATCTTAAACAAAACATATGCATATATATATACATCCAAATCAAAGTTCACTAATATGCAATTATTTATCGGACAATATAAAAAGTTAAGTATTAAAACTGTATTCACCTGTATAAGCAATTGTATGCTGTATTTCATAATGAATACTATGAGTCAGAAAACACTGGCTGTATAAAATTTGATTAAGTAGGGAATAGTGCACACAGGCAGAAGGCAACAAGGTAGATCCATTTCTGACTTATAACAATTTCCTCTTCATGTACATTTCCAAATCTCCTTAGTTCTCCAAGCATAGGATCACAAAGCTTACAATACAGCTTAATATTAGCTCTTGAATCTCCCAAGTCTTTAGATGTGCCACCATTAACTTTTTGGCACTTACCTCTGTAAAAGAGCTATGTATAGAGTATGTTTAGAGAGGCAGAAAAAAACATGATATTGCAAGAAGCAGGAAAGAAGTTTTAGCAGCAAAACCAGAAATTCCTTTCTTTAGAGTTAATCTTTCCACTTATTTCTCTTTTTTTCCCTCTACCAGTTACTATCCCCATGGAATTATGATGATCAAGCTGAGAAGAATCTTAGCTGGTATTTTACAGTTTCTTCGAAAAAAATTGAAAGGAATACTATTAATTAACACTATTGAAGGTAAAGCCACAAAATAAGAGCTGCATTTTTAAAAACGACATGCTTTTATTATAATGTTCTCTCTTGTAGTATGCAATTTGACCTGGAACATCAGCAGCACTTGTCCTGACAAAACAAAACTCTTTTGGTGTCTTGAATTAATATTGATTCATGCTATTTTTAAAAAGTTGCTGAATCCAAAAGAGTTGTACCACTCAACGCAACCTCTAAAAATACAGCTGCATTTCTTCTTTTATGCTGGGAAAGGAAATCAGTAGAGATAAATCTCTAAACATTTCAAAACATAGAGCTTAAGAACAGTGTCTTATACAAATTTTAATCAGCTAACTCCTGTCCATTCATTGTGTTCCAAACCTCAGCAACTTCTGTGCTAAAGGTCTGACACCAGGCATGCAAAACCAATCCCTGCCAGTCTCAAAGTTTCTAAGCAGCTTTCCTTTTACCCCAGAAAATAAACTAATCCAGAAGAACTGCTGAAATTAATGACCACACTAACCAAGCACTTCAGAACTCCTCAAGTTCAGATTTCAACTGAAGGCAACTACCCAGCTCTATGTGCTGCAGCTCCCAGTCACAGGAAAATACTTGAGATTTCTGCACCTTTGAAATTGAAGATGAACTTAACTCCTGTTAAATAGCTTTGATATTCTTCATTACTGTGGATGACACTGGAAGATCCAGACAATGTCTGGTTAAATTTAGGGTAATTTCAGATTATTAAAATTGCCTGGGAAGTTACAAGCTCTACCATGCAACGTATTTTAAACTGCCATAGTGACAGCTTCACTTTTAAAGCTGGGACTTACTCATCTACACCCAAAGAACACTGAGCAGCGAGTAAGTTGAACTCTGATTTCCAGAGGAATGCCATTACTTGTGTCACAAATCAGGAACAGCATTAAAAGAGGATTAAAGGTGTAAAATCAAGTAACCTGCTGCAGGGCAAAATCATTACTAAGGCTGGGTACCCAGTGTCTCACTCTGAATACTCCTGAGTACTGATAATCCCCAGGAAGTTTTACTCACCCCCTTCACTCCCCTTACTGCCTATCAGCACCCAGTACAAAAGAGCCAAAATCTTCCAGATTCCTTATTACCTACTTGCTTATCTCCACTTGTCCCAAGCTGTTCTCTGCCTCTGGCCTTTCTGTCAGTGATACTGGAGGTCAGAAAAGGCTGGTTGTTGAGGCAGAACAGACTTGTTCCATGTTCAGACTGGTACAAGCAACTGTGCTGGCTCATGCTTTTAGAGGCTGAGGGGATTGTCCATTGGAGGACAAGCAACATAACTTTAAAGATGAACTCCAATATTGCAGCTCTGAACAGCATTAGCTGTAAAACCTACCCTCTGTTAAATATAAGATCCTTCCTTCAAGGCAAAGCTAGACTAACATAGAAATACCCAGGTTTAAACAAAAGCCGAAAACCAAATTTCTCTTTCACTGTACTAACGTAATTCCCATGGTTTCAAATTTACAAAAAGAAAAGGGCATCTGGAAATTTTCAGATTTTTTTTTTCCTACATAAGAAAAAGTTGCATACAAGATAAAATAAAGCAATACAGTTTGAAGCACAATAAAGCCTCAATGGCCAGTGTGGCAAAACTGGATATGCCTTATTCTTCCATCATGAAAACTATGTTTAGGGAAGAAGGTATTTGATTCCTTTCTTGCATCTGGGTTGGGCTTGGTGGCTATTTTCTTAAGGCTACATAAAGCACATGATGCATGAATTCATGCAACAATGAATGAATTTTCTATTCTCTTTTTAAAAAAATCACATTTTCAAAACTGAATTAACTAGCATTACATACAGAAAACGCAAAACTTAGTTATATGCTAAAACTTGGAGATACAATAAAATTCTACTGAATTACATCAAATAAAAATACTCCCTATCAGAAAAAAGATTCCTGTACACCTGCAACCAACTAAGTTGTAAAAAGACAGCAAGGTAAAACATGGACAATTTACCTTGCATGAACACAGTAATATTTAAATAAAATAAAGAAAAAAATATTCTGCCATTCAAATAAGACTCCAGCTATTTGTGTCTTATTCGATTCAGTTATTCTCTCTAAAGCATACTTTATTCTTATTAGCTTATATTTCAATGCAAATGGTAACAGTACACGATTCAGGAGGTTTTCACCTTATCCCTGAGGCTGGGGTCATTGAACCACTCCAACAACTTCTTGCCCACTTCCATTGGGCTGGAAAGAAAGGTTCTATATGTCAACAGGAAGTCTTCTATAAATGTTGGGTCTACCACAGAGTGCTCTTCCACCAAATGCATTGTTAACCTTTCAGCTGTTCCCTATTGAAAACAAAAAATTGAAATCAATCATAGTTATTAACACATTTTCAACACATGCAAATTAGTTTTCTTGTAACATACTGAAGACTCATCACACTAGAAAGAATACTGCCATTCATTAACTGATGAGCTAAGCAAACATAACAGCTTGACCATTGTGGTAAGTAAAAAAAAAAATTAATCTCTACAGAAATTACCTCGTTGTCAACATACATAATTATATTTTAAAATAATAATAATATTATTATTAACATATATATATATCTTAATATTAACAGTCCATTTTCTAATATTTACCTCTACAATATCTCTCAATTAATCCTGTACCTAACTTGCCAAGTGAAGAGGTTTACAGAACACAGACTTTTGCAAGAGACTCTTTTCCTGTTACCTTGATGACAATGTGACCTTTTCTTGTTCCAGTACGGTCAAGCTCCCTGTGCTCCTTCACCATCACAATCTCCCCTTCCTCCTCTACCTTCTGCATGTTCTTTTCCACCTGATTGAGGATGCGGCAATAATCTTGCTGGGCTATACAGACAAACTGCAAAGAAACATCGTGCACCAGTATTAAAAGGGAAAATCTTCCCAAAAGCATTCAGACTTCAGGTGCAAGTACTTTATCAACAGACAAGATGAAGTAGCTTCTCAACCTGCAGTGAGCCAAATTTGTCCTTCCCACAGTTCAGCTGTAGGAAGCAGATGAACAGACAGGCACAGGACTGCCACTAGGGTCCTGCAGCTAGAGGAGACCAAGATTCAGCACAGCAATATGATTTAGTACTCTCAGCCATTTTTGTTCAGCTGCTTTGACCTCCCCACTGCTGGAGATGAAGGCCAGTATCATAGCCAGTCCTTTTTTTCTTACATGAAAGCTTTTTTGTGGTGTTCTGAAGGATTAAGTGAGAACCTAGCCTTTATTTTTGGACCTATTGTTTTGCTTCATTTTTAATAGCTATTTTATTGAAGTAAATGATTAAGAAAAGTAACATTTATTCAGTTAATGAGTGCAGGCACAAAGAAACAAATTACTTCTGGCTTAAAGCATACAGCAGGAAAATTCTTTTCTACAGTTATCAGTTCAGCCAAGAATAAGTGCCAAAAAAATATCTTAGGAATATTCCTAATACCTACACTATGCAAATATAATTAAGAACAACCATAACAAATTAGAAAAAGACTATATTGTATACAAATTGTTATACACTTGTCTCTTTTGGGGGGCAAGATTAAACTGCCTTATTATAAGAATTTGGCTGTTTAACTGAGAGGAACGGTGTTTCTTCTCATTGAAAAGTTGTTACATCCTCATGTACATACTTAGGACAATGGCACAAGAATCAGAGACAGTATTTTCTCTTTAAATTCATTTACACACTATTTCTTTTCTTCCAGCAGCTAGTAGTAGCTGAAACAGAAGTCCTACAGTTTGGGTTTATTAAAAACCTTACCCTAAGAAACCATTCGTGCACATTTTGGGAGCTGGATGGGCAAGCTAAACCAGGTGATTCTATTAACACACATTTACATCCCTTTCAAAGGTCATCTACTTGAAGCTAATCAGCCATCAGGACCAAGCAAATTGCTTAATTCACCCATGGCTGTGCTATTATTTTCTGGATAAGAATAAGCAAATAGCAACCACGTAACCAGATTCAGCCAGTAGTTTTATGCTACGAAAAGCATTCTTTACATCTGACTGCTTATATTACAGCAAACATCAAGGCTTTTTCCTTGAAATGTCAGATTAGCCAAAATTAGATCTTTCACTCACACTATGGAAGATAAAGTCTATATTACTCTGATATTCAGTAGCTGAGTTGAGTAAGGAAGAATGGCTATTAGCTGCAGTAAAGGAGCCTGTCATAGCCAATGGACCTTGAGATCCTACCAAGGAACACAGAAAGCAATGGATGTATGGAAGAGGCTGGTGGCCTGTTCTGAAAAAAGCATCTTCATCCAAAAAGATCCCTTTCTGAGATAAAGATAACTATTTCCCAGACTGTGGATATACAGGTGCCATACTGCCCAAATACTGTCCAGAGTTACCCACTGTAGATTTTACATAAGCTCAGTTTAATATAAAACTGGGTTTCATCATTGAGTTGCACTATACCTATCTGGGTGCGAATTTGCATGTACCACAGACACTCTACCTGGCAGTCATCCACTTTGGTTCTCATCACTCCTTTCATATATTCCTTTTCCATGGTGGGGGAAACACCAAAACTGTTCCCCATGCACAGTATCTCTGTCCTTCCATCAGGGTATGTCACCTCCACAGAGCCATTCAAAATGACTGACCAGGAATCCAGCTACAAATCAAACATTGCAGGACACATGAAGACCAAATTACTTAACTTTGTAGTATCACACTTTATAAATACAACTCTCACAATTGTTCCAAAGCAAAAGCTATTGTTTAGCATTTATTAAAAAATGTACAAGCTCATTTTCCTTAAATGTACAGCTATTTCTAGCTCAAGAAAACTGGGATGTTAAGTTTATCTTTATTATTACAAGATAACACAAGAAAAAAAAAATAAAGGAAGTTTTAAAACAGCACTTGAGCACTGAGCTCCCCACATGAGCTCATATAGGCAGGAAGCAATTTGTATAGTACAGAGAAAGTTTTCTTTTGTTTTTATTGCTTAAGAAATGTGTGAGTGCTTAAACAAATGCTTTCAGAGATCCAGAAAAAAAAGAGATCTGATTTACCTGAATGTTGCTTTTTTTTTTTTTCTCTTACATAACAAAAGAGGACCTTAACCATGTGGAATCTGGGATATTTGGTAAATTAGCAAAGTCAAAAGCAACATATACTGACCTCTTCCCCATCGTTTAGTACAATAGTTCCTGCTCTCTCCACAACTGCAAACACCATTACAGCACAGAGCTCTCTCCGCACTGACATTGTCATGTTGGCAAAAGCAGGCAATTGATGCATGAATTCCAGTAGTTGTTCTGAAGGAGAAAAAGCCCACTGAGTCGTGCATGTCAAAACAACAAGCACAGTAAAGACAGTTCTTCAGCAAGATGCCTGAGGCTGCTTAAGCTAAAATGCTGCACAATCGTTTCTGTATACTAATAAATCATGTACAGTGGCCTGTTTTAATTACTGGGTATTTTGTCTGGCTGGTCATGTCATCAATAGAAACCCTGCAAAGTAAAAGTCAGCATAATGAAAGAATTGTAATGTAACCAAGAGTTCTGAATACAACCAATGATATTTTTAATACTCCAGTCAGGGCAATAATTTCACTGTGACTAGAACAGGATGATATAAAACCCAGAAAGACAAATTTCACAAAACTGAGCAAGTTGTTTGGTAAAGCCACCCCCTCCTCGGCTAGGCTTAACAGTAAATTGTACTTGATCACTGTCTGGTGGTTTCACAAAGGTCCTCTCAGATGGACCAGACAGGATTACTGCCTTAAAGGTGACTACTGCTGCCCTGTCTTCTACATGCACTTGAGTTGCACTCGTACTTAATGGTGAACTTCCTGGTTGTCATTTTTTATACTGTTCATAACCACAGAACTCAATTTTAGCAGCCCTGCCAAGCGATTACGTGCCCTAAAAATGTTCTTGCATCCAGTTTGATCTAAAATGTCTAGTGAAAGAGTTCAATAGCATCCCATCTTTTTTCTAAGTTTTTATTTATTCTAAATCACAGAAAGGTTGTGGTTAAAAGGGACTTCCAGAAGCCATCTGGTCAAAACCTGCCAGCTCAAGCAAAGCCACCTACAGCCAGTTGCCCAGGAACACATCCAAACATCTTTTGAACATTTTCAAGGAGGAATACTAACACCTCTCTGGATGTCTCCCAGTGCTCAGTCCCAGTAATAAACAAAAAACATTTCCTAGTGCTCTGATAGAGCCTCCCTTTTAGTTTGTGCCCTTTGTCCTCTTGCTGGGCACCACAGAGAAGACTCTGGCTCCATCATCTTTACAGCCTCACCCCAGGGTATTTGCAAACATTAATGAGATCCCCTGAGTCTTCTCCAGGCTAAACAGCTCCAAGCTCTCTAAGACCTTCCTTGCATAAGAGATGCTCTAAGTCTCTTAATCATCTGATAATCAACCTTAATCATCATTTAGTCATACTTCAAAAAAAGAAGAATATCTCACCCAATGAAGCAAATTATATTAAAATTTGGGTTCTAGTTCTGCTTTGCTTTCAATGTATTTACTTTGACGGTAACGAATTAGTCTGATTAGACACACATTTATGTTAAGGTTTTAAATGCTCCAATGTTTGCAACAAATGTCAAGTGACAGTGTCACAACTGATAATGAAAAATATACTGTGAGAACCAGTGATGACATTAATTCCACCTTTGCCAAGGTTCAGTTTTCCAGTTAGCAATGTTTCCTTCATAAACCTGTTCTGATATCAATTAGAAGCTGAAGCTTGAGATCAAAAGGGCTAGCAAGCAATAGGTTTCACCTATATTATATGTATTTTCCTCTTCTTTGGTTGTACTTGTTCACATTACATACATATATACTTACATAAAAAAACATAATAATAAACACTAAGCTTACCAACTATAAAGGCCAATGACTAAAACAAAACCACAAGCTCAAAAAGTAAATTTTTGGAGGTAAAGAACATGTTTTACAATATTTTACTACATCACAATACTTACCAATGTCGTCATCTGTCCTGTCTATTGGGTCTTTCTCCAAGCAGTCTCTAACAATATCCCTGCTCATCAAAGGATCTGATGCCCTTTCAATGTCTTCTTCATCATCATCATCTTCAGAATCCACTGCTGTCTCTGGCAATCCACTGAGATCCATATCACCAGCCTCACTTTCTGTAGCCTAATTAATGCATAAACAATTTAAAAACATTCAAATGTGGTCTTTACTGCTGTAGTTTTCTGGTTAAATGTACAGAGATTAATTCCATCATCTAGCAGATAAATTTATTCAATATTTTTATATTTTCTTTTTCTTTATATGTCTTTTCAAAACAATTGATCAAAACCCACTGTGTTTAAACAGGACTGTTAACATTTGTTTCAATCAGTCACATGTACAAACGATTCAACAGACATTATTTCATCTGTGGGTCTTGGGGAGATTGAAGGCTGTTACATTTCAATCAACATTGTCTTGGACTGTTAGCTGAATGTTATTTTTAAAAAAAAAAAAATTCATTTAACTATTTCTGTGCTCACCCTAAATTTACATTTTCAGACACTTAGGAAAGCAGTATAATTTTAAACAGTTTAAATAAGAAATAAGAACAACATCAAGTAAGAAATAAGAATAGCATTAAAATGCCACAGGAATTTTGCTATCTCTCAGTCACCTGGGATTGTATTTTTCTTTTATAATTGCAGTTGAACATAGTTAAATATGGCTTTCATTTGCTGATAAACTGCCTAAGAATTTACAGATGCAGAAAAAAGGCAAAGTCATTGCTTAAACACCACAGATGGACTACCCAGAATATCTGTCCGACTTAACCTCCTTTAAATTGTATTAAAATGAATGAAAACATAGTCCAATATAGCTTGAGATCACTGGTATTGCACCTAAAGGCAAATATATTTTAATGATTCAGTTTGAAGACCGAACACTTTAATAAATCCTACAAACATTTGTCTGTCATGGCTGATACAGCTGCTTTTTCTCAGAACCTGATTTAATACCACAGCAGCTGCCAAGGCTCAGCTATGACAATTTTTAAGAAAATGCAAGCTTCTAATGAGCAAGTTTTAAACCATGGCTTGAGAAATTGAGTTTCACAGACCTTAAAGGGATGGTTTCTGACACTCTGGAAGGACACAATGCATTCACATCTCCTTTAAAAATAATACATGGGACAAACACCTACTAAAGCTTGTTTCATCAGTCTGTCTCAGACTGGTATAAAAGACAACCCACAAAACTAGGTCACTCTCTGAA
This sequence comes from Erithacus rubecula, assembly GCF_903797595.1. Taxonomy (NCBI): domain Eukaryota; kingdom Metazoa; phylum Chordata; class Aves; order Passeriformes; family Muscicapidae; genus Erithacus; species Erithacus rubecula. The sequence goes on from NC_136687.1 coordinate 38,649,390, forward strand.
CACAGAGAAGGTAAGAGAAATTGCACTGGTAATTTTGTAGAATCATCTCCTCTATTTCTGCCTCCCTATCTGTGGCTGACATCTGTTACTTTAATGCCACTATACACAGCCACCTCATGAACAGCAGCATATGGCTGGAGATGGATCAGGGGGCAGCTAGTGAGAGTCTTAAATGCTTCTGTCCTACAGCACAACACAAGCTTTGTAACTGGGCCTACTTAATATAAAAAGCATGATAACAGCATCCACACAATATTCAAATTATTCTCACTTTGTGGTTTGGGCTTGGGGCTTTTTTAGTTGTTGTTGTTGTTTGTTTTGGGGGTTTAGTGGCTTTTTTGGTTTTGCTTTTGTCAAGAAAAAATGCTGCTCACTTTTTAACCAGGATAAGGAAAGATGTTACTGGCATAGAAACAAATAGCACTGATAGCAGTATTTTTATTAGCAGCCTTACTGTGTTTAACATGCACATTCCCTGTGATACATTTGAAACAGCTGTTGTAACTACTCTTTCAAAACAGTCTTCATCAAAAGTGACTGGTGGAAAAATTAGTGCTGATGAGTCAGCAGACACACAGCTTATGACACCTATCTGCCAGAATCTGAAGTCTCCAGCAGTGACAATTCTGGTGAGAGTGGGACTGATTCAGTCAGTTTTGCAAACCTTCCCATCACTAACAAGTGCCCTCCTACCTGCCCAGATTAAGCTCTCTCAAAAGCACCTTAGCAAAATGAATGCAGAGCTCAATTTAGTCACACAATGCTAACACAGATGAGAAATTTCCACCTATTGTACAGCATCTGATTATTAAAAGACAAGTTATTTTAGTGTCTTAAGGCAATAAACAAAACTGGAAAACTCCAGAAGCTCTATTATCAAGAAGAGTTTATGCAATTTAAAACAAATTCTTACACTGAATTAAAGGTAACTATGGACTCAGAAAACACTACAAATTCTACTAGAGGCTACAAGATTTCCCAAGGATGATCACTATTTAGTCTAGCTGGGGGTTTTTTTGATAAGTGAAGTCATTGGTGGATGGAAAGCAACTATTTCTAACTTCCTATCAAAAAATCCAAACCATTGCAACAAAGGAGCTCAGAATTGAATGCAATAATCCACAAAGTAGTGAGACAGCTTGCTACTTTAGACATCTTTAAAAACACCTTTTGAAGGAAAAAAATACATGTTTTCAAACAACTTTCTGAAATTGCTATGATCATGCAAAAGATGGCAAAGAAAGACAAATGTAGCCTTTCTGCATGAGAAAACAAAACAAAAAAACCCACTAAGCCAAACCAACCCAAATCCCCCTTCCCCCAAAAACAACCCATAAACAAACAAACAAAAAACAAAAAAAAAACCAACAACAACAACAAAAAAAAACCAAACCAACAAAAAAAAAAAAAAAAAAAAATCCAAACCAGAAAACCCTGAGGGATCCTTGTGTTTATACACGGCAAAGAGCTCTTTTAAGTTTAGTATCAGCACATATGATATCAAGTATTCAAGGTCCTCTTGCTGAGACATTAAATTTCATGACCCAACTACTCTGAGTGCTTTTGTACCCTCTTCTATATGAGAAAAACCAAACATGTCTGTACAGGAACCCTTGGTTACTAAGCAATAGCCTTGCATCTAAGACTAAAGGGGAAAATTCCATGAGCTCCTTTGGGCATAAGGGATTCCTTATAAATATCAGCCAACAAAAACCCAAACACAAGATGAATATCCAACAGAATTTGTACAACAGTCAATCACGAGGCTTACATCTTCTCAGGGCATGTAATCAAGGATGAAATACACCTCAAAATTACCATTCCTGGGTGCATGTTGTATTTTGCTTCTTGGGCAATGAGAGAAATTAGTTTCACTTAAATAAATCTTTAAAAATTGCATGCAAGAAAAATGCTGGTTGCAGCCTGAAGTACAAAACAATGTCTCTCCATAGTCTGAATACCAACTGTGATAGCAAATTTCTCGTGTCATCTTTCCAAATGTGGAGAAAATTCTTGAAGCTTCAAAGCAATCTCGTAATAGTGACAGCCTAATATTTTATTTGTCACATCACCAACATGAGAATTAAGAGACTAAGACAGACGTTTTCAAGCCTGAGTTGAAGGAGTATTTCATATTTGACACCGGAGAATCTAACCAATTTTAAGCAGTGGCTATAAAGGTTAATACTGCACCAATAAAAAAACCAGTTGCTTCAACTGCTGAGGATCTTGAAGTTCAAACACACTTCCAGATTTGAGTCACAATAGCTAATTAAACAAACACTGTGAAATAACCAGGGAAATGATGTAAACTATAAGAAACTATGTCTGAGTTCTTGGGAAGAAGGGGAGGATAAGAAAAGAAGAATAGCATTCATTCTCCCTAGGTCAGACTGGACAGATTGGAGCCTTCTGGTCACTTCAGATTGGCAGGAGAGGAAACTGGTTAATCCCAACTCTACTGGTCTTTCATTTTTCAGAGGCGCCATGAAGATGAGCACAATGAGATACGTGATGGACTACATGAGCAGCAAAAGAAGATGACTCAATTTACTGCCTCACTTCCTCCTCCAGTGGATTTTTGAGTTTCTTGAGAAAACAGATTAGAAGAAGTTAAAGGCAATCTCTACACAATCAACTCTTGCTCCAGTGAAACAACTGCTTCATCACACACACCCCACCCTTACTAAGGGAAAGAAAGTGGAACGACTTGGAGAGCTGCTTACAAGATGACTGTCTCTGTTTTACGTGGCCTTCATGGTTTTCCTTCTACACTGGTTTGGGAAAAACTTTCAACTGATGACAACAAAGACAAAAAACTAGAAAACTGTAAAAGGAACCACACAAACTACAGTTTTCTTAGTATTTTAAACAGACGATTTTAACCTTTACTTTTTTTTTTTGTTTGTTTGTTTTTTGTTTTTAGGAAACATTTTATAATTTTGAAGACTAAATTTCCTTTGTAACTATTGTTGCAACCTAAATCAACAATCCAAAATATCCAAACATGCAAGAGAAAAATATCAGGGACAAAAAGAAAAAGAAAAAAAAACACAAGACTAGAAGAAAATCCTTGAACAAGCCAGAAATGTTCATTGTCTGGTGCAGCCCTTCAATTCCATGAAGCTAACCAAGAAAGCTAACCATGCTCAGCTTAAAAACACCATCTCCACATTACTTTTCAACCACTGTCATTTAAGGGCTAAAAAATAAACTAAAAAATTAAAATAAGAATGTCTATTACCAAAACTACTCACTTTTTACTTTCTAACTTTTCAGCTGATATCGATACAAAACACCAAGAGAACACTGGCCCTACCTGTCTCATGAAATGACTTGCAGAAGTCACATTACATTGAAATATTCCCTCACATCACATAGAAACATTGGACTCCATGTCTCCACAGAAAGAAATCATGTCTGAGGTTTTGTTTTAAATTAGCTGACTAAGCAACAGTTTATAATATCAAAATTAGGATGAAATTCAATAAATTCAACTATAATATGTATTTGTTTATTAAACAGTTATATGTACTACAATCAACTACAATTATTGCACAAACAGAAATCATACACAACCTAAGATCACTTTTTCATACAACATTAATGTGAATGGAAATGTCCATGAAATACCTTAAAATTCCTACAAGTCCAATATTTTCAGTGGTCTCCATATTTGTTCTTTCATTATCTACCCCCAAAATTTACAATACAGCAGCCCACATCTGTCACAGAAGTCAGACTGAGCAGTTTTCCTCACTAAAGAGGTAAATGTGTAGCAAAAGCCAGACAACACCAGGAACAGTGTCCTCCCTTACTGCCAATAATTGCCTCTTTCTCAGAAAGGAGCAACATCTGTCAAGACCAAAGGTATACAGAACATGAACTCTGGAAATTACAGAGAGAATAAGAGACCCTGAATGTACAGGAGTGCTAAGGAACTGCACAGAGCTTTGTTGAGAAGGCAGGGGTGGCAGTTCACAGGACAATTTACCTGAGCTCTTCCAGCCATTCTGGCACTAGCCAGAGTCCTTCAGCAGCTGATAGTCAAAAAGACTGGCTGTATCTGAAGGTAAAACCTCTTTATTTTGTATACAGTGGCTAAAGGGCAGGCTGCATGGGTTCTTGGCTTGAGGGACAAAAGACTGGTCTCCCTCAGGAAGAGCTGCTGAAGGGTGGGCCTTTCTTGTAGGATGTACCACATCAGAATCATGAGAAAACAAAGCTGACATCTTGAAAATTTCCAAGCAATACACACATCCTGGGAGGGTCTCAGAAAGGATGTTCCTGGTTTCCTGTACCGACAGTGGTATCTGGGCAGGCACCAGAGGGCATGCAAGTGTGGCAGGAAGCCACCAGTGTGGGGACAGGATGCAGCAAAGAAAGGCTGGCAAGAGCTGAGCCAACACAACAATGCTTCCCAAAACAGGGAGCGGGAATAATGAGCTTAGATCGCCACCCTCTCCAATCACCTGGTAATATATTTAGCAGGTATAGGAAGCATATAGGAATATGAGTTCACTTAAGAATCATTAACTAAGCCCAGGAATCAAGAGCAAGCAGCCACGTATGAGAAGCAGCAGTGGATGATTTGCTTTCCCAAGTCAAAAAAAGACAGAAGCAAGGAATAGTTCTTGGAAAACACAAGCCAACACACAATCTACTGACATTCAGCATCCCCTTCCTCTCAAGTCACCCTACAGAGTTTGTCACTTCTACTTGCTTCCTAAAATAAAAACAACAGTATTTAAGGATCTTATTAATTGGCACCTGATATGTTTTTGAAACTGGGTGGGGTAAACACAAAGGTTGATCTTATTTTGGTAAGTACTTCTTATCCTAAAAGAAGTTCTTTCATGTGCAACGTTTGACAAACAAATTTAGATTTGGTATTAATATTTAAAAGGAAGTATTCTCAGTTCAATGCTGAAAGCATCTGAAGATTCAGCTTCATGATTTATTAAAAAAATCTTAAAAGGCCATGAACATATTTTCACTGGAAGCAGCTGCTCTTAAGGCTACAGAACTAAAACTTACAGGATGCAAAACATGACATATTACCTCAGATTTCAATAGTAATAATCTAAATATCACTAAGAACTTTTAAAACCTTATTTTTCTATCAAATGCAAGACAAGACGTTGATCTTCCTAAATCATTGCTTTCTACTTAGCCATAATGAACAGAAGTCCACTCCACTGAACAGAAAATTGTCATTATATACATAAGTATCAAAGGAACAATGATCATGAACTTTACCTAAGACTTACCAAATTTGAAGTAAAAAAATGTTGACGACTTGGCTTGGTTTTGAATAAATACTTGGGAGAGAATTACAAGGCAAACAACTCAGACAGAATGACTGATCTACTCTCTTGGTTTAAAAAAAAATTCTCTTTAATTCTTAACTTCTCCTTAAGAGGATTCAAATTAGTAATTTTGTTTTGAATTGGGTGATTTTTTTGGCAGTACTTTAATCTAGCCTAACATTGCTACATTACATTTCTTTATGACTGAAACTGAGGCCAGAAATTAATGATTAGCCACAATCTGAGAAATCAAGGCAAACAATACTTGGTACCATTAACTTAAATTCAAGAATTTAAGAAACTTATCAGGTTCCATACCTGAATTTGCCATTTAATTAATAAACATTTCTTCAAGTATGTGTATTAAGATAAAAACATGAGGTTGCACTCTACAATACATGGTCATATTTCTGGATGTAGATATGGACATAGGTTATTATTCATACTTTCCCACTGTGCAATTACACAATTCTTGATACATCTGTGCCAAGTCACCTTTAAATGTGGTATTAACTGCAGATTAATTGAAGAAGCTAGATAATATTTTTAAGAATGGATTATGCATCATGTTTGTAAATTCAGTTTAAAAGAATACTTAAGAAGTAAATTTTCTCTGTATAAATACTTCAGTAAACCATTAACTCTCTCCAAACAACCACCATTATGTTGATTCCAACAGTGCAAATGAAACTAGTAGGAGTCAGGTTGGCAACTACATAGAGTATTTTTCTGAGGTTTCTTTAGTTTTTTATGTTGTTTGGTTGGGTTTTTTTCTTAAATTGCATAGAAATTATCTTTTTTACAGTTATTAATGTTTTGCTGAAAGTCTTTGCAAAAAAATTTACTTCCAACTTATCTCAAGAATAACTATATGACTGTAACTGCATGCCACCTATAACTGTGTCTATAGAGGTACATGTTATTTTTCTGCTAGAGTGGAAATCTTTATAATGAAAGAAATTAAAATCTATAGAAGACTAGAAGAATAAAACTGATTTCACATCTTCTTCACTCTCTGTACTATAAATGCTACAAACCTAAATCCTGTCTCAAAGTAATGCTGTCTTCAGGAGAAATTCTGACAAACTCACTTGACTGACATATGCTATGTGTGAAGTGTTCAGCTAATTTGATAGTTTTGCAGAAATAAACCTTTGCATTATTGTAATTACTGTTTAAATTGAAGTGTGACCTTTTTATAGCCTATCTTCTTTCACAAAAAGAAGCCTATAAGCTTATTCACCTGAAAGAGACAACTTCTACAACTGTGACCACGCTGAACTTTTATGTATTCATAGATATGCTTTTCCCGTTGTTTAAATGACTACATTTGTAATTTCAGAAGCATCTCAAAAAATATTATTCCTCTTCTAGTTAACAGTACTTCATGCTGAAGTGGTCTCACTATTTTATGATTATTTTGATAGAAATATATTTAAATTGGATTTGATTCCTTTCTCTCAGAGTAAAAAATTGGTACACTTCCCTATCAGCACAGATCTTCCACCGACATAGCAAGAACCATAAACATCAAGTGAAAAATGCATAATTCCTCATTTTATTTAACTTTGGACTTTTTTTCCACTTATATATAAACTCTGGATCAGTTTCAGAGTCTCTCTAAACTCAAGCTGTTCCAAATGACTAGCACAGAGCTTTACAAGAAGAAGCCACCTCAGAAGCATAACTTTAAAAAGCATCACCATTTCAACCTCCCACCTTTCTGAGGATAGTCAGGACTATCCTGCTAAAGGGCTGGCATCAGATTTTCACAGGGTGGGGAAATAGAAATATGCCCCTCAAGCAGGCTGCTCACTCCGTATTTCTTTCCATTGAATAGGTTCTACATTATGAACCCACCACACCTAAAGCCTGAAATCAATACAATTCAAACAAAAAGTGTTTTTTTGAAGTCTGTTGACTACTTCTTCAGATAAAAACTGACAAGAGGCAATAGCAAGGGCATTCAGCTGTTAAGTGCAAAACTGCTGGCAACTGTACCTCCCATCAGCATCCCTTCCAGTCTTACCTGGTAGATATCAGAAAGGCTGCTGCTTCCTGAATCACTAGTGATGCTACATCCTGAGTGACTAGATGAAACGTGAGTCACCTGTGGGTGGAGACTGTCAGTAAGGTGCAGCTTTGTGAAATCTGCAGGAAGCTATAGGTGGAGCAGAAAAAGCATCATTACAATTTGAGGGAGATACACAGCAAAATTAATTCAAATCATATATGTACACTTTACTCTCTTCTAGTACCAATTATTTAAGAAAACCACTTGGGCTTGAGAATGCAGCATAAAAATTTTGAATTATGCAGCTTTTTCAACTCATGCAGAGCCAGCAAAATACCACCAAATTGTTGCAAATACGAGATATTTAAGAAAAACATGTATCTGATGACAGACATTAGTGAAGTAATATGCCAAAACTCTTCAATAGCTTGCTATGGGGTTTGGATAGAATTAAAACACATATAAATATTGTGCTACTTTCAAAATCAATGGTTTCCTGCAGGATGGGAATTAACAAGGGAGTAAAGTCACATACTTCTTTAAAAAAATCAACAAGCACTGCTCTGGATTTGGTAAACTCTTGTTTCTCAAGTTGACAAAGTACATTAGAGACAAGGAAAATCCAAGTCACTGAGCTATCCATTATACTTTGAGCCAAATAATAAGACAGCAAATAGGAAATGTGGGAAGACTGATACAATTACAAAGAGCTATAATCCTGAAATTAGTTTGCTCACATGCAGTGCTGAAGAATGAACTGAGACAGTGTATTTGATCATTTAACAATCATTCACCAAGATTTGTGATGGATATTTCCACTATTGCTTTATGCCCACAGCTCCCATGAAAATCTTTAAGAACTCTAAACATTTCCAGACTGCAGAAAGCGTATTTTGACAAAGAAAAATATTTGCTGGCTGAAGATATATTTAAATGCTATTTCAGGGGCAAATTACTCTTTTCCCCAAGAAGCCTGCATCCCACAGCTAATTAATCAAAGTATATTAATATATAAATTTTTGTGTGCAATAAATTCTTCAATAATTAAAACCAAAAATCTTTGTTCATTAATTTTGTTTCAATTCAAACAAGGCAGATACTCTCATCTCTAAGGAGTTGTGTCTGTATGAAAAATGTCACATGCAATGTGTCTATCCATGTCAATTATGAATGCTACCTTGGCACTGGTTCTTCCTGGATGGAAATGGAAATAAGTCCTTATCCAACATTGAGAGAATAGGCCGATCAGTATAAAAGGTTAGAGAAAAAAGTCAACTCCAAGTCACAAGAGAGCGTGCTTGAAAAAATTATTAGCTCTATACAGCCAAAGACAGTGAATGATTTTACTGCTGTTTGCCTTGTTTACTTCTGTTTATAGAACATGCCCAGAAAGAACCTTGGCTTTAGGATGTGCAGTGAAATTACAGACAACTGCAAACCTTAGTCTTATTTTGACTGACTGGCATTTCCTATTCTAATACATCTGAAACTGATTTCTTCATTATCACAGAACGACTGCATCAGTCATAGGAAAAATGGCTACATTTAAAATAATTCTTTCCTAATATTTTACCAGAAAGAGGGGCTAAAACCAGCAACTATATACTAATAATCCTAAAAAGCTACAATAAGCCCAGAGCTAGATTTGATCTTCATCAACAGAGAAAAGGCAATTAAGAAAAGCAATACTCTAATACACACAGCCATGAGTGCTGCCTCCAGATCTACTGTTAATGAAGTATCAGGAGAAAATACAGCATTAGGGAGTGCATTATAGTACTTGATGTCTTTTCTACTTTACTTTTCAATCTGTAAGTTTGAATTATCATATAACGGAAACATATATACTGATAGTCAGGCCACTATAAGGGGTTTTTTGATAATTTTTGAGCCATTCTGCAAATAAGTACATATTCCAGAAGTAGAAAGCAAGGGAAATGAACTGCCACAGCTTTTGCAATGTGTTGCTGACTATTTCTCAAAATACAGTCTCTCATAATGAAGCAGTCCATGTTAATTTCAAAGTAGAAATCCTACATATTATTTTAAGATACAATCACAAATCATCTGAGATTCACACATTTAATGATAACTTACACAGATATATTTTGAGAGTTTCACCTATTATAAAGCACTAACTATTGCAATCCCAAATAAATATTAACTCCATAGGGAACTGTATATGAACACAGTGTGGCACCCAGCCAAACATTCAATTTTATAGTGCCCTGCAAATATCTCCATGCCATTAACAATAGCATTTATTTTTTATCAATGTATTAAAAATTTTAAAGAACCTTTAATCTAAGCAACTCCAGTTAGTATGTTAAAAAGTGAAATCAAGCCACTCAGTGTTTTAAATGAATACCAAGGATTTATGTTTTGCTAATGCACAGGCAAAAGAAGAGGCAGGGGATCTCACAAGAACTGATGGAATACCCTGCAAATAAAAGTAAGCTTTCTGAATCTTTTTGGCTGTAGACAATCAGCTGAATGTTTGGTGATTACTGGTTTCAGAGTAACTCCTCAAGTCAAAGCCATGCTGCACGAGCTGGACTTGCCAAGTGGTGACAGAAGAACAGAGGAAGGCATTTTTCTTTAGGCAACCTAACTAGTCACTTTGATCCTAATCAAATAGGACTATTTACAAGCAGAAAGCACATGTTCACATCCTTGCAGAACACTACATCTCTGTGCTACATGCCCGAAAGCAGCATCCACTTCAACTGCCCTACCCCCCAAAGTTTAGGTGAGAGACTGCATGAAGAAAAATAAATAAAACACAAAAATTAAATAAGCTGAAACACTTAAACTGTAAACTGGATACAAAATGTATGTAAGAAATACATGCATTTCTATTTTAGTTGCTAACAGCTGTTTAAAATACTTAATATTTGCATTGTACACAATGGAGAAAAAAGTAAAGTACTGATGATCATGAATACCCACATCTGCTTAAGTCTTTTATGAAAGTGTGGTGGGCTTGACACCAGATGCCCACAAAAGCCACTCTATCACTTTCTTCAGATGGACAAGGGAGAACAAATAAAATGAAAGGCTCATGGGTAAGGACTGAGATCACTCACCAGTTACTGTCATGGGCAAAACAGACCCAGTTTGGGGACAAATTAATTGATTTTATTATCAATAGGGTATAAAATCTTCCTTCCACCCTTCCCTTCTTCCTAGGTTCAACTTCACTGACAACCTCTCCACCTCCTCCTTTGCAGTGGTGTGGAGGGGCAGGCTGTGGTCAGCTCATCTCAGACTGTTTCTACTACTCCTCCCTCCTTGGGTGGAGGACTCTCACACTCTTCTCATTCCAAAGGAGGCAGTTCTCCATCATTATCTCCAAAGTGAGCCCTTCCCATGGGCTGCAGCTCTTCACAAATGGCGTTGCTGTGCTCACAAGTCCTGCCAGCAAACCTGTTCCAGTGTGAGCTCCTCTCTCAACAGGGTCACAAATCCCACCAGGAGCCTTCTCCACTGCGAGCTTTCCACAAGCATCCATCCACCTGCTTCTGCTGGGGCTGTCCTCCAAAGGCTGCAGGGGGATCTCTGCCTCCCTGTGGATCAACACAGGTTGCAAGGCACAACTGTCTCACCATGACCTGCAGCACAGGCTGGGTAAATCTCTGCTGGGGTACCCAGAGCACCTCCTGCCCCTCTTTCTGCTCTGACCTTGGTGTCTGCAGGGCTGTTCCTGTCCCATTCTCACTCCTCTCTTGTGTGGCTGCAATTGCACAGTTTTTGTTCCCCTCCCACCCGCACAGTTTGTTAACTGTGTTATCCCAGAGGTGCCACCATCCATCACTGATGAGTTCAGCCCTGCCCAGTGGCAGGTCTGTCTGGTGTTGGTTCCACCAGATATGGAGGGAGCTTCTGGCAGCTTCTCACAGAAGCCAACCCTGTGGCCCCACACTACCAAAAAAAATCCTGCCACACAAACCCAATACCAGTCAAACCTTTTACTCCTGGAGCACATCTGGCAAATGTTTTTCAGTTAAGCAGAACAAGGACAAAATGCAACATTCAGCAACCAGCAAAAAGTTGACTACCCCAAACCAGAATATTTACATCCAATTTCTTACTTGCAGTGGAACATGATTAGAGAATAACATAATGAAATCATACTAATATAACTCAGGGAAAAAAATTGCTAGGAACCATCTTCGGGTAGTTAACTTCATGACAATAAGTATGTTTGTCCTGTGCATCACTTTATTATTAAATTATTAAGCAACTATTTTACATAGTAAACACCACACTTAAGTACAGCTTTGCTGAAGCCAACACGTACAATATTTCTTAACTTCATTACTGAACACTTCTAGTCACACCATCAGAAGGAATTGGCACACAGAGTAAAAATATAGCAGGGTCATTTAGAAAAATTAATGCATGATTTGTTCTTAGGTAAATATAGTTTCAAAATAGAGTATATGTACACTAGTTTAAATAATTGCTAGGCATTAAAAGGGTCAGAAACTGTCCTGATAACCTAATCACAAGTATAATCTTTGTGACAAACATGTAACAGGGACAAAACTTTCTAGTAGAAAACGTGGCCTCATAAAATAAGCCCTAATCTTAATTTGACAGAGGTGAAAACAGTATTTTTTTATAATGTAGTTCTTAATATGCAAGTATATCTGTAATACGTGCACACATTTATACAGATTGCACATGTGGACGGAAACCAGAGGTAAAACAACTAGTGAACTTCTAATTTTTACCTCTTGAAAACCCTAAGCCAAAAGAAAATTTAAACAATTATGTGAAACTATCTTAAGGGCAAAGATATATAATCAATTTAGAACTGTACAACACTGTACATTCTATCTTCCCATCTTAAAAGCATCATTTTATTACTTCCACCCCCCATGTGAGTCACCATGTCATGCATGCAAAACTAACAACTACTTTGTTCTGAATATTCTTCCTATTTTAAGAACATAATTATTTTCTCCTACCCTACAGCGTGCCTTTCATTATAACAAAAGGCATCTTCTACCCAAGGAAACACTGGACTTAGCTACAAATACAGTATTTTTAAAAAATACTAAATAAATTTTGAGAATGTTCACTGGACAAGAAATTAAAATCCTTAGATACAGCATAAAAATGAAGGAGAAGAGAAAAAAAAAATTAAATTACACCAAAACATTTTCATTCTTTACATAGTATTCCAAGGGGGTTTTTTTGTTGGTTGTTTGTTTTTTGTTGCTGCTGTTGTTGTTTGTTGGGGTTTTGGTTTTGGTTTTTGTTTTGGTTTTTTTTGTTTGTTTTTTTTTATTTAGAGAGTTTCATTTTTTAAAAATGCAGTTATATGTGAAGAAAAGTATAAATGCAAAACGTGAAAGAAAAACACAAGAATGCCATTTTAAATCAATTCTGGCTGGAAATCTTCAACATACAACTCATTTTAAGGAAAACATATCAGCAAGCCTTTTATAAACAAGGTCTTCTACCGAAGGCTGCTCAGCACTTTATGAAAGATTTATAAAGCCTGCAAAGTGACTGAAGTACATCTGCAAAAAAGATGAATTAAAGAGAGCAAAGGTGTAACATTCTGTTACGCAATTCCCAATGAATGATTTTATATGTAATTAAAATATCCACTGAGATAGACAAAGCAAGCAGACATAAAACAACACAAACTATCACCTTTATAGCCTCTAGTTCCACTTTCTGAAATTAAAGAAACACAAGTAAGAACTAATCCTTCAACCTCCAAACACATGGATCTGAGGACTTATTTTGTAGCAGCTCTTTACAAATAAAACAATAAAAGCTACTATACAATAAAAGCGACCATAATAAATTATTTTTAAAAGTTTTCTATTCCTTTTATAGATGACATTCTTAGTCCCACAAATATAAGTAAAATACAACAAACTTATCTTGGGATTCTGGGGATTTTTTCATGTAGAGAGAACAACAGCAGGCAAATAAAAGCAATAGCATGCCTTAGTCTTTGTCATTTTTTCCCCCACCCAAATCAGCAATCCTAAAATTTTTATTGCACTACAGAAGTGTAGGTCACAAAGGCAGTATTCTTCAGTATCCTATAAAAATTTTAACGCTTAATTTCAATATTTTATAGAATTATTTTTTTACATTAAATGTTTGTACATCTGTTGTATTTTATATTTCAAAGGTATGCCCACATTTATGGTATTTAATAAGATAAGGAAGAAATACTTATAATAATACTAGGCATTCATCAACATGCTATTTCAACATAATTCTTTCACTAACCAAGAGAGACATCAAGGAAAACATTTTTATGGTTGAGTGATTTTAAACACAGCAGTCCGTGTAAGTAATTACAGAATAATAAAGTAATTTCTATTGATTCTGTCTACAGACCTGATGCAGGCTGACATGTCCACGCAGAGTTAAATTTAAACTAAAAGTGTAAACTAGATACAAGTAAAATTAGGATACAATTCCCAGGGAAACAGGATTTCCTTGCATCTAGGTGGAAAAGACTGAGAAGCTTCTATATATTTTCTAAAAACGTCTGCAAGACTTAAATAAAAACCACCTTTTTGACTTGAATTATGTCTTCTGCATGATCATTCACTTTTTACGACAATACCTCAAGTATTTTCAATTTCCAAAGTTTTCTCAAACAGACATCCTTCTGTCAAACTGTGAAAGTTCATAGAGACCTACTCTTAAGAATGTTCTCCTTCTTGAATCCAGCACAGGACACAATCTGTCTTCTGAAAACTTTGCATGTAGATACTATTGCTGTTTAGCAGTTGTTTCTATACAAAGCCTACAGCAGAACACCTCTAACAAAAAAAACAAACCAAACACAAAATGACAAAAAGAAAAATACTATAAGGACCTTTCATGGCAAGCTTTCCTCCACTGATATTTTGCTACAGCTAGCCTCCCAAAAAAACTATTCAGAGGTTCAAGCTAATGCAATGTGAGCTGCTGGTCTCAGGGAGAGAGTGAATGCACAGGAACTTCATTTTGCTTCCCTTACAAAGCACACACTGACTGCCACTTACTGCACATCTTACAGCTCTCAGTAGCTAATCCTATGAGCACTTCAGGCATCGAATCCTTTGCTTGAAGCATTGTTGACTTCTGCAGAGAGGCAGGGGTGGTAAAATTTAAATGTGTGTCTGGGGAACGAAGAAAAAACTCTCAGAAGCAACTCTTTTTAAAGGAAAAGTAAGAAATGCATCACTGAAACACATTCCTTCTTATTTAATTTGTCTACCTTCTCTGTTGTATGTTTGAATGTGTTAGCATGTGTTAGTTCTTCCTTTTGGAAGTATTTGAATCAAAGACTCGATGCTGCATTTCACATTCAAGTGTCTTCTTCAGAAAACCTGGCATAAACACTATTTCTTCAGGAAACACAAATGTCAATTTATTGGCAACAGCCCAAATTAAGTGGGAGTAAAAAAAAAGAGAAACTGTTTTATATAAGTGTTTACAGTGCCAGTGAACTCCAAATACAAAAGAAAAATCAGCAGGATGAATTTGAACTGAATCATGCTAAACTAAACTAAATATTGTTACCAATTTTCTGAAGTTTTTTCTTGGATTTCTGAAAAACCAAACTCAAGCATTTATAACATGTTTACAATGAACAGAATAAATATGCAAGATCAAAAATACTTATATTCAGCATTTACTCAGAAACCTGCCTCAGAAAATATCCAGTAAAAGTGGTGCTTCTTCACTGGTTCAACAGTGGAGAATTCAGTACTTTTAAAACATGGACTCTGGCTTTAGAGTTAGAGCAGTTCTGCTGTGGGCATCAAGCTAAAAAGACTGTTCTACATCTGTTCTGACTGTGCATACACATTCAAGTATTGACAACTCTTTGACATCCCTACCCACACGTAGAAACATGGTCTGATCATTTTTGTTCCAAACAGTCGGATGGAAGTTAAACCTTCCAGAAGGCAGTTAGGGAGCTATGCAGGATTTTCAAATTTCAAAATCTCCTTTTTTGTGTGTATGTGCTTGTTTGTTTGGGGTTTTTTTGTTATATGTCTGGTATTTTGTATTATTTTGATTGCTTTTTTTCATACAGTGATCAGATTTAGGCCAAATCCTATTCTCAGTCACTTCTGAACTACTGTGAGTAGCAGAATATCTGTTTCAGTGTATTATGTCTGCATATGTCCCTATATCATAGGAGTCCCTATTCCATAGAGACAAAGTCTATCATGCTTGGTAGCACCCTGCTGTCCTACCAAGCACCTGCATTTAAGAGTGCTGACAGAGCCTGCACACCCCATACCCTCCCACAAATTAAGAGACTCCCAATAACACTGAATAAAACTGGGAAAGAAATTAATCTTGTGGAAATCTACACAATGGAAACAAACGAGTAGGGACAGGCACCCACTGATGACTGCTTTTTAGGTAAAAGGAAAGACTGTTCTGAGGCATTTCAATTGACTTCTGAAATATCAAGGGAGAATAGAAAACTGAGTTAAATCATTGAACTTCTGTAAAGGCTCCCCATTATTTAATAAATGTGGATGAGAAAATAATAAAGCTTGGCTTTGCAGAGATCTCTCTCTTGGGAATAACCGATTTCCATACTAAGAAAATGCATGTTCCAGTTGATGTTCTTCCCACAGTAAGCATTTCTAAATACTTCCTTTTGTGGCTGTTTGGGTGCTTAATATGCTGAGAACTACTGCTGGGTTGGAAACTAAATGGCCCACTTTCAGGTCATTTGGAGGCTTGTAAGGTTAAATTTTGAACTCTTTAGCCTATTACAAGTAACTGTGGGAGAGGAAGGAACAGAGAACTTGGTCACAAACTTTGTTTCCACAGGAAACCAGACAAAAGATTCATGCCTAAGGAAATAAAAGCAAAAAAAGTTCAAGAACCCTTTATGTGGGCACGTATGTTTACAGGAAATGTTCATTCCAACATTTTCAAGGAAGACGTTTTAAATCTTGCAGAATATTTTAAATTACTGATAGAATGCTCATACATATCTCACGTACAGACTCATTTTGGATTACTTGCACAGCAGTCTCACAAGTGGATGTGGAGGATGCTAGAAAGCAATTACACCAGCAGGGGTAAAAATTATGGCACCCGGAACCAGATTTTATTTTCAGCTTTAAAGCATTGCTCAAAATTGAAAACTGCAACAGAAAAGTAAAAGAGTTTAGCCCAGAGGTGAAAGCATATATCCTGGGCACATCTCAAATGGTTAAAGCAAAGACCTATGAAATGCCTGCAGTTCCAAGTGTTGAAGCCTGCCCATCAATAGGCTGTTCTTACAGCACACTATATGTTGGTGGTGGGGTTTGTTATACCTGATCATTGAATACTGCACAATTACAGCATTTTATCCACTCTAACAAAGCTTAATGAAGTTTTTCAACATTCATGAAGCTCAGTTTTGAACCAAAGCCATTCAATCTGAACTACTGCACTCCAATACTGAACTACATCATTGAGCTAACTTACAATAGTAAAAGAAAAGTTTATTGATTCTAGAATAAAGGAAAATAAATTAAGGGCTACTTAGGTAATTGTTATTTTTAAAAGATGAGATATGAAAGATATACAAAATATCTTAGAACTCGCCACTTTCCAAGGAGCAAAAAAAACTGTTAGCACCACTGTGCAGAAAGACACTGTTGACACAGGAGATGAGCAATAGGAAGAGATGTGAAATCAGACAGTTTAAAACAAAAACCTACAATCCAGGAAATTCCCTGTCAGAAATGACTGTGAAAATGCTTCCATGTATCAGCTGATCAGAAGGTGACTGAATTGTTCAGGTGATGCAGCAGAAGGAGAACCCAATATGATCACAGCACGCATCCTCCAGAAATACAGCTCTGGGCTCTTCTCCATGACCCCAGCAGAGACCTTATTTGGAAATGTTGCACACATTCCCAGCTGTGTGTTTTAAATAAAGATGGCTTCAAGCCATACACATACATAATAAAAAAAAAAAAAACCTATCAGGATTATGACAAGAAGAAAAACTAATACTTGACAAAGTGCAGGAAGAACATGGCTTTTTCAGCCCACACCGCAAGAATGATCACTATGCAGAAATAGGAAGCAGAAAAAAGAAGTATTTCCAGTGAAAGGCAATGCAGGTGTAAAGCCTAATGAGCAGGAAGCTGAAAGAAGGCTGCTACCTAATGAACCACAGAGATTCTCCAAACCAGACTCCACAGGAGCTGTGGTAGAGAAGGCTTTCAAACTGAAACAAGGCAAAGTTATTAGTGTGCTGAACAAGCGTGCAATGGCAGTGACCCAGAAAATCCTTTCCAGATCCATGTCACACATCCAAGCAGAAAAATCTGAGTGAGCCTATTTTTTTTTTACATACTTATTGTTCAGGAGCAGGCTAACCAATGGAGGAAGAAAAAAGACAAAACCCAATATGACTAACGTAAAAACATTTTAGATTTTCTTATTGGTACCTTCTCAGTAAACACCTAAGTACTCTGTACACTTCCAAAGAAAAAAATTTTAAAGATATAAATACCTAGGGAGCTCCTGTGCATAGATGCAAAAGCTGAGCCCTGTCTCTATAAACACCACATTAATTGAAAGAAATTTGATGAAAATTTAAAGAGAGACATGACTATTCACAAGCAATTAAACAGAAATTTTGTTTGAAGTCTGACGGCTGCAGCCATGTCAATGCCACCCTTGGAGTTTTAAGCAAAGGATTATCTTTGCTTTAGAGTATCAAGGAATAGTTCAGGAGAAAAGTGGGTGGAAATTTCCACGATTTTCCTTCTCTAATAATGAAAGCTGCACACTCTGCTTCACCTCAAACAAAAAAAAAGAAACACCACAAAGAATTGCAATATTACATATAACACACAAGTGGACATCAAGGCCCTTGCTAAAGCTTGTGTTTTCAAATATTCTGATTGTAGCATTTTTTCATATAGAGTAAAAATGTATATTGCCATAATCACTAGCCTTAGCTTGGTAATTGCACAATATTGAGCATTTTAAAACAATGTTACAAATTTTTTTTTAAAAGTCAGACAACTACAAGGTAATTAATTGATTGAAAATGGGGATGATATAATTTTCAAAGATGAATTTCAAAAGAAAGCTTGCTTAAAAAAATCTTTTAAGTCTGTAGATTATATTCCTGAGACCAATGCAAAGAGTAAAAAGGTTTCATTTTTGCATTACAGATAGAATAGGCAGTCTTCCTATTGTTCTAGCTAATGAAGATATAGTACAGTAACGAGAAAATATTTTTATTAACAAACATTTCCCTTTACACGACAAAAGTTGCAAAATCTTCAAATGTTATGATTTTTCCAACACTATAATATTTAATGCTATACTAACATGACTACTAGTCAAACAGCTTTATTACTTATTTTATGAGTTTTGCAAGTGCAAATGTACTCATGCTATGGCAAAATAACAGCAGTGAGTGCTGCTGCAACACCCCAAGATTTGCTTACTACTTTATTTTACACTTGGCAGTCAAAGAAAATTAATGAAAATATTTTACACTGACACAAGTTTTTAAAACTGTATGTGCTATCATGATTCCTAATACCTCCAAAGTTTCTATTCTGTAACACAGAGCAAGACTCCAACTTCTATGAACTACTACAACCATTTACCACTTTGGGGAAAAGACTTACTAGTGTGTGTTCACTGTGATCATAGGAAGGGGAAAAGTAAAGGATCGTTTTCTTTCCTTTTTCATAAAGGAGCCTTTAGGAAGTGCTAACATGCTCTCTCAATTCTGGAGCACAATGCAGCAACAACTGTGCAAAGCCACTTAAAACCATTTATACATATCAATCCAGAAACATATTTTAGAGTAATAATATATCCAATAAATTTTGGAATGACCAGCAGAGCTTTTCTTTAGACTCCAAGTGACATTTACTCAAAACTATGGTATCTAACACTAAATTTCATTAGCCTCCCATCTTGGCTTTTTAATTGCCTAATTTTCACAAATGTCCACAACTACATGATAAGATAAGGAAAACAACAAGGTCCTAGATGAAGCCTGTTATAACCATGGCTGTTTTAGAGTAAGCAGACACTACCAATTGAAGCACCATATTATTCCACTTAAGACACTGACATTCTTTAGTGACTTTCAGAAATTGATCTATTTATGTCTATGCAGGTGTGCACACACAGCTCAAATCATCCTGCTTGGTCCTGCCTTGTGTCAATAGCATCCTAAAAACACAACCCATGTAACAACTTACATATTCTACTGACACCACAAAATATTTCAGCAGTGTTTATTCAGGAAGAGATTTTTACATCACAGATTGCCGAGCTGCAGAAAAATAAGCAGCACAGAAATCAGGTTGAAATACCAAGACCAGTAACTGCAGCCCATTCTACAAACACAATCAAGAGACATTCTTCTTTTTTCTCCCACCTGCCAGAAGTCAAACTTCAGGGTAGTTTGTGTATTTACATGGTCATGGTGCAGGCATTTACATCAACTACTGCATTAGGTCACCTTGCAACAAACAGATAATTTGAGAGCCAAAACAACTGCTCATTTACAGCAGCACTAAAATGGTTTGCTGAAACACGTGGTGGAAGAGATTTAGAAAGTTACTTTCATAAAAGTGGTAGACATTTTAGTCATTACTACATTAAGCATGTTATCTCTGGATGCTTAATTGAATAAAACCCCAGCTGGAACATTGAACCTCCACTTAAAAGAAACCTCTAAAAATAATCACGCTACTCTAACTCAGGAATTCCTAAGTTTAGTTTTCCCTGGGTACCATCATCACAGAAGGAATACTAATGTACAATACTAATGGAAGCTGCAGGTGTAGGAGTGACATTTAACTGCCTAAACAACCTCTTCCTTCCACAGGAAATAAGTAGATAACTAGATTTTCTATATCTCACTGCTGACATGCACACCACTGTTTGGGAAACTCCAGTTTAATAACCATTTATTTAGAAAAAGCAGTTGTATTCAGGAAAATATTTGGAAAATATCTGCTAACTGAAAATTTCTAAAACTTCTTTGCCCTGAAATGCAAAAAGTCTCTAATCTTCTCACAGGACACAAAAAATACCACCAGAAAAAAAAACCAAAACAACAAAAATCAAAAACCAACAAAAACAAATCACCACCACAGAAAACACCAAACCAAAAAACACAAAAGACAAAAACAAAACAAACCAACCCCACACACCCCAAACCAAAAAACCAGACAACCAAAAAAAAAAAAAACAAAACCCTCAAAAATTCCAACAACAATATTATCAGCTGTTGAGAACCTACTGATTTCAAAATGAGCAAGAATGAAGAGGAAATTCCCAGAGTCAGACCAGAGAAAATATGTGCAGAAGTTATACACCAACAGGCAAGGAGAGGTTCACCTAGCATACAAACTTCCATAGTTATTAAAATAAACTAACACTTTTTTCATTTTAGTTTGGTTTTCAATCTGCTCCTACAGCTGTGAACAACTTCGGATTTAAAATAAAACATGAGTCTTCTCTGCTGCTTTAAAAAAAAATCCAGTGAACAACCATTTCCAGATTGAGAGTTAATTATTTAAGTAGTACATTTTACTAAGGCACCAAAATTCATAAATTCATGCATTTTCCTTTTCCTCCAGATTCTTTAAAAGTGAATAACAGAAAAAAAATAATATTCTACATTATTTATGTGTATTTAAACAAAAAAATCCCTTTATAATCAGCTGCTTATTCAAGGTCACAAAACCTATCTGAAAATCCACTGGTGATGCAGGTCAAGACTGAAAAGGCAAGTGAGACATATCCAAATCTAACATCTGACTCTTTCCTGAGCAACCTAGCAGAGAAAAGAGCTCCTGCCTGCCAATAATTTGGAAAATACAGGTTCCTTTTTTCCCTAGCTTGTTAGCAGAAATACATTAAAATTTAGAGGTCAAGTTTTACCTTAATTGGTGAAGCAGCACAGGCTACGAGTGCTTGTTTTGACGAGCCCTTATTTAGCTCCTTACATGTAAAGGGAAAAAACAAACAAGCATCCCCAAACAAAAAACAAAACCACAAATAAACAACAAAAATCAAACCAATAAACAAAAAACCCACCAAAAAACTCCTCAACAAATGAAGAGCACAAGGAAATTACTTGGACTAAAATGGGAACAGGACTGATGGTTCAGCAAACCTAGGACACTAGAAATAATTCCCAAAATTCAGTTTAAATTTCACAGAATTGAGAATGATTTTTTTTTTTTTCCTAAACCATGACCAAATATATTCAGGTACAATGCCCTTCATCACCCTGTTTTCAAGCCATCAATCCCACTACCAATAGCAAATGTATGGCCCAGTTCTGCATCCATGTTCTCTTTTTCAGGCTTTCCCATGCTCTTTCAAATCATGCTGCATTAGACCTTCCTGACATTCATGCAACTCCTACAGCACTTGGCAGGCTGGCAGGCACACAGCAGCACACAGGCATTTAGGAAACAATGCTATGGATGGAGGCCTAAGAGCACAGCCCAGCTCCCATTCTTCTGGCTCTGCAGGAAGAACAGCAGCAGAGAACAGTATGAGCCTATTTTTAACAATAAAACAAGCCAACACGACTACACACACGGGGAGACCCACAAAATAGAACAGTGCCATTTTTATGAAACCATTCTTCAGAGGAGGAATAAAAAAAGAAAGCTTTAAACCAATTCTTCTTACTTGCAAGGTCATGGTCTGGAGTCAAGGTATAAACTAATAAATCCTATCTAGTCTGTCCAAATAACCCAGCACCATACCTGCAAGCAATTGACAGGTTACAGTTAGGTAAAGTGAGGCAATATTTATAGATTGAGTGGAAGAACTGCCAGGCTGAGGCATTTGACCATCAGGTTATTGTCTGGGTTTGCAGCATGGCTCCTGGCTGTCCCCATGCCTCTGAAAATCAGGCAACTGCAGTGACCAAGAGGATGCATTACTGTCACCAAATGTTGGCATATGCTCACCAGCCAAGCCTGGGACAATTGAAAGAAGTCATCTACAGGTAGAATACTACAAGGGCTACCTGGAGCTATTTCAAGCCTGCCATGGCATTTGTTAGCTTATTAACAGATCCTAAATGCATATTTAATGTAATATTTCACTCTTCTCCACATTCTAGCTCTCAAGCCTGCTTTTCCTCTGTTTTGAGAAGCAACTGGCTCTTGATCCATGTTGAGAAGTTGGAACTGAAAGAGAAGGCTGGTGTTAAACCAGTTTGCATATTCCTAGTCCAAAGGAGAATTATCATCTCCATCTGCATGTGAGAGCTGGAGGTGCCAGGGAGGTATGCATACATTTGAGTGTAGGGAGTCACAACTGTTTTCCCATTCAAAGCAAAACCTTTTTGACATTTTCTCAAATAGTTCAGAGCTCCCTGCTGTTTACAGAAGTCACTAAACTGGAATTCAGAAGACATGTAAGGAAAAATCAGAAAACCCATTTGAATTAAAGGAAGGGCAGTCGCACTCCATACACCACAAAGGACAGGAACTATTGAAATTGGAGCAGATCAAATTGTTTGATGCTTTTTTAAGGCATTTCAGACAGGCTTTGGAAGGAACATCTTATTACTGGAGACATCAATTTGACTGTCTATAACTCAGCACTTTAGAAAGGCTAGAAAAGTACTCAGACCAAGCTACTTCTCATTTAGGAATATCCTCTTTCACTTTTCATTAAAAGGGAACTAAACATACCAGGATTTTGTGTTCCAGTATCTGCAATAGAGACCAATGATTGCAAAAGGAGCTAAGGTCTTATTTTTAGCTTTTTGAGTCTTATTTTTAGCTTTTTTAGCTTATTTTAGACTTTTTCTACGGTTTAGGCTAAGTATAGAATGCCAGGTGAGCTGAACACCATGAAGTTGGTTCACAGCTGCAAGCTTCATATTTGCAGTGAGAGCAACCCAAAAAGACAAATACAGCCTTTAGCCCAAAGGACCAACATTCCTGCTAATGGAATTGATATAATCTTGCAGTCCAGTAACCAGGTCCAGCATCAAAAGAATAAATTACAAACAACATACACACAAAATTTCCTATCTTCCAGGTATTTCACCAAATGTTGTGAACCCGCATCCGTCCTCAGCAACAAATAAAATCAAATAAATTTAGGCAAGAGCTCATCTCTATCCCCTACACTTCATACTTTTTAGGGACCAAGCAGTAGCACTGCTTGTGTCAGGTACTATTACAATGTAAAGCTATTTACCTACAACATCACCCACACAACAGCAATGCAATCTGTTGTCCTTCATCTGCCCTTGTAGTATCCTCATACAAAACAGGGGGCTTGGAAGGAATGATAAACTTGGCTTCTGTTTAGCTTCTGGGCACAGGATCAGCTTTCACAAGTAACCCACTGAGCAGAGACCCTTCGTCACAGTTTATTCTCCTGGTTCCTAGCTGAATCATCACCATCTCAAAATGAACAGCAAAAAGACTAGTGTCAAGCTGACAAAATTGGAATAACCACCAGTCATCCCATTCTGGGATACCATACCAGTAACAGATTGATGGATTAAGCAGGCAGAGGTTAGCATCCTAAAAACACTGCAGACTGCTGGGGTCATGCCACATTTCTCTTGCACTATAGCTACCATATTCTTAAATACAACATTGAGAATGAAGTGTGGTGGGTACACAGTTCTTTGGTCAAGGGTGAATCTCAAGACATTAATATTTCATGTTTGTCAAATCCTTAACATTCCCATATTTCTCAAACACTAGAAACACTGGTACAGTATTATATTCACTTGCTCAAGTCCTGAAATATCCTATCAAGTGGTGTTTTTTTTTCCTATTTCTAGCAGTATTACTTCTATTAATTTCAGCTTTTAGAAAAAGCTACCAAGAATGCATCAGTAATAGTAAATTAAAAGAATTAGTAGTCTGATCATATATCTATTATTGCAATTAAGGTATCAAAAATAAAAATCAGATTTTAATAAAATAACTCCAAGACCTGAAAATTTTGTCTCTATTTCAGTCAAGCAAAAATCACACCCTTGTGTATTCATTGAGGGATGAGTAAAATTAGCTCAGTTTTTCAAACATCAAGGATGCTATTAAGGGCTAATTTGTAGCCATTTAAAGCCTAGAATGCAACAAGGAATAAAAAATACAAGACAATTGAAGAAAAACAAACTTCAAATAAGCTTAAAAAAATTATACTTAAAAGAGTTTCCAGCACCAACATCATGATCCCAGAGTGCTGATGATCTGAACAAAGCCTAAGTGTTTATTCAATTCTAGTTTAGAATGCAGAAATCATAGTTCCTAATGCTCATATTCTTAAATAATTCCTGTTATCTCTTGATATTTCATGGTTTTTGCAGACAGCCTGTAAAGTTATCAAGTACACAAGTATTTTGCAGATAAGCTTCAGGCCATGTTAGCAGCATAATACAGAACACAAGACACCTCCCCTCACTTTTGCATACTGGGGTAGTACTAGCTGCAATCACAATTGCAGAAAAAAGCAGCACAACTCACAGCCTTTTCTAATCCTCTTATAAGCTACATGTTTCTTTACATACCACTAAGATCCCCCCGCCTTTGATAATTAAAAATGAAATTTTCCAAAAAATCTAACTTACTTCCTCTCACTGGAATATTTTTACCTTTTTGTTCGCTAAACTGTTGGGTTTACGTCACTTGGAAATGAAGAACCAGCATTAAGCATCACTGATTAAAACCCTTGAGCCAGTATTCAGCAAGGGACTGCAATTATTTTGCAGGTGGAATAATGAACTTGAGATACTGAGGCACAGGATTTCCTTAGTTTCCTTAGTGCTTGCTTCTAGTTACAATGAACTTCATGCTACTCATTGTGCATATTGTGAATTCCATATTTAAGTTATTTTTAACTTAGGCTACTTAACACAACACATTATCTCTGCTTTTTAGAGTTTATCTTCTTCCTATGCCTTTATTAACTCATAGAGCCAGAAGCAAGTCAACACTATGTTAAGGGATTATTTAATTTTTACTTCTTTTGATATTTGGGGGTTTTTGGATAGTTTTGGGGTTTTTATATTGTTGGGTATCAGAACCTTTCAATTTCAGCTAGATTTTCAGCATGTCTGATGATCAGGCAGGAGTGTCAACAACTCAGTAATAATAAATAGCTTTAGTCTCTCAGTCTCAAAATAGCATTTTGGAAGAAGCTGACTTTCCTTTTCAGGTTCACATCTGCATTGTGACTATAAATACCACATTCCAGTCTGCACCATGAAAAATATCACTCTGCAAACACTCCAACAGCACCACTAGATTTGGCCACTTTAGAATATAAACCAGAGCCATAATAATGATTATGTTGTGAGACATGAAACTCTTACTTGATAAACTTCATGAAAAATGTCCTACTGTGCAATCTTCTACATCAACTATCTACACTGACCTGAAATTTTAGCTACTTCATTACATATAGATGGCAGCATTTCTGGTACGCTTTTGTGGGGTTTTTTGGGAGGGTTTTGGTTTGTTTTTTTTCCCTCTTCTCCTTTCACTTTGAAATACGCTGTGCAATCCCCAGGCATTGAAACCATAACAGAAGGATAGCAGGCCATCTATGTGCCAAGGATGCTCTCTCTGCCATCTCTACAGGTCACTAAATGCCTTCACAGTCATTCCTATGAAATGACCCACATTTTGCCATTTATAAGCTTTTGGGGAAATCTGCAGTTAAATGCTGTCCTGCAGAACAGGAATTTAGCCAGAGTCTACCACAGATCTCAGGCAGGATGCCAGGCAAATCACTTAAAATCAACCTTTCATAGGATCATTAGGCTGTGTCTGTACTGGGCCAATACAGAAAACTGAAGCAACAAAATCCATCCTCTGAATGCTTATTTAGACCTTCCTATGTAAGCTTTTACAATTCTTCTCTTATATTTTGCCAAAGATTTGCTTCTGCAGACATACCTGAAAAACTAAGATGCCACCCCTACAACACTTTAATTATTTGCCTGAACACTGTAGTTACAAGCATCTTGAAAAGCCACAGAAGAGAAAAATATTTATGCTTTTCTCTTCAGAGAAAGACTTTAATAGTACTCCATAAACACAACCTGGCCTTTTGAGCAATGAAGCTAGCCCAAAACATCAAACAGCTGCTCATTACAGAGCAATCCATCTTGAGATAAATCTTGCAGAAGATATACGGTCGTGCAATTAAACTCTATCACAATGCACTTATAAAGAGGTGAAACACTATTTCTAATCATATGAAAAATCCACAACCCCTTTATTGGTCTCCAGAGATTTTTTTCAAAATACGCAAATTAAAAGGAAAAGAATAATCAGAAGGGGCCAAACCAGGAATGTGGTTTCAATAAGCACTAAAAATAAAGGTGCCTAACAACAAAAGAAGATAGTATGTATCAAGTCCCAGAGCAAGGTAATTCATCAAGATGAACAAAGTCATAACCATCAGCAGCTGTAACACCAAACAGGTCGCTACTACCTAGACTGAGCTTTTTCATACACCTATATTTTTTTTTTCAGATATGTATATACAAATGAGCAAAAGCTTAGCAACAGTAGTCATCTGATAACAACACCACACCTGTTTTCCACAACTTATTAGTGATGTGTGATGCTCACTCAACGGACAAGTAACTCATTATATGAGTTTAAAAAAAATACTGATGATCTCTTCCAGTAACAAAAAAATTATTTCTAGTATAGTTCTAGACTTCTTAGGAAAGCATGCCAACAGGCACCAATACACGTCAAACTAAAATAACCATATTTGAACAATCCTCATTCAAGACTTTTCCTCAACATACCACTCATTTAGTTTTTTTTCCTGGGAGGGAGGGGACCCCTAGCACATGGTCACAAATCTTGGTGAATTAAAATATGGTAAGAACAACCCAAAAATTTGACTTGCTGCTTCCAATATTTTTCAGTAATTCAAACAGGTTGAGTACATCAAAGATTGCAGCATCCATGACCACTAAAGAAGTTTCACTGTGCCAGCAGTGAAACCTGTCCTTTTTTTAGCAGACTTTATTTCAATTACACCTGAATTTAAAATATACTTTCTTACAGGTTGACCATACTCCAACGTATTGTGCAATTCATGAGTTGGCAATCATTACACAGTCATATAAGAACTATGCATCTCAAGTTCCATTTTTACAAGACATTATATCTGTCAATTTTTTAATTTTGCTTTTTTAGTTGACTTTGAGTAAAGTTCCTACAAACAACAAATACAAAGGAAAAAGAGAAATGAGATTGAAAGCTAACACCTTCCAAGGCCCAAGCCTACAATGGGAACCTTCAAGCAACTAGACCTTCATGTGATTTTTTCCACATAATAAACCAGGTATAAGATGCAACACGTGAAGTTTATCAGGAGATTTTTTGAACATCCACAAAGCAATATTTTTTGAAACACTGTTCATCTTCCTAAAATTTAAGATTAGGAAAATTATAATAAAAATCCCACAAAGCTGGTTGAGAGGAGACTCCTATAACCAGCAATGACATAGCCAAATAGAAGGAACCTAGTGAAGATGTCCCCTCACTGGAAGTGCTCGAGGCCAGGCTAGATGGGGCTCTGAGCAACCTGCTCTAGTAGAAGGCATCCCTGTCCACGCCAGAGTGGTTGGAAGAAGATGGTCTTTAAGGACTCTTCTAAACCAAACTATTCTAAGATTCTTTTAATTACACAAAATCTGGTCAAGTACATCAAATACAACATCTAAGCAGAAGTATTTTTGCAACAATCCTACTTTCATTTCTCTGCCATCTTTCACCCACAGCATAATTTTACTACCTGTTAAACAGATAACAGTAGTTGTGTATCAAGGAATATAATTTTCAAATATGTGCTTGTAGCACTGCTTCAAACTCTTCCAATTTATGAAATATGAGGTTTGTAAAACCAATACACTTGATTGATGGTGTGAGTTTATTTTTTACATCTAAGAAAATCTAGGAAACACAAGAGCCTATTTTACTCTTCCTCTCTCCTCTTTACCATGATTAACACGATGGCCAGTTTGCATACCATTTTCACAGAACAGTAGATTTAAACCATATACCCTCATTCCCTAATTAAACTAGTGTGAAATTAAGATGTAACAGCATTAAGTAAAATTAATTCACAGAAATTTGTGAAACCTTGCACAGTAGATTTTTGCATTCAGCTCCAGACTGGAACTGAATTTTGCATTGTTCCAGCAAATCAAGCTATGAGACTCTGGATGGGGATGTCACAGAAGTAATTAAGCCTCTCCCCTTGAAATAAGTTCAAGTCAGATATTAATAAAATATTTAGAATTCTGGGAAAACACTAACATGAAAATAACTCATTACCAGAAATGATTAATTCAAGAAGTTTTCCTCTTAGGCAAAGTAAGACAAAGTCTTATCTTCCCTCTGAATGGCAATTTTACATCTTTCAGTCTCACCTTCCAAGGAAAATAACATCTACCTGGTGAACAGGCATGAAAAGTTTCATTGTCAAAGCAATGATTTCTGCTGACCTAGTTCAACAGTTTAGTTATAAAATTCTATATAGTTTTTAAATTAAGTCTTTTTTCATGCAAAATCTATAACTGCATATCAGACAATATGATTTCTTCCTCTTGAATATATGGGGACATTTGTAAAGGAATACCCTTGACCTTTTTCCTTTTACTATTCCTACATTTTAGTCCACTCTCCATTCTGGAGAAATTAATCTCTGTGATTTAAGTAACCCAAAGTTATACAGTTGGAATATGACAGAGTTTGTAATGTAGAGTTTCTAAAAAGCTAGCCTATTTTTTTCCTTTATCTATAAGCACTTATTGAACATCAGTTAAACTTGTTCTATTACTAGAGTAAATCTAGAACTTTCCACTGGCATTCTTTGGAGAGTAGAAAGAGCAGAAAAACCCCATACATATGCAGCTTTTTCATTTTATTCCTATTTGCAAGCTCAAAGTATCCTATTCTATTTCAGCTTCTTCAGTGCTTGAGTTTCAGGAGGAAAGAAGGTGGGTTTTGTTTGGGTTTTTTTTAGATTAAGTTCTAAATATTTCATGAACAAACGGTTTGGTTACATGAACTCCCCTTTACTTAGAATGTAATTAAAAAGGGAAAGGAACAAAACAGTCTACAATAAGGAACTGTGATATGTTGCTACATGTGAAAGAAAAATTCACTGGACACATTCTAAAACATTTCTAGATTACTTTATGTATTTCTACACAATCAACACTGAATTCTTGCAAAAAAGAAAAAAGTTCTTCCTTCAAAAAGTTCCTGCTATCACCTCTTCCCTTTATTTACAACTCTTCAAGTGTATCTGCTGAACATACTGTTCACATTCCCGTGCACATGCTAAGACACAGTAGTCACAGAACACATACTCATAAATAAACTCAAGAAACAAATTTTAAGATTGAAAACTATATTGAATCATATAAAATCTATCATAAAGATTTAAACACTTTAACTGAGCAATAAGGTTCTACAAATTTTCACAGAATCTTTTAGTCATGCAAAACCTAAATTTCTAATTCCTGACACCTGAGGCCTTGTTAAATACTGTTTGCTCGTCTGCTTATGAATGCATTTTTCCCAAACAATAAACACAGGCAGCCTATGGGATTAAAGCATGACAAAGGTGTAGCTGACTCATGGGATCAATTAGAAAGCAGCAGTACTTAGCCTTTTGTTCATTCCATGTTTTACTAACAGTTTCTGCATTTCAGCATAAGTGTATCACAGATGTTAAACGCCATGCTACAAGGCAACAGTACAGTAGTACCACACAGCAGACACGCCAAATCTATTCTTATCATCACCTACAATTGTATCACTTGTTATACAGCTTACATATTGCTTTAAAGTTTTAACAAATGCATAATGATTTTAACTGAATGCTCAAAGCATCCTGCCCAACCCAAGTATGTCAACATTTCTTCAGTAAATTTTTAACATTCAAAAAGAAGCTACAGAGTTGCCTTTTCTAAGCTAAAAACGATTTTAAACACAGCCACCGACATTAATGCCACCTCAGAGACAGCTTTCCCTCCAAGCCCGCTATTAAATCCACAAGCAGGAAAGGCAGTGAGCAAGACGACAAGCAGTTTCAATCTACATGCAGTTTGCCCGTGACAGGTTATTGATAGAACAAACAGAATTTGCAATACTTACTGAGTGCTTCTCCTGCTGGCCCATAACTCCATGGTTAGCTGGGATTGCAAGTGGTTTCATAATGAAGAAACATAAGCTGAACTGAATTTACACATCATGTACCAATATCTTATGGATGGCAAGTCACCCTCTACAGCATCAAATTAAAAGAGGTGGAGGGGATGAAGCCAGGCTGGAGCTAAAAGTGTCACTACTGGTAAGCTCAAAACCCCCCTCGCACTTGTAGTGCAGAGCAGCAATCCGAATGACAGCGTTAGTCTCCATTTTTGCAACACTGAAAGTCCAAGCATGTCAGGACGTACAGAGCCTGATGAAACCCTACATATCCAGCATCCATTCAAGGGAACAAAACCATTCCCTGAGCCTTCGGAATGGGGAAGGCGGGGGGGGGGGGAAGGACAAAAAAAAAGCTAAAATGGCTGACTGCACAGAGATTCCCTCAAAAAGGCTTAATACAGTATTATATTGGTGAGGGTGCAGGAACCAGCCTCCAGCACTCAGCCAAGCATTGTTAATACTCCTGTTTCATTTGCAATCACACACTCACAAACGCAGCCTCCCCCTCCCACCACCACTACCCTCCACTCCCCCAAAATCAGGGCAGCGCACGCGAACAGGGACCTCCTCCCCTGGCTGCTAATGATGCTGACAGAGTAGTGACCAGTGATCTCTGCTCCACTCAGCTAACCAAGTTTGCACAATTAATCTCGGCAGCATGACATTGATGGACATTTAATTTTATGATGCCTGTTTCCTCACAATCAAGACAAGCACTTTTACCGCCCAAAGAGCCAGCAACAAAAATACAGCACAGTTACACACACAAAAACCCAGAGAATCATGAGTCTGAATGCAATACGCCAATATAATTACGTTATTGTGCTTACTTTGGAAGACCATGGCTGCAGGCAGTTGGCATAGCAACGCACAAGGAAAGCCATTTCCTGGGTAGAAAGAATGCTTCCTTTTTTAAATAAAAAATTCCTCTTAGGATACAAACGGCATTGCTGCTTCCTGCAGAAAGCAAAGACACTGAAGTCTGTCTCTTAACCTGCACACAGGCACACACTCAATGCAGTTCGAGTGATGTAAGTGGATTTCTCTCTCTCTCTCCTCTCCCTCCCTCTCCCTTTATCCACAGAAATATTCGAGTCAAATGGAAGACACATTCCTAGAGGCTTGCCCCCTCTGATACTTAACTGTTTCACTCATTAAGGTGGAGATGGACAATGCAGATAAAACAGCAAGCTCCTGCCTGTGTCTGGCATCAGCCTCGGAAGATCAAGGCATCCCCAGAGGGGAGGGATCCGTTTGCTGCTGGCTCCTAAGAATATCACTGAAGTCAGTGGTGGGAATGAGGACCCACGTTTACCTCACCAAATCCCAAAATGAACACGACTTTTCAAGAAGATAATGTTAGAACAGAGACATCACCTCCCTTTCCCCTCCACCCAAAAGAGAGCTGCTGCAGAGCTGTAAACATTTTTATCACGTATTTATAAACAGTGCACTGAATGAGCTCTCTCAGATTTTCAGCAGCTTTGCCCTTCCACAGGCCAGAGACATCCATCCAGGGGTGTGGGAGGTACATGTGCACACACCTTTAACAAACCATTTCTGCCTTTCTGAATGGAGATCCTGCTCCTCCTTGCACACTGAGTACACAAATTCTACTAAAAACACATGGGTATAAGGACTGTGGAAGAGACTGACATAACCATGGCATTTATCATTTTCCCCTCAAAATGTAATTGTATCTTAAACTCAGAAATGTCCCCAGTAATTCCCATCTACACTACAGCCCTTCCCACGCTGTACCAGCAAAATCATACTGCAGAGGAGCTGATTGGTAACGGGGATGTGCTCAAGCAATAAATTTTCAGCCCCATACAATGCACCTCTTAAGTGCCACAGGTTTGTACCACTTGACATAGGAGTGACCAAGCCAGGGACATGACACACTTCTATTAGGCTTCAACATTAGTACAGTTCTCTGTAACATCCTCACAACGCTTTCTTTAAAATCAGAGACCATCTGGCCTTACAATAACTTCAAAGGAATTTTTTCCCAACAATGAGAACAGAAGAAAAGACTTAACAGTTGTTAGAGAGGCAAAATACACAGGAAAAAAATTGGATACTACAGAATACTATGTCATACAATCTGCAGCTGCCTTCCACCAAATAAACATGTCCACTAATAATGAGTTTAGTTTGTTACACATTGATTTCCTTCACTCCTGGCAATGACTGCAAGCAAATGAGGTTATAAAAATCAGTGGAAATGAATTCTAGCAACAGCAAAAAAGATCCTGAAATAATCCAGTCTATTTTTTGCACAATTATTCAATGGACACAGTTTCATATGCAGCACTTTTTAAATTGAATGTATTTACATTTATGTAAGTTTAATGACACTTATGCCTTTGGTCCTCAATATATTCTAAAAGATAAGTTGTCCTTTAAATTATTCAATTTCAGCAATTAGTTTAGAATTTTGAATGTCTCTGCCATGTGCCAGTGCAACTAACAGATGATTTTAAAACATTAAATGATGCTTAAGCCCTGTAAAATAGTTTAATGCTGAGCACAATCAATTTTCTGATGAAGTCCTTATTAGAAGTAGCAGAAGTTACAAATTCTAGGAAGCTTAGGCAAACCCCCTCTAGTACAAAATTCAAAAATATTACTTGTTGACAAAGCAATTAAAACCCTCCTCAGTCTGACTGGGTGGCCTTGTGGTTAACACCATGAGCAGAATTTGAGTATTTTATGCCCATGTCAGGAAAAAAAAAAAAAAAATGAAGTTCTGCCAAAACAGAAACATCTCCCCAGCACAGGAAGGCAGCACATCACTTTCTGAACTCTGTCACACACACAACTATCAACATGCATTCTTTCTGCACCAGTTGATATTTCCAGCTAAAATCCAGCATAGGTTTTTGTGCCATAAGCCTTCACAAATAATATGGAAACATAATTAAACCCACCAAAATAGCAGTGAAGCACAAAACATCTAACACTGCCATGAAACACTTTCTTACACTTATGCTGGTCACCACTATACACCTCTACTCATCTGTTAGTACATTAAGCCAGTACTTTGTACATGAATGTAAAAAATTTTATTAACTTAATGAATTTTAATTGATGCTTACATGCATCGGACTGACAAAAACTTTGTGGTTTTCAAAATAGAAAAATCAGCCTCTTTACATTCAAAATGCAAAAACTGACATTTATGAAATTAGGTGAAGAAAACACCACTCTCAGACAACCAGTGAGTCAAAACAGTTTTAAAAAATAAATGGTCACTTCCATTTTTCTGCTCCTTCCTCCCCAGCTGCCACTATTTCCAGGTATGGTGCGACTGTACGTACTGTCCATTTTCAGTTCAGAAAACACATACAATTTATTTTCATAAAAAATATAAAGAAGAAGTCCAGTGAATTGATATAGGTTACAGTGAAAAATCATTAGAATTTAAATCAGTGTAAAACATGAGAACAATGTATTATGGAAAGCTTCTATCATAAAGAAGTATAAATACATCACTGAAAACCAACCTGAGACTTCCTGTTCACAAATTTTTCAAAACCTATATAAGAACTCCTTGCTTAGATTTAAAAGTTTGGGGGGGTGGGGGAAACGGCAAGGCAGGTTTTCAAATGTTTTTAGGCTACTAAAGTGAAATGTTAATAAACCAACATGCAATAATTGCACATGATGAGCTATCCCTTGCTGCTTCCAAAATACTATATTTTTTAAAAGAAATCTAATGTCCCTTTTATAAATCACAGAAAAGAATGCTAAAAAGCTATTTCAAAAGCAACTACAAATGTATAGACATCCTAGGACTACCCCACAGGATTAGGGATTCACAAACAAAACAGAATTCTAGGTAGAAATTGGTATAGATCTCAGCAGGATGGATCGTCTGACTGTAATGTCTCACAACTATTTTAAATTCTAGAACACTATATCACATGGATATCATTCTCCTAAGCAGTGCCAACAAAGCCTGCAGTAGTAAACCTTTTCAGGTTAATGACAAATGCTGTAACAACAGATTACCTCAATTCCTCAGTTTCAAGCAAACTCAAAACTATTTACAGAACTACTTAAATTTTTATATAGATTACATACAGAGACCATTCTTCTCCTGAAGTACCTCAAAATCAGAAATTATCAGCACATTTTCCCCTTCCCTTTAAACACAATAAAGTATCATTTCCTTCTTGTTGAAATGCCTAGTCAAAAACCAACAGAACAGTCTAAGGTCACCAAATTTACTGCCACTGCATGATTCCATGCAGTAGCTAAAAAAGCCATTCACAGTGAAGGGACAATTACATAGATATTACACAGCTGTGTAGGTAGAATAACAGACAGCTAAATTGAAGAGTGCAAGAACGGAGTATGTAATTTTAAGGAAAATAAGGCAGAGCTTTCTTCTCTTTCCACTGTCCTCCTCACTTGGAAAGAAGTGGAAGTTTAAAACTTAAATTTAAGCTCAGGGCTATTGGACACAAAACTACTAAGCTCCCAGGAGCATGCTTCTGAATCTTGTAATGCTGGTGTTCTCTGCCTCCCACTAATCTCACCAGAGAGATTACTATGCAGCAATCTGTTGCTCCCATAAGATTTAAGAACAGAACCAACAGAAAGCACTAAAATCCCAGAAGAATAATTCACTCAAAATGTTACGATACACTTAAATGTCCCATACTATACATAAGTCTTATTCTAAAGTGTTCAGACAAATTTACTACCAGCAGTTTAAATCTCTGACCTGATTTCATGCAAGCAAGTTTCTATGTACCAACATAAAGCAGACGTGGGACAGTCTAGGAATACCTATCCCTACTAGTATTTTCCCAAGAACTCTGAGAACTTTAGATAAAACTGTTGAATAAAAGGAAATTACCAAATATGTTCTCCAAGGTACTAAAATATCACTCTGGCCAAAACACACTTAAAGTAACAGTATTGCCACGTTATTTAATTTAATTTTTAAAAATAAGGCTGTGGCACTGCCACACTGTAATGATGTTCACTGCACAACTGGTGACACCAAAGCAAGACTTACTATGGAGTGGTGTGTGCTGTTTAATAACACATTTACTAATGTTACAGGCCATTTGAACAAATGCCCTGTTGAACTGCTGCTGCAGATGAATCTATAATCCAGATCTTTAAAATAATGGCAAACCCAGAGCAGTCAGGCTGCTGCCTCATCTGGGTGGATGTGCCATAGACTGCCAATCATCCCTCTGACAGGAGACTCATTTGTCACCTTCTGTGCACAGCTCTGCTTTCAGTACAGTAAATGTTTTATTTGCATCCCTCTTAAAATGTGAGCAAGTCATAGTGTTCATCTAAAATACTTGCCATTGAATTCTCTTTGATTCGACAACTATGTTAAACAGATACAAAGGAAACCAATGGATGGTCACTCATCCAAACTGTGACAAGACATTCTATTTCCAGAATATCTAAATTAGATCATAAAACTGACTTGAGCAAAGGCTCATGACAGCACAGAAACTTTTCTCTGGATTCCATAATTATTTATGCTCTTCGCCTAACAATGCTTTTAGGAAAAAACCCAACAAAACAAACAAAAAAACCCACACCAAAAATAAACATATCTTTTATGTCCCTGCTAATGTATAATATGTATGTTTGTGAAGTCACTTTATGTGATGTTTAACTGATTTGCCTATGATTTTTACATAAAACAAAGCACTTGTTCTTACCCAAGCCTGAAGTTGAATGCATATTGTCATGGCTTTAAAACTATGCATATTATCATTATTAAATGTTAAAAATTAGGCATAAAATTTGATCAATGGTTTCAGTTGGCAGGATGGCCACAGATTAGTTTCATTTCCTTCACTGTTTCAGTACTTTAGAAGTGGGAAAAAATGCATTATATCAGGATAGATGTAAGTTTTTCCCCAACATTTGAAAAATTTTTTCGCATCGTTGTTATAACCAGATTTAACAATTAATTACATCAGAGAACATGAGAAGGTGCTTTCTGTTGTTAAACTGGGGAAAAAAGCATTAAAGCCAACAGCAAACACACTTTTAAGGTCAAGAATCATGATCTCAAGCATAGAGGTGTAGCAAGTTGTCTTTACTGGGTCTAAACAGCACTCTGACATCCACACCTGCTGAGGACAAGGTTCACTACTGAAATACAAATCAGACCACTGTCTGAGAAGAAAAACAAACTAACAAAATATCCACAAAAACTCCCAAATATCATCATGTCCATACCAATTTCACAGCAGGAATCCAGGGACACAAGTCCTTCACTTATGCAAGGCAACCCTAACATTTTACACTCTTTGCTGTGTAACAATGTAGGAAAACTTCATAGAAGATGGATAACTACCTCTTTCATGGGCATCCTACTGTTGGACTGTTAAAATGTGAAAACAAAACTCAGGGATTTTTCTGAGGTCAATCAACTGTCCAAATTCTACATTGTTAAGGTTATTAGCAGCCCCATTGAAACCTGCTACCTGAAATACACTGACATTATTTTCATTACAAGGATGATTGTTGTGGCACAGAACTGAACATATCTAAGACCAACCAAGGCATGGAACAATTATTTAATGTCTCAATATGAAATATTAATGGCTCAAAAACAAACAATCCCCAGATTTTTCAGTCTCCTGTAAATGCTAGCTGGTTTTCTGTTGATTTTTATTGATTATTGATTCATTGGGTGACTTCAGCAGTAGTGAAGGGGCAGCATTTTCATTCTAAGCTAATACAATATGCTTTCTAACAGTTTCTTACTTAGAAGCATTAAGGGAGAATCTGAAATTCTGTTCATGGTACAGACGTAGACGGGGCCAGCAGAAAATCACCAGACTGCTCATCTTTTATAATGAGTACTTGGGCATCTCCCAGAGTAACTTGCTACTTATCTCTGGTGTTTTGAGGAAGTTTAACTTTGAAAGAGCTGGTTGCTGTTACAGAGAACAGCACTTCACTTGCTCCAGTTGTCTGTTGGAAGGAAATAACTCTTGTTTTTTTCTCTAGCCACAGTCTCATATCAGCAGACTCTCTGAAGAGCCTACTCCAGGGGCTCCCAATTAAAATCAACACTGAAGAGTTTACCAGTGTAAGATCATTTTCTTTTGGGAGAATTCTCTCCTTATGCCCCTGCATATCCTCTCCTGTGTAATGCACCATGCACTAACATATCCTGAGAGCTTTTTGCCCTGCCTTTAGCAGCTGTACAGAAATAATTCAACAAACCTCTTACTGGTAACAAACCCCATGCAGTTTCACGTGTTCTTTATATTCAAAATAACTGCCAAGCAAAATGAGCCAAATTGGTTTTATGTAGGAAAAGAGTCAAACAACGACATTATATCCTTCAAATAAAGAGTGCTTAATATAAAATCCTAAGAAACGCCCTTTCCCTTTCCTCTTCCCTAATCAAATAAATCAGGAAGCCAACTACCAGCACTTGATGGATGTCTCATTTTGCAAATATAACACTACATTTTCCACTTGCAATTACAAGATCAGCTACCTAGATATAGAATTGTTAAATAAGGATAGGTAGAGGTGCACCTACCAGACCGAGTTTTCCCTTGTAATACGGTTCTATACTGTTTTGTATTCCAAGACTGGTAGCAGAATTCTTACTTTAAAAGTGGTCTTTCGTGCACCACAGATCATTTGAAGACTTTAAAACTAGTTAGCTGAAGGCATTTACATTCAGCAAATTACAGTGTTCAAGAGTAACACGTAATTTAAAAGTAGAAGGAAGGAAAAGTAAAATACTCTACATTATAGCACACGCACACACATATGCATATAAAATAATAAAAAAGTGTAAGAACACAATATGGGTAGGTTTTCTGCCAGGCACATCAACAATACACGTAACACCTGCCAGCTTCTCCAGCTACATGTCAAAACTTTACTGTCTGAAAATTCAAATATAATTAAGGCTAACCACTCAATCTGAAAGCCCAGCTCGCAAAACCCATTACACATACAACAGAATACTAACACTTTAACTAGACCTTACATTTAAAAAAAGGTTTTTTCATGAAAAAAAAAAAATCAAATCTTTCCATTAGAAAAGTGTAAATACAAGGAATAATAATTAAAAAAAACTTTAAAAGTATGTCTACACAACAGGGTGGTGAAGGACAGGGAAAGAATTCACTCACAAACCTTGTGGTAAATTCAAGGTAACTAGCTTGCTTTACTTAGGACTTAGCTCTCCTGAACTGAACTGTCACCCATGAAAGATGCAAGTAAATGTAAATGCCATGGATAATGGAATTTGCCCTCAGCAGGATCTAGCTTGGGCACTGTAATACACATATCTACCCAATAAAGTTGAAAAGGGTTTACCCATCACACATTGGACACACTCCAGCAACTCAATGTCCTTTTTGTAGTGAGACCCAAAACTTAACAGAGGATTCCAGGAGTGGCCTCACTAGTTCTGAGTAAAAGGTGACAATCATTGCTGATTCAGGCCAGAATGCCATTTGCCTTCTTGGAACATGGAACATTACATTTTTCCCATGTTTCAATTCTATATTTTCTTAGTTGCTTAGGATATTTTAACTGCTAAAATTTTAGAGCTTTTTTTCATTTTAGAGCTTTGAAATTCACTCAGCAAAATGATAATGTCAAATTAGTCAAGTCAAGGCTTTATTAAAAGTACTCAGAAACATCTAATAATACTAATAATTTTATCTTTAAGTCACTATGTCAAGCTCAGGTTACATAACTGGCTCAGATACTTGGGGAAAAAAATGAACTGACAGCTTCTTTCCATCCTTTAGTGGGCAAATAACTGCACTACTACTACCACTCATGATACCTATCCATAGAGAAATGACAACATTGAAAGGATCTGTACTGGCATTCTACAAATACAATATGGCAGATCCCATTTCCCCCTATGTATTTTATATACAAACAGGGATTCTAACGGAACAACCCCATGAGGATATCCTTTTATATATATATTTGCTTTCTTAAATTTTCCTCTGCTCTAATCACAGAATCTACCGAGTTGGAAGGAACCCACAAGGATCAAGTCCAAATGGTAGAAATTCAGTATTTGCATTTCTTACATTGTACAATGATCAATTTAGAAAAGAGTTATGAAAAATCCATTTTTTCTGCTGCATGAACAACTTTCTGCTTTAATAACATACCTCACATTTAGTTTTATATTGTACATCTCAGAAAAACAATCTTTTATATAGTAGAAAAGAGCACATCACAAGTCAGTAACAGCAGTAAAATTATGGCACTCTGGAAAATCTATGCTATTATTAGCCAAAGTTTTACATACATGTGGTCATAAACTATTGGCAACTCTACAACCTGTAAACAGAACCTAGTGTCATGTAAAAGAAAAAAAAACCAAACCCCTCAGAAATATTACTGACACTTCAGTTGCAGAAAACACTGCATTACTTCAATGCTTCTCTGAGTTTTCAAATTGAATCACAATTACAAATCCATTTATGACATCAATGTGAGCCCTTCCAAAGGGAATGGAAGAACAGTAAATCCCAATGGATATAAGAGTTCTGCAGTAGGGATGATGTAATTTATAAAAATAGACAACCTCTGACAGAAGCTGCAAGTTGAGTAAATAACACACTGCATGTCATTAATTTTGCATTAGCTTGCCAATAGTAATTACTAAAAGGATGATGAACTAACAATTTTGCTTTGTTCTGAGTGCTACACAAAATAAAATGATAGCACTGTTCATATATTAATAAAAATACAAAACAATGCATAACTGCATAACAGTAACAGTCCCTTACAACACAGATGAAGGAAGGAAGCTGTGAGGCTAAAAAGGTGGTGTTTTGCCATAACACAGGGATGGGTATTACTTTTAGCCATTACAACATTATCAGTGGATATTTCCATGAAGAAACATTCAACTTCTGTTAAAAAAGTGGTTACCATGAGCTGCCCAAATCATCTCAAGCATTTCACTTTTCAGGTAAAATTATCCTACAATTTTTGTAGTGTCTCACTTCAAAATGCATCATGTATAACACAGTGACACTCTTTAGGAATTAACATTACTGGGTATGTTCAAATGTACAGACTACGTATATCTATTTAGTATTTTGTATTACTTCCCATTATGATGTACACACCAAGCTCATGTGAAACCATGAGCAGATCATCACCATCATGGAACAACAAAGCAGCTGCTTTTGAAATTACACACTGGATTTTGTAAATGAAGAAAAGCAAGTTAACAAATATCCTTTCCTGGTAAAAGGACACTCATGCTTGGCAGAAGAAGAACTAGCCCCTTTCTTTTATTAATGGAACAATCAATACAGTGCATTTTATTTTCAACATTAACACTAGAAATGCTAAATAAATTATTTTATACTGTTTTGTTATTAATACAGACAAATTTGTTTGGGCAAACAAGCATGCATTATTTATGCTAACATGTTTGAAATTTTGCATACCATGCTACTTCTCATCAGCAATAGTCTGCAAATTTAGGTGGGTACACAATTATGTTTTTCTGCTGACACTACTTAAGTTAATTTGTGTCATAACGAGGTACAGAGTGAGTTCAGTTCAACTTTTATTTACATGAGGCAACCTTCTTGCTTTCATTTTGCATAAGCCACAGTCAACTTCCTTCCCCTTCCCATTTTTCCTCAATCTGGGGAAAAAATCAGTTCCCAGCAAGTCACAATATTTCATCTATTTAAACAGGTCCAGGTACCACAACTCATACAAGCCTCTAAAGCCAAAACCCTCAAACATATCCTGCACCCCAAACATTTCTGACAACTGAGTGGATTTGTCCCCACTTGTTTCTCTAGGCACTTTCTTCCTTTCTAAATACATTTACAACACTTCTAAGGTCAAGGCTGCTTAAAAAATTGGTTTTCCCTCCAACCTCTCCACATCCTTTATACCTTTCCACAAAGCCAAGCTTTCATTGTGTCTATCACTCCTTCTTGCCCACTGTCCTATCAAATAATTTTCTTAGATGTGGTTCTTTCTTCCTGAAAGCAAGCTTTTCTTAATGTGAATACTCATGACTGAGTCTGTTGATTGTATTTTGTTTTATCAAGTGATCTTACATTAGAATGGAATTTCTAGATATTTCTAAAAATCATCAAGAACATTAAAAGATGTAGCTATTTCCAGGCTTAAAAGATTGACAGTGTTCCTTTAAACAGTTTTCTTGTAGATTGGGTATCTGGCAACTGCTTCTACTCATTCAAACAAATTTAAAAC
Source organism: Erithacus rubecula (assembly GCF_903797595.1). Lineage (NCBI taxonomy): Eukaryota > Metazoa > Chordata > Aves > Passeriformes > Muscicapidae > Erithacus > Erithacus rubecula. The sequence continues at coordinate 38,691,179 of NC_136687.1, forward strand.
AACTGAAATTCCACCAAGATAACTAAGTACATGATGGCACTGGTATCAATTTAGTATGTAAAATACAAAGCACTAACACGAATACAGTTTATCAAGCTACATTACAATACTGCCAAATCCACACTGTTGAAAAGCAAGCACACGTGAGGTATTTCATGATCATGGTCATATGTCCATGGAAGAATATGCAGCAACATGTATTTTATAACACAGAACATAAGCAAACATGCAGAGAAGCAATGGTATTTTGCTGGTTTGTAACATTAAACCTCATCCCAAATTATACTGACTTCTGTAACAAAGCACTAAAACTTAAATCAACTTCTTAGAATTCTTCTCTACTGTGTTAACAACCAGAAAACACTTCTTGTCATCTTATAAACTTCCACACCACTTCAGCAGCCACATACTGAATAAAGGAAAGCAACCAGAGTTTTGCATCAAATTCAGGCAGGAAAAAAAAAAAAAAAAAGTTTTTTTCTTTAAATCATTCCTAAATATAGCAATATGATCTATAACAGTTTTATAATGTCATTTTGCAGACAAAAGAAAGGCAAATTAGTTTCATAAAACAGAACAATATGAACATAAATTTTCAATTTTAGATTCTCAGCAAATAATGGGAATAGAAACATTATCAGGAAAAAAAGGCTACTTCGTCAATGCTTTGCACTATTAGTTTTAAAAGAAGATAGGGGCAAGAAGAAAGTTTCCTACAATCTGCTACTAAATAAGTAGGCTCTTATCTTTTTCTAAAAATAGCACACAAAAAAAAAAAAAAACCTGGAAAAACTCTCTTGCTTATTTTTTCAGGGAGTCATGGCTGCAGATCAGATTTGACTCAGCAACATTAGACATGGTATAATTTCCAGCCCTCCTCCCATTCACATTTTCAGTCCATTTCTTCAAATAAAATCCAGAAGGAATATTTGTCTGCCCTAAACACACCTCAGAATGCTCCACAGCAGTGTGTGAGGATAAAATGCTAGATGCCTGTAAGTGGGATGGAAGCTGGGGTTATTGATGGCTCCATGCCCACCACTCTCTTCTTTCCAACACCGGATAGAGGAATTGTCACCCCACGTGAATCTCAAGCTGAATGGGATAAGGAAGGCTACTAAAGGCAGAGAGCCCTTTTGCAGCCATTTCAGCAGCTGGCTATAGAAAACCTGAATGCACCAGCAGCAAATTTCATAAGCGTGTTAACTAATTCAAATCTAGAAAGATTCACACAGAGTAAAACACCACACACCATCCTTCTGCTCAGGGCTATCTGCAGGTGCTTCAGCATTATTCCTACAGGCCTACCTGCATCTCTTTAAATATAAGATTTGATACTTTGCCTTTAGCAAAGGCTACAGTACAGACTAGTAAAAACCCACATCTCAGTTTACATACCAAGTCTAGAGACTATCACAAACCAGGGAGCTACAAATCACTACTTGTAACTTCTACACCCCAAAGAACAGCACCTTATTTTGGACAAAGTGATTTTTCCTTTATAAACTTAAGTCAATTTGTGCCAAATATTCCATACATTATATACAAAACAGCCAGCTCAGCAAGACTCAAACTAAGCATGACTAATTCTTCACAGATGCACTGAAGTAGCCACAGTATTTACTGCCATTAAGATACTACAAAAAAGTCTATCCTGTTTCAAAATCATTCCACAGATGACTATTCACTTTTAAAGTACTTTAAAAAAATAAAAAGTCTAAAGCAGAAGTAAAACCATGCAGATTCTCAGGAGAATGGGCTCACACTTATTTCAGTTAAATAATTCTAAACAAAGGCTTTGCACTGAAAATATGATGTAGCCTTAAGTACAGGTACATAGAATGAAAACCCCCATTCAGGAGTTATAATCCTAATTCTGCCAGTAAGTAAAGAGGCATAACACTAATCTAGTTAAAGGTGTTTCTGACATGTGAAAAGCACAAGCAAACATCTTCTAGATTCAAATGAGAGCAGCTCAGACTTATCAGCTTTTTCTCCCTGAAAAATCAACTTTGACAAACTATAAAGGTGGTAAAAAAATAGGATGTAATTTTATCTGTGTGATAAAACACATTTCATTTCCATATATGATGAAGCTTCTATTTGCCTTACCCTAGAAAACACCAACGCTTGTTCCAAAAGTAACATGCCTAAGTACACTCAATGTCAGATTTCACTTCAAATGATCTTTCAAATATTAGGATGAATTATAAAATACAACAAAGTCTTTCAAATTCCTACCACAATTTGAGAAGTACATCATCACTCTTAAACACAGTGTTTTAGTAACCACAGGTTACTTAGGATCGTGCCACTGAAAAATTGGGGAGCACTGATCTGAAGGTAAGGAACTGGGTTCCTAAAATAAGTGTACTACACATTTTTAAGAAAGAGAGCATTTCAGCCCAGAAATCACTTGTCTATGATACTGGAAACATATTGAAATTTGAACCCTCTATGTTTTAGATAAATTAATTTAACAATGTGACACAGGAGGAACTTTTAAAATAAACACATTTCCTGATAAAAAAAATACCAGGAGAATTGATCAAATCAATTTTTGAAGAAAGGGAGAAATTTTCACCTAAAAAACATTAAATAGTTTCAATTTGTTTTCAGCTCTATCACAAGAGATTTCTCAAGCATAACAGTGGAGACATTTAACAATTTGCTAACACACATTCTTATCAAACATTGTATATGACGAATGCTCAGTATTTATTTTGACATTGACAGGTGCAACTGCATATACCACTTAAGTTTAAAAGATGCCAGTCAGATCTTCAGACCACTTGGAGTGCATTTGAGGTCTGATATCAGGAAAAACTTCCATATTTTGTTTGGTTTGGTACCATTCCAAGATACTTGACTTATTTGAGTACCTTCTTCTCCCTAGCTTGGCAAAGCAGTGTTTCAGATAATGGCCATTTAGACATACTTTGCCTATAAAACCCAGTCTCTTTGTAATGAGTCAGTAGAAACCACCAGAATGGAAGACAAGCAAGAAACACCACAGCAAAGGCTTTTTTTTTTCTTTATTCCTCATCCTGTCACATACTATTTCCCCATTTTACTGACATACAGGTACTAAATGATGACAGGGGGCCAATTTCTTAAGTCAAAATCAAAGATTAAGTCTTCTGTGTCATGAAGGAGATAACTGAGTAAAGCGTCTGCCAAACCCTAAATATTTGATATACACCCTTTGTTTACAGTTCTCATTTCCTACACATCACAGGGTGTCAAAGCAAGGAAGGTCAGTCAAGCTGGGCAACAGACACTGTGCTGTTAGTAAATTTCACCCTTACAGAAGTATTTTGATATCCCAATGAGATTGCTGAACTATCAAAGCAAAGGCTAGAAGGCAATTTTAGTCATAATGTTGCATGTTTTATGGTATCACACTGCAAATCCCCGAGTAAAGCGTTAGTGGACCATACACATAAGTTACGATACCTGAGGTTTAGTGCATTCCTGTGAGCCAAAATGAAATGAATGCCATATAGGAGGAAAGGAAAAGATGAACATTATCAAACATGCCATAGTAAATTCCACCACCATGAAGATAATGTTAAAATCATGTTAATGAGGGTCCACCATCCAATACAAGTGGGCTCTACTGCAGAAAGCCATGCTGCAACTGAGAGCACTGCTTTTAATTTTTAATTCCTGAAAAGCACACCATGCAACTGCATTTCATCTCTACATTTTGCTCTATGCTTTTATGATACAGAAAACTTTCTTCAGAAAATACTATTTGAACCTTCTGAAGAAAAGCATTCAAAGACTACTGCAAATAAAGCAGAACTACCAAAATAATAATTCTACGTGTTAACTCTATGGATTTAGAGTAAAACAGAATATGAGAAAAGTACACATTGCAAAGATTTTGAGGATACTATCAAAGCAGCTTTATTACTCTGATTCTCGTACACATAACACCTAAACTAGAACACATGCACATGGAAGAGCAAGCTTGAAAATAATTATAGTATATTAATCCTTTTTCAATTTAACTTAATTTAATGCTTCCATCTTTTTTATCAAAAATTATTAAGTAGAAACAAAGACAACACCCTGACAGATGCCGACCAGAGAATGGAGGCAATTTTTCAAGAAATTAAGACCAATAAAATGAAGTCAAAGAACACAAAATAGGAAGAGCAAAAAGACAACGCAGCCTGTAACATGTATGGTTGAAGCAATAGAAATAACATTGCTAGTAGAAGTGAATGAGAGAATAATGTCTACAAGATCACCAAATACTGTAAAAAATAGGAGGAAATGGACCAGCATGAAGAGTCTTAATGACATTTTCAAACTCATTTGAGCTTATTTGACTCTATTTGCCTTGAAAAAAAATAACAAAGTCAGTCGTATGCATTCTATTACACTTTGAAAAGCAACATTTGACTGTAACTATTGTCAATTTTACAGTTTATTTGGCAATCTCTTCCATCTTAATATGAAATCTCACTTGCAATGGATTTCCCAGCATATACACAAAACCATTATGAAACTGAACAACAGAATAGCACAGGATGGACTTTTGCTTTTAGTACCAGTTAAGCTAACAAAAATTCATCAGGCACACCTAAAGTGAAATTTATACAACAGGCAGGGACCTACATATGCAAATGGCATTGTGTAATCTAAATATTGCCCTTCTAGAGTTAAGCACAAATCACACTACCACTGTTTGCTAAGCACAATCACATCTAAATAATATGAACTGAAGTAATTCTTTCTGTAATTCCTACAAAGTACATCACATTTGTTGGTGGTACTTTCTGCAAAAACAGGCCAGTAAAAAGTTTTATCTTCCAACCAAGTGAACTGGCTCAATTCACCTTCAATTTAGAAGGCAATTAAAACTGCACTGAAAATTAAACCATTAAAAGCTGTTGTATAAACAAAACCAAACTTGGCATAAAACGTAATTACTCAAGCCATGAGGAAAAGCCTCTATAATTAACAGATGTAATCAAACATCTACACACTTATAGACACACATTGAATATAGAGTGAACGGGCAAACAAGTCAAGGAATAAGGGTAAGAAAGGAAAATTTGAAAAAGCTAATAACTGCATTGTACTAAATATGGCATTATAAAAACACTAAGGCTCTCATCCTGCAAATTTATATGCATATGGTTTACATTTTACAAAATTCAACTCATGGAACTCAATGAGATTAAATATGCACAAAGTCATTTATGCCCATGCCTTCATGGTTTTACCAGATTTAGGGCTTACACAAATAAATGAGAGCCAAAGACAAACAGCTTTTTCAGTATTTTTCTCACACTTGGAATCAATACAAAAACAATGTAATAGAGCTTTTCTCAGTTTGAAAGCCATATAAAATACTTTGTAGAATAAATTTTAATTATTAGTTTATTTTCATCTCAAGAGAAAGTCTAGAAACATATACAGATTCCCACTCTCACCCCCAAAAGCAATCAAGCAAAATGACCAAATTATTTCCTCCGTGATGGGCCAACTATATAGCTCACTAAAATCCCAGTATAAAGGGCAAATACCAGAAGAAGTTAATTTAAATTTTACATTTAAGTTCTCAATTCCAAAAATAAAGTACAGATTTAACCCAATTAGGTGCACTGCAATGCAGCACAGTCCTTTTCAGGCAGCACCTGTTATCACATATGTGAATGAGTGCTTCACTAACTGACCTTTTAACACAGTACACTAAACTAATGCTACTGTGACTTAATAGCCAAAGGAAATTAGAAGAGAATTTCCTTAACAGTTTCCCATAACGATTGAAACAGTAAAAAATAATACAGGACATCCACAATCAAAAGAAACATACTTCCAACTCTGAGCTAAGATGCAAGCTGCACACATGTTCACATACTGATGGAGCCACATTCACAGTAATTTTGAAGGGAAACCTCCCCACAGAAGCACACTCCAAAGATACCAGCGAGTTTAGCCATTTTGACTCTGCTATTTTTAGTGGTTTTCCTGTTTATGTTTTTTTGTGAACCATAAATACAGACAGCTTACCGTATGGTAGCCTCTAGGAAGGGGTGGCTTCCCCACAGGATAAGGGTCAACAGTGTCAATAATTGTTTGCCGCTCCCCTTTCTGGTTGATTTTCCTAAATCTTCTTCGAGATTGCCTGTGAGATGCTTGACGCTGGAAATATTCCTCATTTTCTTCCATGTAATCAACCTACAACAGATGCAAGAGAATGTGTCTTTCCCCACAAGAAAGAAAAATGTTTCTTCTTGTTTGAAACACAAGAAATCTTATTTTCAAAAATGAGCAGCCAGCTTCAAGTTTCTTGCATTTTCATCTCTAAGTGCAAAACTGGTACTAAAAAATAAATAGAATAACATTAGTATGAAAAGGATCACTGAATATGATCACTTTTCAAAAATGACAGAAGAAAAATTCTCCCTTCCTCACTCCTTTCTTATACTTGCACAAATACAAACATTTCACCAATCAATACATTATGGAATGAATATTGGTACAAGAGAAATCTTGCCTGTTTCCTTATTGGCATCTATTCAGCCTATTCATCTATTCCCTAACTGATCCATGGCAAAAGCTTCACTCTTCAGGACTGGTTTTATTATTTCAAATATTTTGAAGGTATAGAAGGATTTTTAATAGACTGGATTTATGTGTAAGAAAATACTTCAAAACAACAATAGGGAGAATAAAAAATACCTATTGGGTAAATTCTAGTATAAAATCAGTCTTCTCAGTTTCATTGTCTACAGAGTTTGAGTCTACTTCACTGCACAACATTATGCTGCCATGAAAATATTTGAACTAATAATTCTAGTTTTCCTGGAAGAGAATGATCTTTTTTGCAGTAATTTGGCTGAAAAATCAACATCTCTTCTGTGCACTAATCAAATAGATGAGCACAGTCCCTGGCTCACCAGAAGAGCAGGCAGTGTTTACCCCCTCTGCAGGGAGTATCTATTTCACGTCTGACACCTTCACATTCACACTCTGCTACACCTCTTGTGTGCCCAAACAGCTCTGGGGACAGGATTCTTTCTATTCAAAGTGCAATTACTCCTCTGAAAGCCTGAGTGAAGCATTCAATTTCATCTTTCCAGAACTGCAGGGGTTATTATTTTGGCAAATGCGTCAACATTATCCATCAGTCAAAAAAATTCTTGTTGAGTCATCTCCTATCCCAATGTCTATCTTTATACCACTCTTCCTTACAACTGAACAAGGAATGCATGTGAAACAGACATACATTCACACAGCTACAACCAGCGAAATTGTATACTACTTCAAAACAAAACTGGGACAACAAACTGTTTCCCAGATGGTCACATGTGAGTGACACAAACTGGTAATAAACAAGTATAATCTTAAAGTAATACCACATTTTCTGAGCCTGCACAAGTTTTACAGAAACTGTTATTTTTTAGGAAGAAGACAGTTAATGATGTCACAGTCTATATTTAAGCTATCTATATGGCTTAGATAATTGTCATGCCTGTATTATGAACTGATCTGTATCTCTGTGACAGAGAAGAAAAAATTGCCCTGTTTGTTCACATGATGCACCCTGAGGTGGCAACTAAAACTTTTAAGCCTGTGAACCCTCAGAGACAATGTTCTGCCACTGGACTACAGCAGATGCTGCTAACAAAATATCCTCACCTTCACCCAGGAAGGTTGGCAGAATTTCAAACATCCAAATTTATTCTTAAAAACCTGAGACAGTTGAGATGAAATTTAATTCAAACATTAATTACTTAAACTAACCTGATATTGATACTTTAAAGCATCTATGTTTACCAATAATAATAAAGCTGCTTCAAAAAACCTGCCACAAAGCATTCTGCTAGCACAAGAAAATTTTACAAGAAATCTGAAAAAGTAAATCTAACAACAACAAATTATAGGTATGGCATCTTATATTTATTAAAAGATCGTGAGGAAACCAGAAAATGGTAAGTCTTATTGGAGGAAGTGCTACCAAAGCTGTCTGTAAAATCTGAAAGCAACAGACTGAAAATATTCTTACCACAATCATTTCAGATGGCTCTAAAACAATGCATTCACATCCACGTCTGAAGCTGCCGGCAGAACGCTTGCCAAAACTGAAAACCAAAAATATTTCAGTTAGAAAAGAAACCAGAGTTATAACAGAATTCATAAACATACTCACATCTCATCCACATATTGTAAAGCATAGAAAAATATACATACCTGTGCACAATACAAGTTTCATGCATATGTCCTTTGACAATTAACTGAGTCCCAAGGACACTGAGAGCTGACTATTTTTCATTCATATAGTTCCCTAAGAGTAAATAAGTCTATTACACCAAAACAAGTGTCAATCAAGAGCTGTCTACTGAAGAGGCACAGTTGGCTCTGATCTGCATTAGAGTGTTTGATCTAGTATCTTCTGGCATTACAGTATTAAGTTACCTAGGCTATCTGCATTTCTTTAACAAAAGCTAACTAGCATAGCCAGGAAAGAATGAAAAGGCAGATCAACTTCAATTAGCTCTTTTTCACTTAAAATGAACTAATAAAATAAGGAAGATGAGTATATTCCCAAATTAAATAGATGAGGACAAAAGGTTGTTCTGCCCTTTCATGAGACATTCTCATCATAGTGCAATAATTAAACATGATACTATTTTGTTCCCTGTAAGAAAAAACTGAAAGGGCTTTTAATTTGGTTTCTAGAGTTCTCTGCCTGTATTAGATGAACTTGTGCACACTCAGGGCTCACTGCAAAGAATCCTTAAAGTGCAAATGTAAAGGTGGAGAGTGGAGAACCAGTACATGAGTCAGTGAAATCCATGACCTTTACAGTTAGATCCCTAATCATACACAGGGTGGAAGAAAGGCAGCCAGCTAAAGTCTGTTTCGGGGCTGTGTGATTCCTGTTCTGGGTAAGAATGCCAGGTCAGTGCCAGCCTTTCCCATCACAGACTGGAGGGCAGGACAGACAACAAACTGACCACAACTTCAGCACCCCTCTTTAAGTTTGCTGTAACCAATCCACCGTAAAACAGCTGAGAACTATTTGGCCTCTGCCTTTCTTCCACATGGCACTGTGTGACAGACATGAGAAACCTTCCTGTCTGAAGGCTCCAGGGCAACACCTTGAAAACCAAACCCAACTCAACAAACCCGCAACATCTGAATTTTAACCAAGGCTGGCATGTGATAGCACATTGCAGCCACAGTGTTGGTGAAAGATAACTGTTTAAAACTTTATTTTCTAACTCCCAAACTGCAGTTTGCACATCACTCAGAACAGTCTATCTAACCAGTTCATGTCTATGCTCCTGTCCCGCCTGGCGATTAGTAGAAATGAACAATTTAACTTGCTACCCCAAAGGCTAATCTCTTGACAACAGCACATTTATAGGCTCAAAAAGAAGGCAGTCAGATATTGAAAAGAAATGCCAGCTGTGCTTATTCATCAAAATAATAATCGCATTTAATGGTACATGGGACTTTTACAATAGAAAAAATTTTCCAGAATACTAGGCCTCTTGAAAAGAAACATTCAATAAAGAAGTCTCTAGACAAAATGCTTATTTTCCTAGAGGCAAACACATGCTTTATCCTACGGTCCAGTAACAAAACATGAGGTTCTTTACTCTACAATACCATCTTGAATTTCATACAATTTCAACTACTCTTAAAGACATCAGAAAATGCAGCCATTATACTGATTCATTAAACTGCTGTAGAAGTATCAAAACTTATTTTCTTGGCCAATAGCCTGATTCATACCACAGTTTTTCCTTAGAAACAGAAAGGAGGAGTAAAGGAAGGAGAAAGTAAATCAACTCATTGAGAAACAAAAATGCAAAAAATTGTGATTAATAAATCAACTTATTTGATTTTCTAGTTGGAAGCACACAGAAACATTCTCTTAGAATGTTTTCACTTAGAAAACCCATATTGCTGTATTTTTTTGCCAACCCATTTTCATAGCCTCGGAGCAATCACTCATTTCAACAGAACGTGCATATACACTTTACCACTCTACCTTCTTCCTCCTCTGTTGCTGTCTTTAAGTATCAACTTTAAACTTCTGTCTGTCACTAATCACTGCTGACATGCAAAAGTCTCAAGCTTTAGCAAACACACTAAAAACAAAAAGCTGCGTTTTGGATGTGCTTTTCTACTCTTGAATAACTTGTTTAGATTTCACCTTTTTAGCATCAGACAACAGACAGTCAACATATTAAGACAGAAGGCATGAATTCAGTTTCTATAAAGAAAATTCTCGATTTCTGCCCCCAAGTAACACGCTGGTTCTCATGACAAATATCTACGCCATTCCTGGACTATTCTGACTCTTATGACAGCATGAAATTCATCAGAGCAGACAGTGCATCACATGTATATATTATCTTTGACCAAAGATCACAAGGCACTTCGGGCTGCAAACAAACTCTAATCTTTGTGAAGTTCTGTAAGAAAGAAGACAAGTAAATCAAGGCACAAGAGAGTTAAAGAACCTTTCAAGTGTTGCAGTTCTCAGATGGCCACACCAGCTAAACCTCCTGACTTTCGATCTTCTGGTGAAACCAGTGAAGAATTCATATGATCAGTGAAAATTAGGGAACTTTCTTGTTACTGTCCACTACATCTGGGCACTTCAGAATTGTCCATCCCTGACTGTGGTAGAAGATCCATCACAGTAGTGCATACCATCTCTTGCAGAACCACACTGGAACACAGGTTTGTGTTTGACATGCCCCTCTGAGAAACAACTGGCATCTTAGGGCATTGCTAACCCCACTGTTTCAATTCATAAGACTGACATCAAAATCAGTAAGTTGTATCTGAATCAATTTATCAGTTTCCCACAAGAGCTAAAGTAAATGATGAAGAAAAATATACTTTAGTGACAGTCTTCTCCAAAATGCCTAGCTGCAGTAACTAACCATCAAACAAACTCAATTTAATTGAAAACAGGTTATTTAAAACACTAGCATGAGTAAGAAGCAGCAAATATCCAACACATGATACAGTCTGTTTACTGAGCTGATAAAAGAGCCTCAATTGTAAAGCCTTTTATAAAATTCTTCATTATAACAATGTGAGTCACTGGAACCGGCTGCCCAGAGAACTTGTGGATGCCTCATCCTGTAATTATTCAAAACCAGGTTGGATGGGGCTCTTGAGCAATCTGGTCCAGTGAAAGGTATCTCTGCCCACGTCAGGGGCTTTAGAATTACCTGATCTTTCAGGTCCCTTCCGACCCAATCCATTCTGTGATTCTCTGAAATACCAGCAGAAGAACTTCATACAAGGGACCATGAGCAGGCATGTAAGCTGGCTTGTGAGATGTTAGGTATCACACAGAAGCAGTACCAAGATTTTAGTATCAGCTCTATTTCAGTAACTTTGACTAGACAATAGTCTACAAAATTTTGATGCCAGACTTTCCATAGAAAGTGAGTTTGATTACCTGTATTTCTCACAAAATAGTCAACATGAGTACTGGCTGAGAGCAGAGAGCCTTTATTAGCAGGTTTGAAGATCAGGGATTTGACAAATTTGACAAATTACTGTAGGGTGAGATAAGTCTGTGCATACAGAGACCTTAAGCTTAAACATGATTTTTGTTCTTAAAATGTAGTAGAGAATTTTACATTATATACTTCACATTTGGTTGGATCATACCATTTCTTAATAATTTAAATTGTATTAATAAGCCTTACTCATTTCAGCTTCTAAATACAGCTTGTTAGCAACTACTAAGTCAATGTCACAGCTGAAAGAATCACAGATTTGCAACTGTTTTCTCTAAATTGGTGATGTGCATAAGAGAATTTCACCAAAGGAAGATAAGCCAGTTTAAAGGTATCTTTACAATCAATATGGGATACAGTGGTTGTAACAGTAATTTAGAAAGCCAGAAGGCCTGCCTGGTCACTATTGCTTCCTCCCCTAAATTCCCCAGAGAACCTTGCTTGCAGCAACTTTCCCAACACTTTTCTTTCTTACTGCCACATAAGCTCTGACTTGACATTCCCTGAGTATAAAGCTTCACAGATGCTCTCCTGAGCACCTGTCTTAGAGATAATTTCACTTCTGGAGTCCTTTTCTATAACACTACTTGTATTCTCATAGGGATACGGAAAGCATAATGTGAATATAAACCTACTTTAATTTTAAAAAAAAACAAAAAACAACTCCAACATCGACCCGCCCTTCCCCCTCCCCCCCAAAAAAATACCCAAAACCACAACAAAAGAAACAAAAAACCCAAACAACTACCTGAAAATATATAAAAATATTACTTACAGGAACCCACTTTCTAGTGGGCAGATAGGTATTTTCCCTAACTATCTAGTCCTTTAAACAATTGACAAAAGTCTGATCTCCCACTTGACTATTCAAAAGTATTATTTCTAAATAAAGTAACTAGTATTAAAAAAACTTTTTTTGTTCTCACTATGTATTAAAAGCAGGTATTTTATGCTTGTAGTAAGTTTACAAGCATGTAAGTAGTGTAAGTAGTTTACAATTTTGTTTCACTTTTAATACATTCTTAAATTGAATTTACACTGATTAGAGATGACAGTTCCCCTATCCATAAGTATATCTTACTACATACATTTCTCAGCTTACAACTTGTTATACTGAAAACATGCACAGATGGCTAAAGACAGAGATACCAGTTTTCAGGTTTCATGCTTGTTAACAGAAGACAAATTTTAAATGAAAATTAAGGGTTTCCACATTTCCCAAGTTTACACTCTCAGTTTTCACTTAAAAAATTCTTCACTATTATGAAACTCCAGCAGTTTAAGTACGCCTGTGGCTAACAACAACAGAATAATTTTGAACCACTGTCTGCATTTATTCCCCTTCAAATTTAATAGATTTGCTAATAAAACAACAAAGTACATCAATTAAATGAAACATCTACAGCCACAAGCAACACACAAATTTTTATAAGCACTTACACATACAGACAGCTAAAAACTTGCAGGTATTGAGGTGACTTGTTCAATTCTTTCTGTTATCATCGTGACAGTGGAGGACAAGGCAGTTTTCTGCAGACACCACCCATCCATTTCCCCAGGTCCCCAGACATCCTCACACGCACACACAGATGCTCTTTTCAAAGCTTGCTGGAGGCAGCAGCTACTGGAGAGGGAATGTTTCTCTATCAGCATTCAGCCCTGTCCCCTCACCCTGGGCCTCCACATTCCTGTTTTCACGTCAACCCAGCTCCCAAATGGAAAGTTACTTCTCAGCACTGGAATGTAAATGCATTCATCAAAAGTGATGCAGAATCTGAAGGAAACCTCACAACACCAAGAAAAGGTTTTTTTCAGTGTTAAGCCTTTTCTTTTTTCCACTTAAAAATCACAGATCACTCACATAGAAAACTCAGTTTCACTAATGACAATTATTTTGCAAAAAGGACAGAGAAAAATTTAGGGTTTCCTCTACAAAGTAATCTTAATTTTTATTTCTTTTGATATTCCCTGCATTACATTAGCTTGAGGTTTTCATAAAATTCTTAAATCTCATAAGGAAAGCTCCACAAAGTATGGTCATGTCTATGGTGCACATTCTGCTATATAAATATATATATATAAATACTGCTATAGTTTCATGCATATGTAATTGCAATATTTTTAACAGAGTTGCTTGTTGAGAATAAAATCTATTTAATTGACACTTCCTCTGAATCAAAAAGAATATTTTATTTTTACAAGTTGTAATGAAAAGAAAAATATAAACAGCAAATTTTATTGTTTCTCAAGTTCTTAGAATATTATAGGTTATATATATGCAAGGAAAAGTTCCATACAGATTTTGCACATTTTATATAAAAAAAATTACAATATAAATAAAGTGGAAATGTAATGCATGAATATTGAAATATTTTATGCCACAACTCTAGAAATAAGATATTAAAAAACTTTCTTTATTCTGAAGTTCTCAAATGGGAGGTACAATGGGTTTAAGATCATCGTGTAGTATTTGCCAATGTAGAACATCTGAATAAAAATGGTGATTAAAGTAAACATTATCCTTCTCCCACCTTCACTACAACCAACACTTACCTGCTCAACACTGTATATGAATAAATCCATAAGCACAAGGCTATGCATGGTTCAGTTTAGTTTCTCAAGCTTTTAACATATTCATGATAAAAATGGATTTTAAGTCACATAAACTCAATACTTCAACGTGCTTTTTGTGAAAATTACATTTCTTCAATTGACACCTATATAAAGAAACACAGAAAACTACCAAAATGAAATACAGAGGTATTGCATGAAGCATATCTAGAATTTGAACTTACATAAACCAAAGTGTCTTCATTTGCTCTTAGGTAGCCCTCACCCTGAAAATGCTATTATTACTATCACCATTTACATTCAAGTGCATTTCTCAGCATTTCCAATCTTCCCTCTATCCTCTGGTTCTCAATATCAGAGCAGAGAGGAGTCCCCATCCCACTGGATGGATCATGTGCAGCATGTCCCACCTGCACACACCACTCCCTAACAGCAGTGCCATGACTGGGGTCACGGCAGGCACTGCTATCAATTATTATCTGATGATACAGAAACAAACATGAGCAGAATGTCTGGTCTACAAAAAGTCCCAAAATCAAATCTCAATGTAATAATCAACATTCAGCTAGGAACAACATCAAAATGTTAGTTCATTAGATTTAATTGTAAAACCAACCATTCACACTGAATTCCTTGATGAAATATGGAACAGTTGTAAGTAGACATCCAGATGGGAAATAAAATGGGGACTATTTTTTACCTTCCATTTAGAGAGATAAGGGATTCAGTCAAGTTTCTCTTCATGCATCTTTTCCATTAAGAGCCACCACATTTCATTTTGGTATGTCCAGATCAGAATGAAAAGCATCAGTCCCTATACACAGCTTATTCTAGCCAAGGTAGGTTTAGTTGGGTTTCACATCAGTGTGCTCTGAAACCCAGACCCCCAACCAACCCCATCCTTGCCAAGGAAAAGAAGAAAGTTACAATTAAGAAGGTTGTGTACATGCGCAAGCCATTCCCTGGGGAACGCTTAAGTGCTCTGATGAAAACTAAATTTGGCGTGGCCATTTTGTGACCCCTCAGAAAAAAGACAGAGCCCTTCATGCATGCAGAGCCACTCTAACGTGAACAGCTCCACTGGGATGATGCAAGCAGGGAAGGGAGCAGTGTGTTTCCCCACAGTTAGAGCTGCACACTGGAAACCATGAAAGCAAGGGTTTGTCAACTAAAAGACAGGGCATCATTACACAGAACATCAAATTATCTGATAATATAGGCTGACTTCTTAGATTCTCATTTGAATTAGTGTCTGTCTTTCAGGAAAAGCAAGTAAAGATGCAAGGGAACTCAAGCTGCTTTTGACTTGTAATAACTATTCTGTTTAATTAAAATGTAGTGGTCATCTGCATATTGAAATAACTAGATTAGCCTCTTTTTTTTCTTTTAACTTATTTAATTCCTACAGTGTTACTATATTTATAGCTTTTTTTTCAGCAAAAGTTAGCTGCTTTACAGAAGTGCTTTTCAGTTGAAAGGAAAATTGAGATGCTGTCAAGTTGAAGAGGCATTTGCAGAACTGTCACTACTTGCAAATCCTGGAGACATGAGCTCACTGCATACCATGGATAAGGATGATTAGGCTTATCCAATGTCATATGATAGCTCAGATGTTTACAGTCTCAGATACAACAGCTCATGTGTCAGGGAAGGGACTCACTTGCGATATCACAGCTAAATACACGCCACTTAATAGTACCTGGGAGGAGTGTTTCACAGGAGGAAACAGCCTCAGACACCACTGCAGCTCCTTGGGACACAAACCACCTGCTGGCTGTGGTGCCACAGATAATAACCCTGCTGCTGCAGCAGGAGGGTGCAAAGAACCCAGCAAGCCAGACAGAGAGAATGCTTGATGACTAACCAGACCATATTAAAACTACAGAATAAGCACATTTACAATAAATTAATGCTTTAAATAATTCCTGCTAAAAATGTGTAGAAGTTAAACTCCAGCTGAAAACTTTAGTGAACCTCTTAAGCATTTTTGAACACTTGCTAACTTTTAGTTAGCATCCTCACAGATGACAGACTATAGTGCTTTATCTACGTAATACTCCCAGGGATTTAATTCTTATGCAAATGCAACCCAGATCAGAGGTTGCATTAATCTGCTAATTTATAGCTGACTACTGAAGGCACTTCAAAGGAAGTTCCTGAAAACCCACAGTGAATCGTTGGAAATTAGCTAGATTCTGGAAGTTTTCTTCCATATAAAGTCCCCTCAGTCAACCCTGAAACATATGCTTTATGATCTTTACACAGTTTTTCTTTTAGAACAGACTACTGTTTTGAAAAGTAAGGTTAATTTTAAAATTGTACCTGGTTACAAGAGTGAATATGGCAGCAAGTTTGACTAGTTTGGGTAAAAAAATGAAGTAATTGTGTAAAATTTCACATTTGTTGCTTTTCACTTTATCTTTTCATAATGGAACATCAAAACTAAAACAGTAAGCTGAAAAATGGTTAAAAACCCTATCTGAAAAAACACTTTTGAGAATAACAAACTGTTTTGCAAATTTACTGTAAAAAAGGTAGATGTTCAGGGTCTTTATAGCAGCAGGTGATCCGGAATACTCTTAAGTTGAGAATACCACTTAGTGTTCCTTTACAACCCTTGTACATATTCTACAGAAAAGAAACATTTTGATGGCATTTTTCTGTTGAATTCAAGATCCGTGTTTATAGACTAAATATACAATTATATAACAAGCAAAACTGGACCCTACTAGTAGAGGCAACAACGAATTTATCTTGTTGCAGCAGTTCAGCTTTTTAACATCTCTAGTACAGAAAGCTAGAAGGCAAGTAAGTACCTCATCACAACACCTGGGAATAGATCCTTATTTTTTAAATTAGAAGTTCTGGTATTATTTTATCTCGGCAAACATTCAAAGAGGAAAGGTTTTTTTCCTAACCTACTTTTTTCTTATCCTTTCAAATAATAAATAAATAAATGGTTTGAATAAAAACAGCTTTGCTTATGCTTCATGCTAATGACGTCTGTGTTGCCATGGAGATTACCGTGACATCACAAGATCTACATAATGGTCTCAAAGAATGAGAAGTTGTTGGAAAACATTACTTAAGAGGCAAGACCTTGCCTAAACACAGCTTGGCTTATTAACATTCATGAAAGCCATTAAAACAGGAGTACTTTTCCAATATCATACAAAGACTTTAGAAGCTAATTTCTAAATGAAGACTTTTTATATTGAAAAATACATAATAAGCATTTTTAAGTCCCCCCTAGAGACTTTCATAATTAAAGGTACTAGAAATTGTCAGTTCTTTTAAATTTGACATGTCATCTAGGTGTTCAGAAGTAAAACAAGACCATATATATTGACACTTCCCACACACACACACTTACATGCCTAACTCATTTTGATACAACTAATTCATTCATGTGGAAAGCTAAACATATTACTCAATAATGAGTTTCTATAAATCTATTAGTGTACAATGCAGATGCATGCAAGATAAATTTGTATATTTGTGAATGAATAAATTAAGTAAAACAGTGGAGTAGTAGTGACAGTTTTGTTTTAGCTATTTATAATTTGAAAAATAAATTATTCCTCACTTAAAATGTTATACCACTTCTTGTATCCCTGGATTTGTTTTTCAGAAACATTTGAAAATGTTAGTATCATGAAAGAAAACTCTCAGACATTTTCAAATCTTCTACAATACGGAGTAACATTTTATTAAAAAGACATTTGTGGAAGAACTACAGTAGTGAAATCATGTAAAGAACCAAGACAATAATTCTAATTCCTTTCAGTTATTCTACAGTCCTCCAAATGCATAAGTAAACATCATAACTTCAGCTTATCAAGACTTTCCTTCAGCAAAATTAAGTTTATGAAAGTTTAAATCCTGAGAGGTTCACATGATGCAAAGAAAAGGAAGCATCCTCTGTCTCCTCTCTCCACATGGGTACAATTTCTCCTCTTGGTATTGCTCATGCTATTTTTGCACATATTCCTTTTGTTGTTATTCTGAGGTAAGCAATGACCAGATTACTTCAGTTCATTACACTTATAAAACTTGTCCAGAGATTCTGAGAGCACATAAAACAAACAGGGTCTTCCTTTTGGCCTCAGCAAGAATTCTATAATGCAGTTTTTGCAATTAACTGAAGGGGGCTTTGATGTTTTGCAGATTTGTACTAAAACTCAAAACTTTAAGTACTATTAAATTGAATCAGAGGAAATCCTAAATCAGAAGGAAAAGGATTATGTAACAGGACATCTCACCAGCTGCAGTATCAATTGTGAAAAAGCAACAATTTCCTTCAGATAAATATCTATAATTAACAATGTAAGCAGTAGCAGATACCCTGATGTAATGGGCCTCACATTTAACTTGCAAATAACCATTTACTTTATTACAAAGAGAACTTAATTACTCAAAAGGGTTCTCAATTTTTTCCCACATCCCATTTGTATGCAATCAATTTATTCCTATTTCAGAAAACAGCTTTTTAACATTAAAATCGAAACTGAAATTTTAGAAAGAAAATACAAGTGTGAGTACTGCTGAAATAAAATATATCACGTAATTATAATGTAGAGAAGAGCAGTAAAAGCAAAAGCAAAGATGAACAATGTTTCCAAGGTGCTTAGATGTTGTTCTCAATGACTTCAAATTGTGACATGCTCCATTAGAGACCCTAATGCTGGTATTAGAAAGGTGCTTCTAGCTAATGAGACACAAAACAAGCTAAAAAGAAAAGTCAGCAATGAAACCATATTGTTTCAAGGCCAGCTTTTACTGCAGCACATTTTAGAAACCAGGCAATCAATTAAACAGCACCAAAATTTTTCAACAATAAGAATACAATGTCTTCAGGAAAAAGTTAGTGCTTTCAGTGGAATTAATCTTTTTTGTGCCCAGATAGGGGGGAAGCGGGGGGGAGGGAGATAACAAAAAAGCCCAAAAAAACCCCTACCACTATTCCAGCATATTTTCTCAGCAATTACTCAAAATTTTATCCCAAACTTTCTAAGATTTAAAGAAATGGGATCTCACAGTTGGTATCACAGTCATCAAAGATTACATTTCCTCTATCAGCTACCTTAAAGCATTCTCTCTTTTCTTCTCCTGTCTTTCTGTTCAAAAATTATGCCCCATGAATCTAGGTTGTTAAACTCCTCTGCTTAATTTTACTGTTTCCTTAAGGTACTTTTCAGTTACTTTGAGCTATTAAGATACATTCACGCTTACACAAGCCCATGAGCAGGTCTTTCACACAGAGAGACAGAAGTCAGTAGCTCTGAGTATAGACATCCAGAAACTGGAATAGAGTCTGCATTTGTGAGAGCTCCTGAAGTTGGCTTTTCTGCTACCACAAGCATTTCCATCCCTGAAAGCCTCCCTCTCCTTGAGAGGAATCAAAACAACTCAGGCTCACTGAAAACATATTCAGGTCATTTGACACTTTCAGCTTCATTGTTATCTTGTCATTACGAACTTGGAAGAAAGCCTGGTAGCACCAGATCCACAACACTGAATTTCTATTTTTGCTTCCAGAAGATGCCAGTGTAATAGATTAAGTCCCTTAACATTTTATCAGCTCTGCATTAAAAAAAAAAAAAAAAAAAAATTCCAGTAGCACTGAAATATGACAGGAACAACACCAGACAATCTCGTCATTTAGGAACTGTCTCCTCTTCTATTTCCCAGCACCTCAGATACTGTCATGATCAGTGTCAGACCTCAATGAACTCTTCAATTACACAGCAGAACAGAAGATGGATGGTATAAAGGATAAATTAGCTGCAAAAATAATTTTAAGTGCTCATATTCAAAGAAACCTGTACACCATTTTTTTTTTTTCAAACTCTAGGGACACTTTGGGTTGACATGTAGCCTGTGCTCTGAATCACAAATTTTGTTGAAGCAGCAGGTGACATCACAAGACACATCAATTAATGGCTTAGCTAATTCAGCTGACAGTCTCTGGAGTGATGAAGTCCAATGCAGTCTGAATGCTCCCTGCATGCCCTGGCTGCCAGCCCTCAGGGAGCTGGGCTCAGGCACTGCCCCAGGCACTCCAGCTCCTCCAGCACCTCACAAGGAAGCCTGCACTGACACAGGAGTGAGTGCTGGATTTCACTTGGTAACATGATACCAACTGCAGATCAACAAATTCAAGGTAGATGGCCAGATCAGGCACTCCCAGTGAAATGCTACCTCTTGTAAGCAAGATTTTATTTTCTCTAGGAGTTTGAGTCTCAATGAGTAATCACAGTCACACATGCTGTAATAAGTCTAATTTTCTGCTTGTAGGTAACAGTAAACATCTCCATCCAAAATGACAAATGCAGTCTTGAGGGTAAATGCAGACAGTACAAAGCAATTAGTGTTTATTTCTCAATGCCTATTTCAAATTCGTTGTGAGTAATTCATGATAGCCACACAGTCATAAATGGACTGACATCACTACTAATTCCAACTTCCTCCTTCAGCTTATGATCTCAGTATTTCCTAGATGAAACCCTAGATCACACTCCTTCATGCATCCAGTTTCAATGGACGGGACTGAAATGCTGAACCAAGGCATTCAAATGCCTCAGACAGAGGACAAGGCAGCAGCGGGGTCAGCCCACAATATTACAATCTATACTATCCCACCAGCCCTTGGAGATAATCATGAGCAAGGCTTCAGAACACACCAGCTTGATACAGACATACCAAGAGACAACAAACAGGTCATAGGAAAACCCAGCAGCAGCAAAAACAGTGACATTTCCTACTCAAGATAGAGAGCTGCAAGGGCAAACTAAATCCCAAGCATGCACTTCCAAGTAACTCCTTAAACAGACTTGAAACTATAACCTGTATGAATATCCAACATATGGTCCTGATGTTTCCATCATAATGCTGTGAATTCTTAACCATAAGCAACTCAAAACCTGTGAAAAGCTAAATAAGCTCCACACAGCTCTTGATCAACTCCCTCTGCAGCTTAAACAACTAAACTAGTAGCTCCCAAAAGTACAACTCAGACTCCCACAAGTCCATTGTTCTAAAACTCTGTTTCCTGCTCAGGGGAAAAAGAAAAAAAAAACAAATCACCTCTTCAGGGGTTTTTATCATGGTTTAAATGTTTGCATATACTGATCACTCTCAGTTAAAATCCCAGTTTCATTTTGTTATCTCATAGATTTCAGTCAGTAATAGTCATTATTAATAAACACTAAGTTGCAAATATATGAGTCACACTGAGAAAGATTTTATCATTGTGATTAAAGATATCAGCATAATTTTACTGACCCAAAAGATCAAAGGCAATTCTGTGTTCAGAACATAAATACACCATCAGATCTATGTAAACCACACAAAACAGCATGATTCAGACATCACAAAAATTAGGAAGTATGTTTCAGACACATAAAGCTGTATAAATGCATGTAGACACCCAAGGGCTCGGCTCGAGCACCAGTACACTCACATTCACTGCCTCGAAACAAAAAGGTCTGCCAAAATCCTTAACAAATTTTATCCTGAAAAGTTACTTTCACAAGTTGATGAGGACACACTTGGATGAGGACAAAACATTTCTACATAAACTGAGTTTTGCTATTGCTTTACACACATTCTAAAGAAGTCCATTATTTGTTCAATGGCTTTCCAGTATGATTAGATATTCCATTCCACTTTTAAAGTTGTTTTAGTATGGGAAAGACCAGAGGGCAAAACCATCAATATTTAAACATGCATCCCTTTTAATTTTGAAAATAATGAAAAACACATGTTCTCTCACCTTCAAAACTTAAATATTTTAATTAGCGGAAAAAGCTTAAATAATTGCTCTTGTATGTAAAATCTGTGAATTTGCCAAAGGGAAAGCTGTGCCATTGCCATGTGAGTCAGTGAGGAGACAACTGGTTGGATGCAGAAGCAGAGAAGGAAAAGAGGCTGCAGCAAGGAAACAGCAGATGAGCAAGCAGTGAAAACCCAGTGTAGAGCCAGGTTTGTGGGTGGCAAGTGGGCACAGTGGGATGCCTGAGCAGCACAGCTCATAACACCCAGATGGGCTTGGAAGCACTCTAGGAGAGAAGCAGAAAATCCCAAACACCAGAGCCAACAGTCTGAGACAGCTGCATCCTCTAGCTGTGGAGGCCAAGAGCAGGCACGAGGTGAGCTGTGGGAGACAGAGGAGAGCTTTGGGCACTGCAGCTCCCATTTCAGTAACACACAGGAGCCCAGGGGAGCCTGCCCTAGGAGCAAAGCTCTGGTAAAAAACCCACAGGAAGCCCAAGTAAACAACCAAACAGGTAAGAGCATGGAGCAGGTCAAGGCAAGCTGGAGGCCATTCCAAAAGACATTTTGAGGGACTGTCACACAGTAGCTGTCAGTGGCCATGTGAAAACACAGAAGAGTCAGGACAGCCCTCAGGGAATTACATTTTCTGCTCATTTATTTTCTGGAGTTAATACATAAACCTCATTCTACCACATGAACTGCTTCAGGGTACAGATGATCAGGGGAAATGAGGGAACTGAGTGTTAATTTGTGCTAGCTTGATGGTCATGATGGGAGGAAAGAATTAAGGAATGTTTAGTTTAGCATAATATATGCCTGATAGGTTAAAGTAAAGGAAGACATTTGTAAATATTAATAGGAAAATTGGGGAGAAAGGAGTAGGATGCAAAAGGGATGATCTTCCTTACATTAAACTATCAAAATAAATTTCACTTTTTTAATTTACAGAAATTAAACATGAGAACAAGATCAAGCTTTACCTTATGTCACCAAATAAATAGCAGCTTTAATTGTTCAGAGCACAATTCTTTAAAACTGTGGATTTCATATTTTCCCAAAATCATAATTTATGATAATGAAATCCAGCCTTATCTTAAGAACAATATTTGCTAGCTGATGGCTTGGTATTTGATCAAATGCAAGCTAAACTGTATTACAACAGGGAAATAAAATTAAACTCATGTTATTTTCAAAAAAAAAAAAAAAAAAAACCAGACATGGCTTAGATATTACAGTTTCCAAAGCTAAATACTCAATTTACAACTTCATGTATTCCACTATCCTATCTTGAAGAACTTATTTTTTTAAATTTGCAATTAAAGACTTGTCCAGTAGCTAGTTACAAGTAATTTTACAAGTCATCTAGTATATTATAAAACTTTGTCAAAAATTGGCAGCTTTGACACTCATCTCAAACTATTTCAACAGGTAGCTATTTGCTCATATTTCATACATGACAAAGCTGGTTAATTTTTGACTGCTGTACTATTTTTTATTTACATGGGTTTTAGTAGTATTGCTGTTTGTACTGTCCATTTTTTCCCATTTCATTGCTGCTTCCAGTAAATTGTTCTCATCCCAAGTCATGATCTCTGCCTTTGTGTCTCCCACCAGAGACAGGAGGGGAGTGAGAGGTGTCTGGTTTGGGAGAGTGGGCAGTAAATGAGAGTGTGCTGTTCCTAAGCCACAGCAGTGCAAAAGCAGAGATGTGGTCATTTCTTATGCTTTTACACAGATTCATGGCAGTTAAAAGATTTTTTTTTTTTTTAAATATTCTTCTTCCCCAACTATGCATTAACTCTCTGCCAAACCTAGTGTCTTTAGTGAAGGAATTTTAAATGGTATCTTAACACCAGAAATGAAAAGCCATGGACACAATGATTTGAAAGAAAGAAATAAGTCAGTAATTTCACGTGACATAACATATAAAACAAAAGAGCATTTCCAGTGTTACCAACTAGTCTGATGATACTACATCTAAAACTAATACAAGCAAATCAGTTAATAGAGGAACCAAATGCAAATAATGTGCTCAGCATATGCAGTCAAATGCAGTAGGGTACTTGCAAGAGTCAGCTTAAATCTAGTGACAGCCCTCCATCCTACTCTTTACAGACTCACATGCTAACTGCCACAAAGTTCAGAGTAAGATCAAATTCTGCACAGGACTAAGAACAAACCTGCAAGGGCTGTAAGCAGATTTGTCCACTAGGTGTGTTTAAATGACCCAGAGAAACTACTTGCACTCTGGCATGTAAAGACATTCATTTTAAAAGAGTGAAATCCAAAGAATAGCAAATGCTCTTGAAATTCAGGGGGTGGGGTGGGGATGGAATTGGTGGGATGACAACACGTGTCTTATTTTAAATTTTGTCAGCCCAGCCATCATTCAATGAAGGTGAGCTTGAGAAGAACAGCAGGACAGGCAAGGGGAAGCTCAGTGTGAGCAGGATCAGCAGACCAGAGAACCTGTCTAAAGGAATTTACTACAGGTGTATGGGACAGGCTGACGAAAAAAAAAAAAAAAAAAGAGAGAATAATTTTAAACTGGGGGGGGGGGGGGGGGGGGGGAAGAGGAGTTTTGGATGGTAAGATGCTTGAGGATGAATTACGTTTGGCTCTTGGAAAAGAAAGGGAAATGAGAATTTTCTGAGTCAATCAGATTTGGAAAAAGGCACATACTTTTTGCTTTCTACATATTTAATTGCTCCTACACAGACCTCTTGGTTCCATTCTGCTCTCTTAATCACAAGCTTTACATGTTGCAAAAGAATATCCTAGTGGCTTTTTAGATGGGCAAAGCTAATGGACCGAACAGAAAAAAACTCACACTAAAATAGTGTAAATGTTAATTTACTATTGCAAATTTAGTTTACTCAGATGACAAACAAAATCAAAATCAGATGACCTCTACTTTGCAATGTTTAGGTCCCTTCCTATCATTTGATGTCAGTGATGCATGAGGATGTGCTCCATTTGCTAAGCCATAGCCAGTTCATTTTCATAGTAACAGAACATGAAGATGCACAAATTATGCAATGCTCCAAAAGGCTCTTGAAATTGTTACTCCCTGTATATGTAAACAGCTGGTTTCAGCAAACACTTATCCAGTCATAGTCTTTTATCCATTTTTGACACTACTTTTTACATTCCAGAACACCACAGTTCTTAGCAGCTTTTTCATAGGTCTCACTCCCTATTTTCTGAGCACTGCAAAATTTTATTTTAGCATTTCTTCTAATCAGTCTCTTCTGTCCAGAATGTGTATCTAAGTAGTTTGCTATTTCTCTCCCAGCAGTTCACTGGCAGCCTAAGTAAAGCTGAAAAACTGAATTTTCTTCTCAGGCAGTTTTTTTAGTAAGTAAATAGTTCAATAAATCAATTATTAGCCACTAGCATTCAAATCAGAAATTTAACCTGGGTGCCCTCTCGCTTTTGCCAAGTTTCTTATTCATGGATGAGCCCAAAGCTCCACCACAACTAACTCATTTACAAAGAAAAAATCCTGATTAACCTTGTCCTAACTTTTAATAAGGCACTCACCTATCCTTCAATGACTACAGCTTCTAAGCACAAAGTCATTCTAGTGATTTTTACTAGAATTACTCTGGTTTTACTCTCCCAAAACACTCTCTATCTTATATAATTAAAATTTCTTAATTTTGCTTTCATGGACTTACATTATCTGTGTTAATTAACAAATTGTCTCTCTTGCATTTGCTTCCCAAGACACCAGCTTTGACATCCACTTGACTTCATCCACAACTATAAAACCTATTCTTATGCCAGCTTCCATGCCTGTACTTCACTAAGGTAACAGACACTGTCCCAGACATGCCTATTTCTGCATATGAACAGCACTTAAATGTACTGCTTATTGTACAGGATCTGTAATTTTTTGTTCATTCTCCCAGGAAGAATCTCAAGCTCACTGTTTATCTCATTTAATATCACCTCTCTTCAAGTGTTCAAGTGAGTGAGGTACAAGCACTGCTGTATTTCAGAGGTACAGAAGATTCTTGCCATGGACTACATACAACCCCTCTACATTAATTCAGATATATAATATCTTATCTCCTGATATCTAAAAAAGTTAGCATTTTCTGCCAACTTTTTTCCCAGCACTGCCTGCTCATGGATAACATGTGGGATTATTTTCACTCTTACAGAAGTAGGGGTCCTATAATCTGTTGTTGTGCCACTTTTTCCAATAGTCAGTTTTGCACCTTTAGCATTAACTATTAGATGGCATAACCTTTTTGTCAACAGTGCCTGACAGACACAAGACACTCGACTGGACAAGAACATGCCACCATTATCAAATGCATTCCCAAGATTTGCACTGCTCTCCCTCCCATTGGAAGGTAGATTTCAAGATCTAATGTTTCATATGCCAACAAACACTAGCCAAGAAGTGGCTTCCCACTGTTTAAAACCTTTTTTAAAAATTCCAGTGCTTTCATTATCATGGTACTACAAAGAGACAGGTCATTCTTTCACTCTGCCTTTCACAGATTTTATTATATGCCATATACTTCAAAGGAGTCCTTTACATTAGTCTGAATGAATATGCATCGAACCAGCATTTTCAAATAATTCAGCTCTACTTCCATTAAAATTATCAAGTTCAGTCACTTTAGTCTAAAATGACTGCAATCACTTACATTTTTTTCCATAGCTACAAATATTTATTTTTACTCAAGAAATATAAATTTTCGGTGCCTCGTGGTCAAACTTTTTTTTTCCATGTATGAAACCACTCTTCATTGAAAATCCATTTGCATGAATGTCTTGGGTTGCAAAGCAGGATGCAACCAAAAGTATGTATTCTATCACCATCTGTTGAAATCAGGTGGGGCAGTGATTGTTATCTCTGGCAGTGGGGGGGGGGGGGGGGGGGGGGGGGGATATTTCCTGCTAATGGGCCATCTGTTAAAACCAGATGGGGCAGTGTACACAACCCATCCTTCCTCCAGGGAGGTATTTTCTATTAATGGGCCATTGAGTTTCACTGCATGAGTCATAAAATTACACCATCCCACTGTGAGATGCTCCACTCAGGGAGAGGAGCCAAGCATTTCCTACCTAGATAAAAATCTGTGATCTAGAACATCAGAGCAGCCTTTTCCCACTGAATTCCAGAGGAAAAATAGACCTTTCCACATCATCACTGGACCCTTGGAGGTAAAATGCACCCTTCTACAGGAGCACTGCTTCAACTGAACCTGATCTGCCACTGGAGAAGGACTGCAGCCACCATTTAATCAGACTGCCACCAACACTCTGACAGGGTGTCAGGTTTTATTCTGATTCTGTCAGTATTTTGGTTCTTTTTGTATTACTGTACTTTTTTAAATTTTTCCTAGAAAATAATTGTTATTCTTATTCCCCTATCTTTTGCCTTAATTTCAAAGCTATAATAATTTGGAGGGAGGAAGCTTACATTTTCCATTTCACGAGAGGCTCCTGCCTTTCTTAGCAGACACCTGTCTTTCAAACCAAGACAATGAAGCACAACAGAAGCAGCAAAACCTGCAGTAACATGATCTCAGCATATGTTAAAACATGCACCAAAGACTTGTGCACAGTAAGTAAAGGAAAACATCCACATCCAAAATCTAGTGCATTCTATAATTTCAAATTTGATTACTCCCAGGAAGAGACTACTCAGTACTTCACACCATTTGTCAGGTTTTTAGTGGGTTTTACTTTTTACATCAACAGCATCTGCATGACACTTCGGACAGTAGTACACTGTCCACGAAGATGGACTTTCAATTCTAGCTATGGGCATGAAAGAGCTACCACAGCTAGTAAAGGAAGGAGATGTGCATTTAGATTTGTTCTTCTGTGTTTCATAAAATATAAAACACTGCCTTTTAATTCTAAAAATTCGCTACATCTCATGATTTATGTTTAAAATACTGAATGCAGTACATTCATAGCTGACATACCTGCTCCTTGGAAGAAACATGGATTCTTTAATGAAGACTGAACCAGACAGCAGGATATACCAACAGGTACCAATATCATCAGGGCTGGAACAAAAAAAACAAAAAAACAAAAATAAGACACAGTTTGAAACACTTGATTTAAATTACTCACAGCAGTACCAAATTTGCACTACAAAGAACATCAAAGAGGCAAAAAAGTTCTAAACTATGGAAGGCACAATTCAATTATTTAAAAAGTAATTCCATGAAACTATTTTAATTTCCACCTGCAAATATATACATTATTAGATTGTTTAGTTTCATTTACTTGACTTTATTAAAAACATCTATCTATCCATATGATAACAGCCCAATTCAAATTAAATAGAACTGTAAGTGATTAAAGGAAGCCAAGCTACAGTAAATATACTGTATTGTATACTACTGAATGCATTGAAGAAGAATGAAAGTTCTTACTGAAGAGAGCTGTAGCATCTTACCCTCCATATAAAATAAAGGCATCCTTTCCCAATACTAGCCATCTTCCTCTCAACCCTTCCTTCAAAATAGAAATTTTCCTTTCTGCATCAGCATGTCTTTCTACAAGGTAAGAGACCATCAGAAACATTTGCAGATGGTAAACTTACATCAGATTTGCCAGTCATCATTATCTGCTGCTGCTAAGCACTGCCCTTTTCATGTCTCTTCCTGGGACCAGAATAAATTCCAAAAAAAACAGGCAAAATGTTTTTTTTTCCCCTCTCTTCAACCAGTAGAGGAACTGGAAGACTTTGTCATCCAGGCACAGTTCATTCTACTGTAGATTCAAATGCTGCTCCTTGAGTAATACAAAATCCTTTCCATATGCTTAGATTCTTTTTGGATAAGTAAGTTCAAATAATGTTTGGCCCGGAAAATAAAATAGATTAAGGCTACTACAAATAGCTGCAGTAGAAGTCTCATTTCATGTTGACAGTCAGTGCTGAGAACCTCTCTATTGTACTTCAGTTTCTATCACTCCTGCTTCTTCCAGAGAAACTGACTAATTAAATTTAAGACTAATGGAGTTCATCCTTATGAACTGCATAAGCATTCTTATCAAAGACCACATCCCCAGTGACACTAAGAGATGCAGATTACTTAATTAATTTGTAGCACCTTCATTTTTAAAATTATATGTCTTAAGTCTTTAGCAACAACTAGGTCTACTTCAAGTAAGAACAGCCCACATCTTTTAACAATGATGACAGCATAGTATTAAAATATAATCTTAAATCTTAGTAGGCAATGTACACATAAGCAGTGCATTTTTCATTTGAAGAACTGCAATTTAAGAAGTACATACACAGTGGTCCTCAAAACAAATGTGCTAGCCTAAAAGAGCTGAGAGCAAACCATCCAATCTAAATTCATGCTCCATTTGCATTTTCTACTGTATAATGTAAGCATGAGAGAAAGGACAGAAACACAGAAAATTGAAGGAAACTGAGGGGACACAATCTAAGGCCAAGAACAGAGGAGCTGAATAAGAAGATGGAGCTTCTGTTTCTTTTCTAGCAGCCAATGTCCTCACCAGTGAAGTGATGCTGGACAGCCACACACATCAGACAAGTGACAACATCTTCAAAATCAATATTTCAGGAGTATTTCTTTATACTGAGACCACAGAAAACGAAGCAATAACACAGTCCCACAACTAAAACACCATTTCAATTCACTTAGCTGAAGTGTTCTAAGCTGCCTATTCTGAAGTGTGCCTTGTCTGCTTCTCACATGGGCCTGTATCACCCTCAAACTTGCTGGTCTAAAAAAATAAACATTGTGCATAAGTGCAGATAACCAGGTTAAAGCAGAAAAACTCAAAAAAACCCCAAAAAAATCATTCCTAAAAACATAAACATGCACCTGAGTTAAGTTACACTTCTTTAAACCCTTCCTTCTTTCCCCACAAGTCCTATGCTGACAGGTATACAACAGCATTGCTGCTGAAATGCCAGTCTGTTAGGCTTTTTATTACATTCTTTAATAGCTGTCATTCTACAAACAAATAATCTGGACTAATCAGCACAGTTAAAGTTTTTGAAATAGAAATTTTCAGCAAAGGATACAGACAAAGTGATTTCCCAAATGCCTGGGAATTAACTGTACTAGGAAGTAAATAATAATTTTTTCATGTGGATTACAGCACATATTATCATGTAAGTTTTGTGGTCTTGAAGGTAGGTTTTTTTTCCCCTTTTCCTAAAAACTGGCAGTTTGGCCAAGTATTTAAGTGCAGTCTGATAGAATAGAACCTGGAGTCTCAGATTTTATAATTCTAAAGCAAAAGTAATCTAGGAGATCTTCTCATGCTCCCAGAAATGCATTTCCAATGATAAAATAATTGAAGCAGAAAAAAATGAAGCCAATAGAAAATATTTTAACTTTTGCAAATCTACTAACATGCAAGCTTTTATTTTCATTCTTTTAAAAGCTGATTAACTTTTAAAATCCTCTCTCAAACCACCTATTTGTAAGGGAATTCAGTTATCTTTTCTCATTGGAGATCCCTTAACTCCAAAGAGAAAAGCAGCTACTGGCTTTCACAAGCACCAGTCAACATGCTCAATATATAAACTCTTAATTTGGTAGTTTTCAATCTACCTTTGAGTCCTTTAACAAACACCGAGCATGATTATGCATTCAACTGCAGTGGTTTGAATTTCTCTTGTTTGATCACACACAGCATGACTTTTCACTCAGTTAATCATCCAACTCAGTTTTATCTCTTTTTTTGCCCATTCACAGGTTTATTCTCTTTCTCTGAAAGTTGGCTCTTCCAAAGTTGTCACTCCTTCTCACTTATCTATCAGGAACATCATACTTTATCCACTTTGTATATAATCAAATGAAGCATCTGGCTCATTTGACAGCTGAAAGAACTGATTTTAAAAAATGAATCAAAATTGAGGAATGCCATCTAGTTGGATTTGTTTTCTCTTTATGTGTACATGTGGTTTTATTTTTACAGTTACATTTGAGAATTTCTAAGCCCTAAGATATTTACATCATGCATATTTACTGAACTCAACACTTTAATTATCTAAATTTAAAAAAAAAAAAAAGTCAATATTGCCATGTCACAGTAGTGGAATATTACTACAGAATGTGTCTGTATTCAAGGTATCCTCCCTGAAATTGTCTCTATTCTTTCAAGACTTTCACTGTCAGACAAAAATAAATATTTCCAAGACAGTCTTCAAGAGCAAAGATGACAGATATGGTATTAATTCTCCTCTTTTTTACAACAAGTAGTGTCTTAATATAGTCTTGACATCTGAAAAACATCTGAAAAAATCCCACATGTATAGCAAATACATTTAGTTCTCCAGAGCCCACATGCTTCTCACAGGGAAAAAAAAAAAAAAAAAAAAAAAGTGCAAATTAAACACTGATCTATCTATTCTTTTCATATGAAAATATATTTAACTCCTGCATTTTTAACACTTGCTATACTCCCAGTTGATTAGAATTAAGCCTCAACAAAGCCACTTGGCAGTCAGCTTTTGCTAGACAGTACTGTCATGTGCAATTCTTTCATTTTAAAGATTCTGGGCTTTCCACAATCCCATTCAAAAATTATGTGACTTTCAATCAAGCTTCCATGTTTTCTGTACTACACTTGACATTTATTCATCAACAATGCATTTGCATTCTTCAGGACTTCTGTGTCCATAATGAAAGACAGAAGGAACTACAGAAGAAGCAGATGCTGAACTATAAAAGTACTTCTTCAGGCCACCTGAGGATGTATGCAAATACCATTTAACCCAATAGAGAACACTCACAATTCAAGAAGTTTTCTTTGCATTCACATTTTACATTTTATTTTCAACATTAAAACTGAATTCTAGAGAATAAGCCTAATGAAAAAAATTTCTTTCACTGCTAGAATAATGCCTACCCCTAGCAGTCCATAGAAGAATCTAGCAACTTTGTCTTAAAGCTATTTCTTCTGCCAAAGAGACAACAGCAAATTGTTCTTAAAAGGCTTTATTGTGGACAGGACACTTCCCTGACTGGGTTTGAAGGAGGGCATTAAGTCTACGTCAGCACTTCACCAGGAATTAGCTGAAGCAGGATTGATGCTGATGACCTCTCCACAAAGGCATCCTTCAAGAGACATGGGGGTTTTTTTCAGCTTAGGAGAGTTAAGGGGAAGGTCCATAGCACCTGTCAGTCAGGCTGATGTAAAAAGGAAAGACATCTGCTGAGGTAAGATCTTTCCTATTACTAGTTTAGTAAGGATGCCACTGCAGTCCAGCATTACCACAACCACTGAAGCATGAGGAGCCAGCTGTCACACATGAGGAGACTGGAAGGGCAGTGAAAGCTCCACAAAGCAACAGAGCTGGGGAAGGGTCTGGAGCACAAGTCCTGTGAGGAGTGGCTGAGTTTAGCCTGGAGAAAAAGAGGCTCAGAGGAAACCTTATCACTCTCTACAACCACCTGAAGGGAGCCTGTAGCCAGATGGGGTTGGCCTCTACTCCCAGGGAACAAACAGGACCAAAGTCAGCCTCAAGTTGCCCCAGGCTTACACTGGATATTGACAGGGTGGTCAAACACTGGAACAGGCTGCCCAAGAAAATGCTTGAGTCACCATCCCTGGAAGTATTTTAAAAATGTGCAGATGTCTTGGGGAGAGGGTTTAGTGGCAGATCTCACAGTGCTGGGCTAATGGTTGGAATAAATAATCTTTTCCAACCTTAATGACTCCATGACCCACATCAAGCTGAAAGCAAAGCTCACCTAACCCAGGCAAATAGCACTTCATTTCTAGTTTTGAATTGCTCTCTGCACCCTCCCTCCACTCTTGCAGGTCTACGTTCGTAGTGGAAGTGGAAAAAATTGAAATCAGGAACTATTGGCACACATACATTTCCAAGCAGGCATACCAAGACCTTTGCAGGTAAGTCTTTACTCCACATGTTAGCCTAAAGTGACAGAATGCATTGCTTCAAATACCTAAGACTGAGGCAAAGTTGTTGTTTGTTTTGGGATCTTTCTTCAGCTCAGCTACTGTTCTGGGTACTTACCTGGATGAAACATAGGACTGTTAAAAGTTACACAGCCTACCAAAAGCAGCAAAGCTATACAACATTCCCTAGTTACAGAAATCAAGATTTATTGCCAAGAAAGTTAGATGACACAAGCAATTTATCCTGCAGAGAATCAGAATGAAGTCAACCCCAAAGTCACTCATTAGGGGCAGTAAGAAAAACAAAATCAATACACACTCATTCTGTACCGAAAATAAGATTTGTGTTCTGAAGAAACAACAAGTTTCTCCAGTACCAAGATTTAATATTCTTCTCTTGTAACTACTATGTTAGAGCTACCTACTGATAAAGTTTTCAGAATATTCAGGTTCTAGCAGCAACCTTAAAGTGGTGCAAAACTGAAAGCCAAAATAGCCACCAATGTGAAGGTTTTATTCATAATCTGAACTTTAGTTGAACAAAATTTGAATAAATATGCTTGAAGTCTTGACTTGTGTATTATAGCACTTTCTAGAGCAGAGGATTTCCTGGGGAATCTATATATAATTTCCCAGAATGCCAGAGAACTTGATTTACAAGAATTCAGGAGCTAGAAATGGAAAACCATAAATTGGATTGTAATGGCATCCTATTGTGTTTCCCAGTCCAGCTTCCTTGATGCAGTCCTTTAACACAACTACAATCTGCAGCCAGACAGGACATCTTTCTGCTTTGAAAATTACACAGAAAACTGAAGACAGAACTATGTAAAGAAAGTTCATATCTGTCATCAACTGTTCTGTCTGGAAACTTCAACTGTGTAATTATGCAATGGCCTATGACATCATTAGGTTGTCGGCACTGATGAGCTTAGACAGTCTTTTCAGACTAAGGCTTTCACATTTTCTATCATATAACTGTTTTCTCTGAGACCTCAGAGGCACTCAAAGTTCAAAAATCAAGAAGTGCTTGTAAATCTCCAGAGTGACAAAATCCAAGAAGTTTTCAGGCTTTCCCATAGTCTCCAGCACTTGTATCAAACTCTTCATGCTATGATCTATTTATGCCCCAAGAAGGGCAGCTTCTTATTCCCAGAACATCAAGTTGCTACATATACACTACTTAAAACTAAATCTTTATTTTCTAACTATAAACATTTTATTTTTATATAAAGCAATCAGCAGCACTTGCATGTTTGCAACTATACATTTGTAACTATATATCTGAATTATGTATTAATCAAAGAAATTCTTCACAAGAAAACATGTCTACCATACATATCAATTCTGTAAGGCATCTGTCTACAGTAGCACAGGTATCTACTTTTAGCTATCAGATTTTCTGACTACTTAAGATGCTGAAAAACCCTCCAAAATATTCAGCTATAATAAAGATTTAAATCAACCTGTTGAAAGGCCAAATAAATTTCAAATATCTATACCAGCTATAGTGTCTTCCTCTATCCTAACAAGTCCTGATACATCACTTTAAGACTTCTATAGAAACAGCTAGATTTTAAAAAGAGCAATCAATTTAATTCTCATTCTCCATCAAAATGAGACAGAGCACTACTAAAACCTCTGTGCAGGCCTTTGTAACAACTGCTGTCAAGCATGCTTTAATTCTGTCAAATAAGACATTGTTTCACTGCAAAATTCAGTATCTGGACTTGAAAGCATATGCTAAACATAAGTCTTTCCTCTTCTGCCCACCTTCTGGTCACTGGCTTCTCAGGCAACTCCTTTAAAACAGCACATGAAAAAAGATAAGCAGCGTGCAGGCTTCACTGGAAACAAGCATGGAAATTACTTCCATACAGTTACTGCTTAAAATTCCTTTTACACTTGTATCTGTCCTGAGACCTAAACAATAGAAGTGTCATTCTCCCTCCAGCTCTCCATTTCCAACCACAAGAGATGCTGGAAGAACCCCTAACTTAAGTCATCATCAATACCCAGAATTACTTTCCACTCAGAGCTATTCTCAAGCTATGTCATGAAAAGGTCACAAATTCAGCAAGAACAATTTCTTGGTTGTAAAAGAGCTGGTTTGATTTATGAAGACAATAATTCTTTAAAATTCCAATCATTAAAGGATTCATTCAAGTCTTACATTTAAACTGGATATAATACCATCATCATACAATCTATAACATTTGCAATTGTTTTGATAAAACAACTTACAAACCAAGGTGCACCTGTTACATTTTCATGTAATCATAATCGGTGTTCAAAGCTGAATAAATTCCAGAAAGTAAGCAGAGTAATTCCAAAGACATTGCTCATGCTCCCAGGTCTCACTTCAGAGAAGCAGAACAATGGAAATTTGACATGGCAGAACTGGGAGCTCTTTCAGACATTTAAGCACTACACAAGAAGAAATCCCAAAGAACATTACTCTGCAAGCTTATGTTTCATATGATATTGCTCCAGCAGATTAATCTGTCAGTTTCTCTTTGCTCATTTTGGTTATCCTCTCCATGCTGAGAGTATAGGTAGTTTACTGTTTTACCTGAATAATCATTGCCATAATTAGACATTAGTCTTGAATTGCCTTGGGATGTCAAACATGTCAAAGTTGAACAATTCTCTCAGGTAGACATCTCATTGACTGAAGATCCTGCCCACTAGCTCTGCAGTGCCCAAACACAGAATAACCAGAAAACTGCTTACTAACATTGCCAGCACTGCCTCTAATCCTCCTTATTAAGCCAGTTAAGCAGTTACCTGACATCTGCCAGAGCATTTCAGATGCTCTTGATCACATTAAGAGGTATATCCCAAACACAGAAATAAGAGATTGGTACTTGATGCTTTAGCCACACACAATTTTCAAAGAGTTTTCTTCTTACACGAACACATTAAAGTTATATTTAGAATGAAGATTAGAAATAGAAATAAATTTAAGACACAGTTAAAATATATTCAGTAACAAAACTAACAACTCAGAATTTTGACCTTATGATTGTCACTAAATAGTGTGCATATTTCAACTTATGTCCGTGATTATATTTTACAGATGGAGCCAAGATGAAAACTGGTGTCTTGATTCCTGGTAGCAACAATGGGAAATGCAGAAGAATGAACCACAGGAACAATTCATCAGTATTCATGAAAACAAATAATTAGAAGTATATATTATATATATATTTCTTTAGACTATTTAGGTTATTAGCATTTTTTTTACTTCTGAAATAAAATCAGTGAAATAAAATAAGAATTTTGGTCAAATTAGAGATCATTACAGAGTGTCAGTAATGCCTGTCAGTCTAAGACAGTGGATTTAGCATGCAATCAATAAATACATTATACAAATATATGCACACAAACTAATTGACCTATTGTCATTGAAGTCTTGATATTAAACTTGTACAATGAATTAGCCCTTTGTATCAGAAGAAAAATTCAGAACAAAAATTATAGGCTCCTAAATCACCAGAAAACAATTACAGAAGCAGCAAAATAAAATGATCTTGCATCCAAAAGACTCTGAGGTCAAGACAGACAAATCTGTTCTTACATCTTACAACTTCCTATTGTATCTCCAAAACCAAAGCTTTGAGTGCCTCAAAGTTCTCATAATTACAACAAAAATATTATAGTTTTCAGTGAAGTATTTACAGAAAAGAAGGTGCAAAAACATTACTTCAGTCATAATTCAAGGAAGTCTCAAAATTAGGTCAAACAATAACAAATTTGGAACTGGCTGTGCAAAGCCAACAGACTGTAACATTGATCACTGACACTATTAAGAAGCCTTGATTCAGTGTCTGTTTATACAGACACAACTGCCAAGTCCTTGAATGTGTTTATTTTAATAATAGACATTGCCTAAAAAAATCCCCACAGAAAATGTATCCACAACACAACATATGTGTTCCTGGTTTACTGCAGTGCAGAACTGGCAGTATCCCAACGGCATTTTGGCAACTGCCCTATCAGAAGGCACAATACACCTTTAGGAATATTTTCAGGAAAAAACAGAAGAGGCTAGCCCTCCTGCAGAACTTGTTTGCATTATTAAATATACTGCTGCAGAACTTCCACTGAAATCTATGGATGTAGAAGAAGCAGGAATGAACACATATACTGCCTGCAGAGATCTACCTGAAAATACTGACACTGACCCAGAGATCATATAATCATTAACGTTGGAAAAGATTTTGCAGTCATGAAGCCCAACCATTAACCTACCACTGCCATGTTCACCACTAAAACCATGTTCCCAAGCACCACATCTACATCTTTTAAATACCCCAGGAATGGCAACTAAACCACTTCCCTGGGCAGGCTCTGCCAATGCCTGACAACCATCTGTAACTCTTCTGATATATAATCCAAACTTCCCCAGCATAACATGAGGACAGCTCCTCCTATCAACTCTTACTTGGGAGACTCTCTAGCAATTCCTTTCTGCAGTCTTTTAGTACTTAAGTTTTATATCTGTAAGATACAAACATGTCTAACTTTAGACCACAAACACTGGATCTATAAAAGCACCCCATCATAACACAATTTCATTAAGGTGGTCTCAGCAGTGCTGTGCTGTTTAAAAATCATGAGACTCTGAGATTGGTTCAGTTGGCTAGAGCAGAGTGTTAATGATGCCAAGTTCGTGGTTTTGTACCCTGTATGGGCCATTCATTTAAGAGACAGACATGACAATCCTTAGGAGTGCCTTCCAACTCAGGATATTCTCTGAGTGTGAACAGCTAAAGAAGATAGTTTTAGCTCATTTTTGTCACACTTCAAGTATGGCTATGCAGAAACATACAGCAACTTTGGCACTAATTTTTGTTGGCTTACACGCACTGCTTCTGTCCTCCTGAGGGTCTTCAGGGCAGTATGTCATCACAAAAAGCAGTGAATTCAATAAATATTGCTTTTATTGTAGGACATAGAAGCGTGACTCTTGGATTCCCACTCTTAAAAAGTACTCATAGACCTATTTCTTCCTTGTCCTTGCACAGAACTACTGCCCTGCAGCACTTCTGAGGCATTCTGCTCTACCTTCATGAAAGACACATTTTCATCTAATGTTTGAGTACCTACCAAGAAGTTATGCTCCTTTATTCCCTTTCCAGACTTCATTTGTTTCAGGATTTGATGGCTGGGCCAAGCCAGTCCTGGAGAAGGCTGCATGACTAGCCCAGCATCAATGTGGTTGGGTCTTGTGATTTGCCATGGTGATGTAATTCAGAAAACCTGGCTAAGGCTGGATGGTGATATTACTGCTAATAGACCTGGGAATTTAGTTGTAATCATGGAAATTTCAAAAATAATCACCTGAAATTATATATCTTTATCTTTTTAACAGCCTTCTTCACTTTTCATCCCCTTCCCTTACCAATGCCATCACCATACAAGCACTGCAGTCTTAATACAAATAGATGTTTTTCATTCCAGACTACATGATAAAATGAGGATTGAGGAAAAAAATCAAGACACAATATAATTGTACAGCTTTTTGTCTCACACCTGCCTCCCACAGTCAGTAACTTAGAAACTAATTAGCTTTCTGTTTGTCATTTCAGCTGTGAACATTCTCTGTAGTAATAACTGCCTTACATACAACATTTTTTCTCTCCAATCTCCAGTTCATATAAACAACTTCTACTTTTCTTTCTCCGTGCTGAATTTTATTAACAGTTCCAAACTGAATTACATAAAAGCAAAAGCACACAAACACTTTGACATTAGACAAGAGCTTTTTTCCAACCAGAGACATTAACACTAAAATTCAGTTCAGGATGCCCAAGAGATAACTACCCTTTTTTAAGAATCACCACCATAACAAACAGTAGTCTACTACTAAAGTCCTACAGACTGCAAAATTTGTTACTATTAAGAACTTTAATTGAAAATGAAATCTTCTCAGTAGGGACATGTGGGAGGTAGGAGCATATATCCTATTAGAATTTAATTTGAAAAATCTCTTTAAAAAAACCAACAAAACTACACAATAACCTGGGGTTTCCTTCATGTTTTTTAAAAACA
Source organism: Erithacus rubecula (assembly GCF_903797595.1). Taxonomy (NCBI): domain Eukaryota; kingdom Metazoa; phylum Chordata; class Aves; order Passeriformes; family Muscicapidae; genus Erithacus; species Erithacus rubecula. Next base: position 38,729,992 of record NC_136687.1, read on the forward strand.
ATACAAGCAGTAACTAAGTTAGTTCCCGATTAAATTGCTCAAATTACAGGGAATGTAATCACAAAACTATGTTGTGCTACAGCCTGGCAATTCAGAAACATAAGGTTTCATTATTGAACAACTTTGGACTGCAAGTCAGCAAACCATAAGATATTTTCAGCCAATCCAATATTCCTAGTGAAAAAATAAGTGAGGCTTAAAAATACACAAGCTTTCCTTACAGAAAGAGTAAGCCAAACACCACTGATAAATACACACAGAAATATCAAACAGCATGGCTGAAAAACACATACAGCCCTCATATAACTAATGAGGAGGAAAAAAATATGCTTGTTTTGGTAGACACATGGTTGTTTGCTTACATCCAAAGCACTTATTGCTAAAGATTCCTCTGCCATCATAGCACAAAATTCAATTTTAATGTGAAAAATTTTGTTCAACTGTCCAGAGGTATAAATACCCTCTACAAATCTGCTAGAACTTTGTTTTCCAAGGAAAATGCTAATTGGACGCTCACTGTTGGAGACATCAAGAATTACTATCATGCAGGTATGAAAACAAAACATTTTTTTCTTTAGACTACTGATAAAATATAAAGTTACCAAAATAAATATTTTTAAATGAGATTTCCAAATAGATGTGAATAAAGGTAGCAAGTTAGAAACAACCCAAAACAAAGATGCATGTCAAGTAAACCTCAATTCTAAGTTTTGCTCTGTAGATTTTAAGCCCTTTTAACATTAACTTCTCATCAAATGAAAGGAGCAGAATGACTGGCAAATGAAGAACAACTCAAGCTGAACTGCCACTTCTAATAACCCAGTTTCCATTTAAACAGTGAGATGGCTGCAGGGTTTGAGAATTTGTCACTACCATGTACACCCACTGATAGTAAAGTAAATGCAGATGAGATGAGCCAATTGTAAGCATCATGCTCCATTTTATCCCTTTGGTCATAAAAAAAAAATCTCTAGAGCTACTATGAAAATTAACAACTTTTTTTGTTGTTTTTTAATGTAGGATAAAATATGTGCTTGTAAGGAATGCACATAATTATTTTCAGCGTTGCATACATGCAATAGAAACTTACTTTTTTATACATACCACTGACAAAGCAGATAGACACAGCTTTCACCATTAAAAATTTTTGATCAAATAAACAGTACAACTGCATTAGTCTGCCCATTAGCATTTAGGGATAAAGATTCAGCTTTTCTGTACTGAGACATTAAGTTTTGCCTCAGGGAGGTCAAACAGGTCAATTAACAGTTCCAACAGTTGCAGCTATTTTAGATATAGCACTCAATTTCAGATTTCCACACAAATATACTATCATGGAGCAAGGGGAAGAAGTTGCAACTTAAAAAATTACCAAAATTTTTAAAATCTAATACTCTTTTAATACCTTTCTCTTTATGCTGAAAGTAAGAGAGCCAAGTGATAATTCTGGTAAATTCATTAAAAAGTAACCAGGTTGCATGTTCCAAGCTGACTTCCTATAGCTCAGAACTGAGTGGATCTATCCCAGCCTGGCTATCACTTTGCTTCTCTCCTGTAGTACTCAAAGAATTTTTCCAAACATATGCAGAGCAAAACTGAAATTCCATTTTTCAGAAGAGTACATCTTTAGCATATAGGCTGAATTTATGAAAATAAATAAATAAATAAATAAAAAGGATCCCTCCAAGTTCATTACTCTAAAAATAGAACACTGAAATTAGAACACAGGTTTCATGGGATTTTCTTACTAAGTAAATCTCAAATTATTCATTAAAAAATGTAAAGCTACAGCTCAGAGTAAGAGAACACATATTTTTAGTTTCAAAATACAGAGTTATTCATTTTTTTAAATAAAAAATATTAATTGTTAGCTTTCAGGTTTAGTCCATTAAACATTAAATCAGAGATGTGAAATGCTAGAACAAGCATATTTTGCATTAGCATCTATATCCAGAAACTGCCAAACTGCCCATTAAATCTTTTGAATAAATCATGGGGGAAAAAATGTCAAGAAGCAACTAAATAGGAATGACAGGCAAACAACCAAAGTGAAGGTGAAGTCACATGAAAGGGGTGACAAAGGAAATCAGTGCAAAAGAACTGCAAAATACACTTCCAGTTAACCCAGATTTCACAATCTCTGTTCATGAATTGCATTTGCTCAGGCACATATTTCCTGTAATTTTTGCCAGCATTGAGTATATGGTTAGCTAACAGTATGGATCAGTATATAATGAGTATATAATTCAAATTTAAGTCAGTGCTTAGAGTGACCAAAATACTGGGTCTAAACAATAACCCTGTTACATAACAGACACAAACCAACTGCCTAGAAAAGAACAAATCACCAGCACAATGATCCCTAGCAAATTAGTGTGCAAAATGAATAAAGATTATATCGGTCTAATTAAAATTATCTATTTACCTATAGATTTTATCTATCCACCTATAGATTTTGACCTTGTGCATTTCCTATACATAACATTAGTGGGTTTTGTTAGACCTTAATTTAACTTTGCTGAATTGCCAAGCCCCAGCATCTGAGTTAACTCAACCACATCTTACTCTTGATGCTCCATACAGGGAAAAAATTACACATGTACAAAAGAAGGTATAGACGTGTACTCCTCATATGCTTAAATGCTCAAATAATGCCAGACAACTTATAAAAATATGCATTTAGAGTCTGGGTTAGGGGCAGCCAGTAAGAATCTGGTAAACATTTTGTTTCAATAAATTGCTTCCATAAATGAAGCAATTACAATTCTCAGATCTCTACTGTAAATCTGAGTTGACACTAGAGCACATCCCTGCTAATTACAAACCATGTTAGATTTGTCAATTTGGCACCACTGGCACAAAAAGCTGATTACTATTACTTTCACAAAACTGAAGTAAGGCTAAATCACAATTAATGAGAAGACATCCCACATCCATATAGCAATTTTATATAAATTTAATACAACATGCACCACTAAGCAAGAGCCACTGTTAGCTCTTTCCCTGGCACCAGCGAATTTCTCTGGCGTTTGATGATGAAAATGAAGTGGATCATTTATATTTACAGACTGTGCATGCTAGGCAAGGAATTTTGGCATTAAACAGTCCTCAACTCACTTTAATATGAATTAATTCTTTGAACATCATACAAGAGGAAGCAGAAATACTTACTAGTACAACACTTCATTTGCTTCATGCCTTTCGTATCTAACAGTTTCACACATCAGTCTGAAAGAGAAGAAGGCAATTTTAGTTATGATTCCTATCAGTGTCACAAAGACTTTACTTTCTCAGCATTTCCACAGGTAATTTCCACAAATTCCAGCACTTACAGAAACCAACCACTAATTTAAACCCAAGTTGATTCATAATTCAAGAATAATTGTAAAATCTAAGCATTTATTAGTTCATACAAGATCAAATTTGATTTAGGACACTAGATGAAGCTGTTTCCATCAAAAAAATTACAAAAATAAGCAAAAATTATATTGATCTCATTTTTCATAGAGATGTGATAAAAGCCAGTAGCTTTATAAAAACAATTCAGAATTTCAGAAATGGCGGGAAATGTACTATATGCAACACTAATCAGAGATACAATATTAAAACTGCTCTCTTTTTCAAGGCAGGCCCAATAGATAAAACAAGAAATTATGTTGCATGCTTCTCATTTTGCTAAAATTCAGCAACTTGAAAATTACCATGAGACTTTAATGCCGAAATCCCAGAGGGCTCAAAGTGGAGAGAATTTCCTGCAGGAAAATCCTCTGTCTAGAGGGGAGGATTAAAGTGTTTTCATATTCACTGTCTGCCTGACAAATGTGACATAATACAGAGCAACTATAATAGAACATACCACATACTAGGAAATGCAATGTTAACTTGATGTAGAAAAATCACAATGCCATTTCTGTCTATCGCCTTCAGGAAACAGCCCTGTGAATTACTGGAGGGTGAGGACAAAAAAAATCCCACTGCCTCCCTTGGCTTGTCTTACAGCTCTGAAGCAGACTGCAAACCCCAAGGCTATTTGACAGTCAGACAGAGATTTACCTCAGAGGCTCATGAGAACATTCAAATAAGGAACTATATTTAAATTCTGGAAATAAATTCTCTTTCCTCACATAATCCATCAGCAGAATCTTGGTATATCAATGACCAACTGCCAGCAATCATAAGCAGACAAAAGCACTCAAAAATTGCTGCTCAGGGAAAAAGTCTCCAAAAAGTTGATTTGAGGCCTGTAAGAGTTGGTCTGGGTTTGACATAACAATCAATTGCCATTTACTAGATCATTCATTTCAATAGTCAACAGACTGCTACAAAAGTCACCTTAGCACTCATCTCTCACAGGATTTTACTTGTTACTTCAGCCCACTAAGAAATAACACTTTTTTGGTTCAAGTGGCAGGCTTAAAGTGGTATCATGGTGATTCATAAATTGTTAATAGAAAATTGAAATCTTAATTCTGTTTGCAGATAGATAGATACAAAAATTAAGAATCAGGTTTTACTACCACAGCCTTTCCCACATCGTGCTATTTTAGATCTACACTGGACCATCTCTGAGAGCTTTTCTCACAGAAAAATCTCTATTGTATGAAATTAAGCATTATACAATGCGTATCAATTTCAGCTAATGAAAAATCTTCTTCCATCCTGGCACAGCTAAAAAATTTTGAACCACAGAACCATCTTTTTCAGACACTTCTCTCCACCATAAAGTTGGGTCTAGTCAGAATCTTTTACAGGCACCAAAATGCTACTGTCTGCTTCCACCTCCTGAGTTTTCATCTTCCCTCTCTGATCCTGTTGTGAGAGGGAAGATACCAGAAGAGAAGTCATTGCTAGGAATCAGATTTAAAAATTTAAATACTGCTCAAGGATACTCTGTGCCCTATTGGTCTGGAATGATGCTGGGCAGTGTGCCACCCAAGAGCAAGAGTCACAGGAAACAGAATCACTTTAACAAGCAAGTTTTGTTCCCCTCTGAATTGAGATAGAAGGAAGCACATTCTTGATACAAGTCACACAAGTTCACCACTGGTACTGTGTTTTACAGCATTTTGGTCCCATTATTAGGACAGCAATAGGGGAGAAAATGCTTCTTAACAGAAGGTAACCAAGCGTTTCAATTTTTATGTTACAGCAAACACTTAGAAATTACAGTGACCAAGTAGTACAAACTAGATTGCTTCTCAAATACTTGAAACATAGGATTAGTTCTGATCAATACCAGTATCCAGTTTTTGCTCAATCACTCAACTGTGATCTTTATCCACTTCCTCAACAAATGTAATAAATTACAGATGAGATCACCAGCAAGCCAAATGGTAAGCTATTCACTACTAGAGGCTGCTTTTAATACATTCAGTTTTAATGAATCTCGGAGGTTTTTGTGGCATTCCAGTGCCACAAGAAGAGTTGTATCCTAAAGGATACTGTAAAAGCTTTCAGTCCAACATCTGCTGAGAGCCCAGCCTTTTCCATGTATGGTACTGTAAACAGAAGCTCTCTTTGAGGAATTCGCTATGCTGGGAGAATGAGTTCCACACATTCCTCAGCAAGAACCTCATGCTGCACAGGAAGCCATCAACATGCCACACAACCATATGTGCACACTTTGATCTTTGTAAACAAGTTAACATCAGTTCAACTCCAACTATGCAAAACTTCACTTTCAGCATTGCGTACAACAACATAACACAAAATACTTCAACTGAATGTAACCATGACCTCCATCCAAAGCAAAAGTAATTACAGAGACTGATTTGAAATTAACATTCACATTGCAAAATGTATCTTGAGTATGTTGGAAGAAAAAAAACTCCTCCTTTTATTTTCTCCAAATTACAGAATATTGGCTTGGGAATGTGGACTCTCACAGAATGACGAAGCAAGAGGCCAGAGATTAGAACCTAAAACAGCATTAATCAATTCAAAGTTGCTTCAGCATCTTCAGATGTGGCAAATGTTGTCAAAGCTCAGGATCTAAAACAGCAGTAATTCACCCTCTCTACCCACAAGGCATAGAGATGTGCCAACCTCCTTCTGTAGCTGCTAGTCTCCCACTAATGCCCAAAAAGCCTTACAAACCTCTGCTGTAAGATGCTTGTGGGAGGACAACTGAAACAATTACTTAAAAATCAAATAAACAGAAGTCTTTAAAAAAAAAAAAAATAGGAAGTTATCAGCAAAGTATTGACTTTAGTTCATTTGCTTCATAAAGCATTTTAATAAAAAGTGTGGATGACATTTGTCAAATATCTTTACTAAGTATTATTTGCATGTGTTATACATAATGCATCTAAAATTTCCACACAAAAGCAAGCACAAACTGAAACAGAAGCTGAAAAACAGATTGTGCTCTCATTATTACTATAGTACATAAATCATTTCATCAATATACGGGCTTATACTCTGTAAAGCATTAATTTCTAGTCTGAAAGTTTCAAAAGAAAGTAAATTTCCATCATAATAGATAGGACAGAACAAATAGTGATACACTAGGCAGACATACAAAGAGGAAGCATTAGAAAAATAAAGAAGAAAAGAATGCAGTGACAGGCAGTTTGAGGAAGGGTACACAAGATTAGTATATGGTTACCAAAATTACTGTTTCTTTGCCTTGTTAGTGCATTAACATAATGGTTTTTGATGACAAAGTATCATACCTTAGCTGATGCTCTCTCAGATTAGACAATGCTTCCATTCCATGTAAATACGAATACACAATCTCCAAGTCCTACAAAAATAAGGAAAACATTTTTAGTACTCTCAGTTTGGTAAAAGCTGTTAAAATACTGGTTTTAAAAGCATCCAAAGCTCACTTAACAGGGGTAGTAGGGACACTTCCAGGAGGTTAAAGGCAAACTGCAGGAACGTCTTTGATTATAATCTGGAACCTGATTTGATTATAATCTGGAACACGTAGAAAAATGATAGTATGTTCCTGTCAAACACAGAATCCTTTCTGCTTCTGCTGTCATTACTCTATGTCTAGGAAACAAGCCTAGTCCAGAATTACAGTGAACTATTTTGCAACTATCAACAGTCCGGCTTTCTAAAGCCAACATCCTCAAAACTTTTATTTACTTTGTAAAGCAAGGTCATAAGAAATCAGTATTTTTGTGTTCAAGGAAAAAGAAAAAAAAGTACATCACAGGCTAACAAAATACCCCATTGTACAGAGGTATTTCTAAAATTGTATCCTCTTCAAACAGAAGATAATCCACAATCTTAAATGAGGAGGGAAAAAAAAAAGCTGTCATGAACAGAAAATTATTGGTATGAGATAATAAGAAAAACCATCCTATTTATAATATGGTGAAGTTTTATGTTCAACCATAGTGGACCTCCAGTATCCAGCTGACTAAGCATTAATAAAGATATGAAAACAACATCCAAGACTAAAACTGTGGAAACACTAATGCCAGGCTAGAGGCTTTGCTCTAGTTATACTTAAAATAACTACAGCATTTAAGAGAAAGCTTCAGTGAAGCCAGCAACCTCTATTTAGAGTGATTTAACTTTGGATCACGGATTTCATGCTGCTTTATCATCCTTTTTCTTATTTTAGAACTTGATAGTTGAGAGACAAAGTATGATACATAATTCATTAAAAATCAGAGCAACAGTCCACAACCACTAGCTGAGGCTGACAAAGTTGAGAAACAACTAACACCAACACAAATCTCGTTAACTTACTGTGAGAAGATGTTTTTCAAGTAATGTAATATACCAAAGCTAGAAATGTATGAAAGGTTGATCACTGTCAAATATATGTGAATCTAAAATTGCCTAAAAAGTACAGAAATACTTGTTTCCAGACACAATGAAAGAATGTTCTTTGGGCAAAGGCAAGGAATTGACATTGCAGAGAACTTGAATTTAAGAAAGAAAAAGAAAACCCTGTTAAATACACTAAGAGCAGAAACATACCATACTTGTTAAAACCACGGTACAGATCAGAAAAGATACCAGCAGTTACACTCAGTGGCTAAGGCTAATAAATAGATGCCGCTCATTCTATAACAAAAAACGTGGTTTTTTTCTCACAGTGGCAAAGGCAAATGTTCAGTTTGAAAAAGCAGAAGAAACACACAAGCCAAAGTGCGGCAATTTCATTTCAATTTTGGCCCTTCTGTTCCTTTGCCCTCTAGAGGCCTTGGTCCTTCGAAGAGAGAAGGGCACATCAAAGACAGAAGTAATTATGCATGTATTGGGATGGAGGGACTCTGCACATAGAAGGCTCTGAAGAGAACACACAGTAGTGGCTCATCTTTTCACCTTTTTTTCATACAAATTAGAGTGTGTGAAAGACATGTCTGCTGCAGTCAGTGAGCTGCTCCCTCGGCAGACTGCAGGAGGTGAGCAGAGGCTCACTTAGTGAACTCTTTCTTTTAAAGTAAGTAATTCCATTTCAAAATACAAGCATACTTGTCAAATATTTGCAAGTACAACATCCCATAGGACCCCAGATGAGGAACCGCAGATGGTGGAGGTCCTTGAATAAAAAGAAAAAAAAGAAAAAGAGATATAAAAAGAGGTTAAAAAATGTAAAGAACTCTAATAAAAGGGAGAGGTGAGGAAGGAAAAAACCACAATTAATGAAGTCTTTACTTGTGTTTCCACCATAGTTGCTGGTGAAAGATACCTCGTTACTGAGATAAACAAGGTGAGGTGCTTTTTCTGACTCGGAAGGAAAAAAAAAAAATAATAAAAGAAGGGCAGCAAGAAAACATTCTAACATCTCAGCTGCCATACACTGGATTGTTTCTGACAAGTTCCAAAGTGAGCTGCTGCCCATCCCTTCAGCGGTCTTTCCAGAGGCGTCTGGCAGGGAACAGCTCCCTCTAGCACCAAAAGTTGGGCATTGAAATGGAAGGGAAAAAAAAACGGCAACACCCCTTTCAATCAACTTCTCCACAATACTGCAAAGTACAAGAGTACAAGTAGAGTCAAAAGAGCAAATATAAATTCATGCGTGGTCAGTAGGCTCTGCACACTTCCAGTCAGCCTGCAGCATCAAAGAGGAGAAAGGCAATTTAAAAAAAATAAAATCTGAATGTCAAGTTGTTGTTGTTAGGTCACATCAGCTTTCCATTTATCTCGGGGAAAATTACACTGTGCTTGCTTGGTAAAAATACTCATTATCGAACACCAAGAGCTGTTTCAACTTCTTAATTCAAAGTGAACCGACAGAATTCAAGAGTCCTTTGGAAACATAAATGCCAAGTATTGCAATACCCTAAGCAGATTCCAAGTGCTTGAAATAAAACCATTTCACAAAAATAACACACACACACAAACTTAGGCATTTAAGCTATGAAAGATTTTGATTTCGATATTCAAGACACTTGACAAAAGCTAAACTTCTAAATTTCTCAGGAAAAGAACTCTGTCTTTAAAGGACATGACACGCCTACATGATTTATGCCGACTAGTTAAGCAAAACCCTTAAAGCAGCAGCTAAATTTAAGCCCACTGTGACTTACACAAACACTTCTGCCAGCTCGCAGTGTCCCTGAAAGCTGCCTCTAGCTAATGCACAGGCTATGTACAAGTGACAACAGCACAGATGCTCCCTTGGATCTGCTTCCACAAGGCGTGTACCCAACCAACCACCGGAGGGCAGAGCGAGCCACCGAAATACAGAGAGCCATTCATTCTCTCCAGATTCTCCCTGCATTGTTTGGAACACAACTTTGTGAGAGCTGGAACAGCCAAGAGGAGAAACGCTAATCATCACCACATCACCACCACAACTGGTTCAATATTCTGCTGCAGGAAGGATCACTTATCCAAAAGCACGGAGAAACTACCAGCTTTCTGCTTTCTAGTTTTATCCAGCCAGCAGAATTAATAAAAAAACAACCAAAAAAAGCCCATGCAAAGGCTCAGTTGTTCTTGCTACACAAAGGTTGTGGCAACAGCTTGAAAAAAACATCTCAATGGAAACTCCAAACCCAAAAATTAAATGCAAAGCACAAATTAGTGCAGTTTTTAAAGCATGTTTTTATTTAAATGAAAGCTAAAAGACTGAAATCTAATCTACACTTAAATCTGTACTGCAGCCAAAGTCATATGCTTAGGTTGCTGTGTGGGAAGCAGCATGAAATTTGTTTAATTCAGTGTTATTTCTTAATTTACTTGTTTCTGTGGTGTCAGATGGATCATTTTAAAGTTCTGACTGTACATTGAAACAAAACAGAGACACTCAAGTTTTAACACAGCTCAACTTCAATTAGATCTGCAGAAATATAATGGTCTGCAACCTTACCTCTGCTCTCCATTCTAATAAAAATCTGTCTATGTTTATACCCAGACTTTCTATTCATTTGATTTGTACTTCAAACATGTTTGCCATTTACAAAAGCCAGAGAAACCCAAACCAGAATGCTGGCCCCAAATTCATAATAGCCTAATGAAGACATTTTTACTTTATTAAGATGATAGAGATGTGAAAACTTGCTTTTTTGGACAGAAAAACTTAAATCTCTCTAAAATTTCCAAGCTTACACCAATTTCAGTCCTGGTTGGCATTAAGGTATGAGACTACAGGCCAAACTTGACTATTCATCCCTTGCCACAGTTAAGCAAAATCCTGAGAAATTCACTGCTCTCCAAGTAAGAAATTCACTCATTTCTGTGATGTGGCAAACAAGCAGAGAGCAGCTTTCATCTCATAATAGTTTGGTTTCTTTCAAATCAAAAGGCAAAAATAAAAAACAAGCTAATGACTTGATTTCTTGAAGGATAGGAAAAAAGAGTAACATTTCAAAGCACCTAATATTCACCTGAGGCTCAAAAAAGGTCTGCTTGCTGAGAGTATATGGAAGAGTATTTTGAAAGGCTGATCTCTTAAAAACAACCTATCTTTCATTCACACTCAGCCACCCACCAGGAGAACCAGGCTCCAAGGGGAGGGGGTGCAGTCGCTCCCCATCTCATGTGGCCACTCCAGACAGCACACCAAGCCCAAGTTTCACTGCAGTGAAGACAGCAGGACCCACCTGGTCCCTCCATGCTGATTCCTGCCACCTCCCCAGCCCCAAGGTGAGCACCTGCTCACAGGGACCCAACCTGGAGCTGCTCTCTTGGCAGCACAGACCCATGATCTCCAGTGTCAAGGTCATGGAGGCAACTCTGTTGCAGCCTGGAGGAGGTGGAACCTCCAAGTCTTTCATGGGTTTCAACAGACCATGAAACTGCTGGCAGGAAGAGAGGCATTTCTGTATGGCTGACTGAACAGTTATTTCAGCTCAGACTGGGACCTCCCCAAATTGTGATGTACTAACAAGAGCAGCAATGCCAAGTTTTTTCTTCTTATTGAGCAACGAATCCCAAGAGCAACAATCCGAACACAGGTTGCTGAAGTCCTGCCTCTCTGTCATTGTAGCTGTAGGATCCTGTCTTTTTCCCTTTTCTTCAGACAACCAGCACCTGAAACCACATGAGTGACAGCTAGGGTAGGGGAGTTCATCAGCTACCCCAGCCAAACCTCCCTCTGCAGCCGAGACCTGAGGGAGGACTAAACACTCCCCCCTAAGGGTGAGCTCACATTCTGCAAATAGTGACCTGCAAAATATAGGAGCAAACCACAAAAACTGACTTCCACAATGACAGAAAAATCCAGTATTGCTGATACCAAAGTCACTGCCATGCACACATGAAGATGAATATTTCATCTTTACCTCCAGTGTGCCAGCAGTGGAAAAAAACCTGAACACACTGATAACTGCTGTGCAGGAGCATGCCCAGGTATGTACACATTTATCACTGAGCCATAAAGAGATTAAAAAGAAGTAATCATCTGCAAATTTTTAACATTCTTTTTCTTACACCAGGACCTTCAAATTCAGGTGAGGATGCTGCCACATGGGAAGCCTGGTAGTATCCAACCTATTATATTACCAATTTAAATAAATTTCTTTTTACCTTTACTGTAAGCTCCAAAAATATTTCTCTACAAGCCATTCTTACTATTGTACATAAAGATACATGGCTTAAAATATACTAAAGCCTACGTTATTGGAAATTACTGATGCTGAATTGGCAGCTATACAAAAAGAAATTAAATATTTATGTAAAATTACATATGTTGAATGGCCTCATTGATAATTACATGAATGAAATTCCATGGGCCATGCCTTAAGGAAAAACAAATTTTGTAAATTTACCTGAAAGTTCTGAAAAAATCTTACCAACTTAACTTGTATGCATTGATTGCAACTAACATGCATTATATTCTGGGGAATTCATGACAAAACATCACTCCACAGCAAGCAGGCATGCCTAAACTTGGGAATCAGCCTTCACCAGAAGGCCATCCAGCCAAACCAAGCCTTTACTTCCTCTAGCCAATGGAAAAGAGATACTGTATTGATCTTGTTAATAGTTGTTGACACACAAAAATTGTTATTTTTAACTACACCATGGGGAGTTCCGGGTTACAGGTGGAATTTTTAAACTGGATTAGAAACACAAGGAACAGGCGATTTTAATCTGGAACTGAAGCACCCATGCATGAAGCTCATCAGGAATAACTCCGAAACCCCTTAAAGAAAAAGGAGAAACCCCATTTTCCTGGGAGTAGTCCCAGTACAGAACAGAAACATGCTTTTCCAAAGACTTAACTGTATTACTGCTTCAGTGTCAGATGCTGGAGAAACACCACAGGATCACAGTAAAATAACTGCAGAGAAATATGATGTTTCAGCGGGGCACTGAAATCAGCTTTCCTGTCTTTGAAAGAATCTTTATTTCTTTCGTGAACTATCGTATTTCTAAAGAGCTTCCCTCAAAAGACAATTACACTCATTTCTGCCTTCCAGAATTTTTTTTTTTTTCCTAATTGGGAATGTACAAAAATGAGTTGGAAGGTTCAGCGACCCACCCACACTAACAGACTTTTAACACTGTCTCAAGAGTAGTACAATTGATTCAACATATCCTGCTGGTCACAGAGCTTTCACCACAATAAAGTGGAAAAAAAATTAAGACATTCATTATTATAATCATCCCATAAGATGAGGGGATGAACATGGAAAGGGTAGACATGAAATTAAAGCCTGCCATGCCATAGAAGTCCATGAGCAAACTAATGAGCATAGGAAATTACAGGGTAGTGCAGTGCATTTCTTTTCTGCTTTCTGGACTCTCAGAAGTCAGACAATTAAATGCTTAACACAAAAGGCCAAGTTCTGTAGTCAGAAATACAAAGGTTGATCGCATGTCCAAATGCAAGAAAAACAGCTCCTCCACAAAAGATTTCTCCTACTGACAGCATAGTCCATAATTATAAAAGGCATTTCAGTTATTCAACATTTAAAATACATGTAGTTGTCTTTTTGCATCTTTTCAATATTTATTGCCAGTAATTAGTAGTTATATTAAGGCTGCTAATTCCATTTTCACATTCATTGCACAAATATTCACGTATTTTGTTCCAGAGAGATTTTTTTAATGCTAAATAGAGTTTCAAATTGTTTTGAGATAGGGTTATTTATCCCATATTTTTCATCACCTATATGAAATAAAACCCAGTATCCTATTAAACAAAAATCAATCTTGCACTAACAAATAGATCAGCTACTAAACATGGTGGTACTTATTTTTAAACATCTACTTGTAGCAGAGACCAATTTTATGTACTTTTTTTCAAATATACGGTACTATAATGATTGGTAGCTTTCAATTTAAAAATAAAAAAATCTTTAAAAAGGAATCAGGAACTGAAAAGGGGAAAGTGAAGTGATACACAAATGTCCTGGAATTCATAGTCAAAACAGTATTTTTGGTTTGTCAGGTTGACACCAAGTTGTGATGACAAACACTTTAAAGGACATCAGCCTAGAGATGTGCATCACAAAACTAAGATGGCCACAAAAAGAAGACCATGGTGCATCCCCTAAGGTTGCCTTCCAAAAATAGGGTCACAGTAGTTAGCGGTGCTTAGGGGATTCCCCAAGAGCTGTGAGAGCAAGATTATGACAGTTTTCAGATACTTTTAGCAGTGGGATTGGGGGGCTTTTTAAGAGTGCTTAATTAGTCTAGACATCTCAAAGTAGGCAGGTTAATATCCATTATACCAGGTTACTCACAAGGACTATAGTTGACACAACCTAGGAATAACTAAGCCAGTCAAACAACTTGCCATGAAGGAACCACATCACAAACTTGACCTAGATTAAACAATCATACTAACTCTCTTATACTGGGCAAGGGCATATCTATTTTCTGAAAAAAAAAATAAAGCTTCTGTAAAGCCTAGGTCCTTGTACTTCAGCGTCATAGCCACAGCTATTCCTTCTTCAAATGCATCACATGCTGTGATCACTAAAAAAAAAAATCCCAAAAGCGTACACTTTGCAGCATACTGGTATGAACACGTGGTGGACCAGGTGTGTTAAATGGGGCCAGTATTCCAAATCATGAGCAAAAATGTCACAGTGGCATAGAAGAGGTAGGTGCCTTTCTTCAACTGGTATATAGTAATATAATTGCTCCTGTGAATACTTTAAGCTTTCCATAGTGAACAAATTGTAAATTCAGTGATGAAAGGGTAACCCAGTAAGCCACCTCTGCAAAAATACCTGCAATCATCTGTCTGCATCTGAAACTGCAACAGTCCCAACTGCTCACATTTAACTCATCAGTTAATAATTCTTTGCATTGTACCTTGCTTTTAAAACAAGACGTTGGAACAACCCTTCTTGCACTGTTGGGAAGGAGCAGCCCAGCAACAAAATGGGGGTTTCAGCACTGTCCCAAGTGCTGAATGTCATCACATTCCACCCTCAGGTTTGTGCATTTTCTCCCTTGCAAACCAAAACCAAACAAACCCCAACACTACCCAGAAACACAAGCTCCACCCTTGTCAAGAAAAATCAGTTCCCAACCCAGCCAGCAATATACTCCTTTCAGAACTACCCAGAGCATCAGGACCACCTCCACTTTGTAAACTGGAGCTTTCTAGAAGCCCATGATGCTAGGGGGAGACCCTGACCACTCCTACAGAGGCTACTTGTCACCACTGAGCTGGGCTTCAGCAATGTGGAGCTCCAGGCTGCAGCTCCTGGCTTACTACCATGACAACTCACATCCAGAAACAAAAGGAACTGCATGCATGGAGAGCTGTGCTCTGCCAGAAGTTACAACAAAAATATCTTAGTAGTACTATAATCACCAGAAAATACACTGACTTGTTTTCTGTGGCTGGCTTACAATCATTTCATATTGCTGGCTTACAACCAACCAAAGCAAAAACACAAAACAAACAAAACAAAAAAAGTTCCCCTTTCCAACCACAAAGGCAACAGTGGGTATTTGCTGAAGTAAAACTGAACTATTTCTTTTTGATTTTGAAAGTTTGGGTTTTTAAAAATTAGAAATAATGTTGTTCATTTTCTTCATATTTAAAAATTTTATAAAAGCAGATACTATAAAATTTTAAGAGGGAGAAAATATTACACCACAACTAATTTCAAAAGTTTATATCCCAATATATATCCTTTATACTCATGTTTTTAAATAAAGCATTGAAATTCATTTAGGCAGATAGAATTTTCCCAGAAGTTAAACACACAAGATAGCCAAGAGTTGTCCGCTTTTTTCATGTTAGCAACTACATTTCCAGCATATTTCAAAGCACTGCTTCCAAGAGATATAAATCTTACTCAAAGCATCAACAGTAGGTAACATGAAAATTATTCCCAGGCTATCAGGCAAATGATCATACTGAAGTACATATTTGCATGTCAAATCATTCTTCACCCAAAAATTAATTACAAAAGCTACTACTGGTGGTCACATCCTTCCAGAGCTGGCATTACTGATCTCTGTAAAGAAGGCAAACAGACAACTAACTAAAGTCCTAAAGTACTTTCCAAAGAATAATCATCAAGCCTGATTTTATTTCTTAGCTCAAGTATTTTCTGAAACAGAGACTGCATTTAACAACTCCAAATTATCATCTTCTGGGATTTTTTTGAGGTTGTTTTTTTTTTCTTCTTCCTATAAGCAATGGTAGAATTCTGAGAGGGATGTAAGTTTCAGGTTTGTTTTTTTTAGTATTACTCAGGGTTGAATCGATTTCTGTATTTCAGATGGGTACTGGGGACACTTCTTTGATCTGACTTCAGCACAGGTTTTCACTCTTAGAGCAGAACACCAATCACCTAAGAAATCTGCACTTCAAATGGGCAAACATCCACAAAGGTCAAACTTCTGCAGGATCATGGTGGTGAAGCATGGCTCCTCTCAGGCCACTGCACTGCAAGGTAAATGCATCTCCAAGTACCATAAAACCAGATGGAAAACACTAGGTAGTGCCCTTCCATTGCTGAATGGGTTGGACTTTATAAACTCAGGCTTGATGATTATTCCATGAAAAGTACTTGAGAACTTTGGTTGTTTATTTGCCTCCTTTACACAGAGGAGTAATGTCAGCTCTGGAAGGATGTGGCCACCACTTTTGAGATGAAGATGCTCTCTCAGGCACTGGGAGAGCATCTGACACCTCAGTGAGCAAACCCCACCTGGCACAGCTGCCGCCTCTCTGTCTCGGGCTTATGCTGTGACCCTTTAGTGGTGCAAGTCCAACAAGCAGAAGTCATGCAGGCCCCACAGAGAGCCCACACGACCCTGCACCAGCAGCAGGGCACACGGGATCACTCTGGCTGGATGGCAGAGCAGGTGGGTGAGCTGGGTCCAGCTCGTCTGCTTTGCCTGTTAAGGTGCAGTGACAGAGCAGCTGCAGCTTAAGTAACACATCACTGCCTTAGAGAGAAGGACTTGAGTGTCATGGTTCAGTCTTACCTGGCAGAGCATCCACAAGGGAAAACCATCAGGAACCGCATGGAAGTTTAAAGAACATGAGACGTCACACTGTGTCACACTGTCAAACTTCACGCTGCCAGCCCCTAAAAAAAATCCCTTCTGGAGGGAACAAACCATTCAGCTGGTTTGGCTGTACTGTTAAACCATAGGAGATAATCTGCAACCACCCTTCTCAAATACCCCCCATCAGCAGCTCTAGATAGCTCTTTCTCAGCTCTTCGAAACCCTTTTCATGTCCTCACACCTGTGAAGGCATCCATCAGATCCAAATCCACTTCTGAGCAGACAGCTCAACCCCAAGACCTTACACCTATACGTTTTGTCAAATAGCCAGCTCCATGCCCTAAACACTGCATTTGTACCACAGATTGCAGAGTTGGTAACACAGACATGATTTTCACTCTCTATCACAAACAGGAGATTCTGAAAAGGCTGGAAGCTGTGAATTCAGCTGATCTGCCAAATACTCTGTTCCCTGACTCGGCTGGCTCTGTATGCGTTTTTCAATAACTCTACCAATAACCATAAAGACAGAGATATTGCCAGTTATTTTTTTGTGACCAGGGATTTCCTAGTAAAGAACACAAAGCATGTGACTGCTCTAGGATGGCCTGCAAACCACCTACTGAACTAGACTTTAATGTCTACAAACTGCTAGTGAGATATGTGGCTGCCATGTCACAGCTGTTTTTTTTTTTTTTTACTGAAGTTCAAAAACGTCCCTCTACATGTTATCCTCATTTCTCTCCCCTGAAGCCCCAACAAGGAAGGACATTTACACATCAGCAGGTGGTGCAGCCTCCAAAGGACCAACAGCAAGTGTTGCAGGATTGAGAATCCAAACACACCGACAAGAAAACCCTGTCCACAGGACAACAGCAGGCAGCCTCTCAGAATCTTAATCCAACACATATTAAAAGGAAAGAGGTTTTTCCATAGTCTTTCCAGAGCAGGACCATATGTCACATGCTTTGCTCAGTGCAAGTTAAACACGTTAGAAATATAACACTGAATTCCTCTTGTATAATAAAATACACACCCTTGGTTTCATAATAGAGTATTTTGACCTAGTTCTTAAGCATAATTTTTTATAAACTTTTAACCAGTTCTTGATATGTAAAAACTTACCAGTTGATTTGTAAACTAATTTAGACTGAGCATATGACAGTCATCCATTTACCACATCTTAACAAGATACTGCTTTATCAACTCCTGAGCAAAGGACATTTGTTCTCAAAGCAAGTGCATACCTTCACAGCAGCTTAAAAATCACGTGTTGTCTCCAAAATCAGGCATTAAAGGTATGCACATTCCTCATCAGAGATTACCTCTTATCTCCTGAGTCTGAGGACTCACTCTTAACATAAAAAACAACTCCAAACAGAGCTCAGGTGAGGCATGGCAGTGGAATATCACACCCCTCCCAAAAGCACTCAGATGGACAATAGGTGCAATCTCTGCCATCGGAACACCACGTTCAGTGGCAAGAAGCTTTTGCAATTAGGAACCCAACTCCAAGCAGGTTTGAGCACCACATCACTACATAAGCATTCCTAAGACTGTACTAATAAATAAGACCATAGTTAACTAGCTGCTTGCATAGCCCTCGAATATCCCAAAACATAGAAGAAACAAACCCCTTTCCACGTTAAATATAAAAAAAAATTAAAGGGGGGAGGCCCATCAGAAACTTCCACCTCCTCCAGGAGCCTTACTCCAGGAACATCTGTTGGGACAGACATGTAGATGCACCATGCTGAGCAGTGGTGATTCTGAGCTTTGGGCAAAGAGGCAGAGGGATGATTAGTGACAGTGACTAACAGCAGAGGATCCTGCAAAGGCTGGCCATGGTGACTGAGGTATTGGCCGCAGAGGGATGGGAGGGCGAAGCATAAGGACACCACACCTGTGCTGTTCAGCACGAGGAACTGAGATCCAGGCAGGTTTATCATTAGCTCTGGCCTCCGTGGCTGTCTGTTGGTACCTACAGAGCTAATTGCTGTTTCTGCTCTCTGCTCCCCAACCTCACTTGGAAGTGCTCATTAAGTCAGGAGTCAGGCAATACCCACAACAGCCTGCACTACATTTAGACAGCACTTCTCTGCTGGAGAAATAAACCACAGAAACAGTGGAGAGTGAGATGCAGAAGGCAGATCCACAGGGAGTCAGCTCAGGAGCAATACAACTGGATCAAAACTAGCTCTGTGGAAATCCAAGGTGCTTTCTGCATCCTGTTCACTACCCCCAGGTTCAAAAATAAACTCCAGTAGTGACACTATCCCTGCATCATCATAAGCTTTCCTCAGTGTGCCTGCTGCCTCTCAACTAAAGCATCCTGCAGGACCTGACCTATCCTTGAAAAATTATCAGCACAGCACGTGTAAACCGAAAGGGAACCCTGTAAGTGTTAAGACTTTTTCCTTTGAAGACAACATTCACAGTTACATCTAACACAGATCATTATTATTTCTAATGCCACACATCAAGGACTGGCTTTTCTGCCAGATTTTATCTTTTTAATCTGCAAGTGGTCAGCAGTCTCAGGCAAATCATCTAGTTCAAGAAACAGCAGACTGCAAACTTTTCATCCACAACACAATACAAACAAGTGTTTTCAGATTAGAAAGTCATTGTTTCTACATACAAGACCCACACACTACAGCTAAGAGCTTCTGATAAACTAAGGTTTTACCTTGTCACATTAGCCCCTCCACTTTACCTCTCTCATCAGCATTCTTAACCCATCTCAAAAGTTTGATTTTTTTTTTTTTTTTTTTAGAAAGACATTAGGTTTTTGGCTCCTTTGTGAAACTATCAATTGCTGTAGACTGGCAAATACATCTACCATTTGCTTTTTTCCTCATCCTTAATCCAGAGAAATTAATTTCTTATTTCCAGTGCATTCCCTTCTGTAGTTTCAGTAATACTAGCATTCAGCCCTAACAGGCAGATGGTCAGCATAGAAATGAATTAGAGGTCTCAAAGTAGCTGCTAGAGGGAAAACAGCCCTAAAGAAACTACCAGGGGAGGAAAGAACTTGTCACCTCTCTTGGCAGTCTCAAATACTAGAAAAAGTCTGAATGAATCCAGCAGTAGCTCCAAGACCCCACACATTTAATGGCAAGCCAAATCCTGCAAAATCTGGTAAAAGTTCTACAGAGTTTCCAGCTGTACTTTTAACTAAAGCTTTTTGGCACTTGTGAAGGTACAAAGTGCAGCCAGGAACTCTAGAACAAACGCATAAGCTGGATGTGCCCATGAAAACAACCAGCAATGCAGTCATTTTCTTGTAAATTTTGTAAATACTTCATATCTAATCTCAAACAGCAGAGCCTGCAGCTTCAGTTAGCTCAGCCAGTTACTACATGATGCTAATAATGCCAAGGTTATGAGTTTGATCCCCATATGGGCCATTCACTTAAGAGTTGGACTCAATGATCCTTGTGAGCCCCTTCCAACTCAAAATATTCAGTGATTCCTTCCTTTATGTAGAGTACACCACGACTTCACTGCTTATGCTTTATATTTATCTTTCCACAGCTGAATGGACTGAAAATAAGGCAAGATTTGGCTGTGGATCTCAGTTACAAGTAATAAACACAAGCTCTCTGCAGTTCGACTGCATTTTGGCCAAATACTATTTGCTCATATTTAGTGCACGTGCTGGCACAAACCTGCACTCACAAGTGCCCTGCTAAATTTAAATTCTGCCCTGGAAGACTGTGAAGATCTTTTTGCAACCTCCCAGAGACTGCCTGATGATTGCAAGCTATGTACTGATGCAGCACATGTACTAAGTGCTGTCTTCTGCCAGCTCTGCTCGGGTGGGTACTGTACAGATGAAAGACCACACTGACAGACAGAGACAGTTGTTCCTCCAGTTTCAACAGCAAGTTTTGCCAGAGGAGATTCCTCAGAGTTACAGTCATGATTTAGCTGGCTCTGCGCAGTTGGCTAACCCAGGGGTCAAGGTCTGCACTTTTTTATTTTACCACTGACTTGCACTTCCCTTTCTGCTTCTTTTTTTCTTGCTTTGTTTTCTTTTTTTAAGACTTAAAAGTTAACTTACAAGTCAAGAAGAGCAAATGACTTGGTTTGTGTTTTGTTGACTTTTTTGAGGAGAGGGTTAATTATTGAAATACTACATTTTCATTTTAGTATATGAAGGAGTCATAGATTTCTAACCTTAAAATTACAGAGCAGCTTCCTTCCAAGGATATTTTGATTTTCTTTCCCATGGCACAGGACAAGACTCTAAGCTCAAGCTTTAAAGCAAGAACGCATACTCTCTGAAATAATTACACAGAAGGTACCAACTGAGTAAGAAGTAAGATGGTTGAGGTCAGCTATTTACTAGGTTAGAGTTACAGTCACACACAGGGCACATACAGAGCACAGTTAGCAACAAAAGTATATGAAAGGACCATTTGGCCTTTAGGGAACCAGCTGATAATTCCAGTCAGTTCATGATATCCTTTATTGTATCATGAAGCTGGTGGAGGTGTCGGGCTCCTTTGGCATTTGGGGGAATGGTCACAACTGTGAGGGCACAGGGAGGGGACAGGACAACGCCAGGCTCAGGTCACCGGAAGAAAGCCTACAGCTTTCTTCATTCTGTCCTTTCAAAATTAGTTTTCTGGAGTTATTTCAAAGTTTCTTGTAATTCTCTTCTTCATTCACTTATACCTAAAAATTCTTGGGGGAAAAAAAAAAACGTTCTGCAGAGGAAATTTGACTGGAATTATAAAGGTTTATCAGCAAAGACAACCTGAGTTTAAGCTTAACTTTAGATGTTGTCAAGAAAAAAAAACTGTACTATGCTAACAGCCTTACAGGAACTGATGAAACTTGCAAACCTGATCTGAAAAAGAATATAATTCAGAGAAATGAGACAGTACAACCTGAAGTTCTTTCAAAGGTACAGATCAAAAAAATGCATCAAGGACCCCATCTTTTATTATAACATATTTATTCTTTTGATTGAACAAAGAAGGTTTTTGTACACATCCCACATATATCTCAATTTTTGTCACTTATGAGTCCACTAGCTAGTTTCAAACATTTTTGATAGCATGGAAGATTTACAACAGAGAGAAATAATAGAGAAATTCAAATAAATTGCAAGCAACAAGTCTAGAGGCAAAGAATCACAAGGAAGGCACAAGTTGAGAACATCAAACACTTGAAAACACAAATATTTGCACGGATTCTTAAACTCACAGAATAGCTCTTTAAATATTAATAAAACCCAAACCTGTAAAGTACTGCATACCAACACAAATTACCTGAAACAAAAGATCAGCTTTTCCAGGCTTTCTAAATTAAAGTTAATATTTAATACAGAGTTTTCCTTAGTCCAGAAACTAAAAGCGAGTCCTATCTTAGCAAATCAGAGCATCCTACTTTCTTACAAGTTATGAATACACTTTTCTAAATTACAAATAAAAGGTGACCTCAAAAAAAAAAAAAAATCGAGCTTTGCTAGTTTTTAAGTAAGCACAGCTTATCCAAATTCTCAGATCTTACAAAAAAAAAAATAAAAAAAAAAATAAAAAAAAAAAAAGCAATGCTTATATTTCTGATAGGCAACATTTTGCCCAACAAAGAAGGAAAGGACTAGCCCAAGCCCTCAGTGTTGGCTCTCCTGGTGAGCTGGCAGAGCCCTCAGGGAGGGAAGAGCTGGAGCATTTGGCAATGGAAGACCAGGAAGTCAGTATCTGGCTGTCTGACAAGACAATTTTCTGGCTGTAATCTCATTCTCTTAAGCAAATTAAAGTAACAAAAAATGCTTTCATTGCCCATCTGGTTAACAGCATTTCATTCACTTGAACAGGCTGCTGTTTGAATCCTTAATATGAATATTACCAAGAATAAGTTTTATTTCTGACCTCAAGCCAGCAGAAGAAAGTCTCAGAATTCCCTCACAACACTGAGATGGCCCACATAAATCCAACTTAACTCCCAGAAAGTGCTTTGTTGAAAAAAAACAACATGCATCATCTATGGAAAAAGGGTTATAGGTGGACCATTTACACAATGAACACAATAATCCTGACCAAGCAGCATCACACAAAACTCTTCTTCTATTCTCTATTCAGTTTATACTAAAAAGCACCCTACAGTAGTTCAAAGCAACAGTAAAATGTTGAAAATTCAGTAATTGGAAGCAATATAGCGAAATAAGTCTTGCAACAAAACATACACAAGATTCCCAAACAAGAAGTGTTCCACTATCCCTGGTGTCAACACTTTTCTCCAGAACATTGTATAAAGAAAAGACATGAAGAGGTAAATCAAAAAAGCCCTTTTGATAAGTATAAACTCTCAGCAAGAAGAGACCATGTGATGTCTGAACTCCTAGACACCACTCAACAAGAATCACATTACTGCAGAAATACATTTTGACATTATTAAAGCTCTTGATTTAGCCTCACTGTAGCTCACAGGTCACAAGCAACCACAGTGAGATGGCAGAAGATGCAATGAAGTGCCTGCACTTTTTAAAAGAGGTCTTTATTTTCTTCCTTTAATATCTCCATGGACATTTCAACACCAAATCCCACAGTTAATATGGTTTTAGAAGGTTATGCCTCAGGTCAGTAACTTGAAAAAACCACTTAGATATTTATAAGCTTTTTATGCAACATGAAAAGCAAAAGTAACCAAATAATACTTCTGGTTGTTTACTACTTCACCATTACAACGCTAGAAAAAAAAACAGTAAGTGTTTTGAGACCAAGCACAAAGATGTCCTAATTACTGGAAATCCCTCAACAAACCTAAGCAGCAGAGCAAGATTAATAGTCACAAGACCCAGAGATTAATCTATTTACCAAAGAATCTGTGCAACAAAGCAGTCTAATACTAAGATTACTGAAGCTAGATTTTCAACAAGATAAGGGTCGAGAGACCTAAACACTGCAAAACATCTCCCTAATAATGACTTCTCATAAAACTAAAAATACACTCCAGAAGAAAAAGATATTACCTTGATGACTTCCATTTAAAACATCTAATTCAACAAGCAAAATTCTCTAGATTAATTAAATCAAGAGCCAAAATTACTATAAACACATTACAATGTAAGCCAAGTAACAAGCTGACCAGTTAAATAAGTCTTTTGGTTTTAATTACCTTAAAAGCAATGGAATGGATGCCAAACAAAAATTATTTTATTTTTTTAGAAAGACCTTACCCAACTCCCACGCCCCTCCCCATAAAATGAGAAATCCTCTGTGTTGGAACAGCATAACCCTCAGTACTAAACAGCATAACCAATCAATAAAATAAAGCCAAAACTTAATTACTAATAGGAAAAAAAGTCTAAAACTCAAATTGTAAGAAATTACCTACTCAATACATCCCACAAGTGAGACAGCGGATTCTCTTCTAAAAGCATTTATTACTGCTTTATAAGGAAAGAAAAACAACCAACATCAGATCTAGAACACAAATCTACTAAGCCATACATACATATAAAAATTAATATAAAATTAATTTTTTCAAAAGGCAGATCAAGTTAGCTGAACCAAGAGACAGCTCTGAGGTACCCAGACTGGAGGATTGCCTGCAAGCAAGCATCACATATCAATCTTCCAAATTCCAGTTCAATGAAAGGTGGTACAGTGAAATTCAATAACCCAGAAAAAGACAACTCAAACTAGAAATTTCAAGGGCTATTGGAGTCTTTGTTATGTAGGTTGTTTAAAAACATTCAGTTATCTTACCAAAGTATTCAGCAAATTTTACCACTTACACCAGGCACAGATGGCTTTCAAAAGAAACTGGCTGTAAGCTACACTTATGCTACAGAAGTAGCATAAGACACCAGAGTTCCTGTATGTTGGTTGATCTTTCCATACTTAATTATTTAGTCAGAGACTTCCACTTGCACAGATTTCAAAGGTATGTGCTTTAAAAAAAGAATATTTCACAAAAAAAGACCTTAAACCAACCTAGCACTGCTGCCACGTGCGTTTGCACTGAAGAAATAAATGCTCACTCCTAATGCTCCTATCATCCTATAGTTACATTAACCAATTTATATTTTTTTAATTTGCACAGTATGAACTATATGAGAAACACCTTACAGCACCTAAGAGCATGTGCTACAGGAGGGGGGAACACATTGCACTGAGCTGCATTCTGTGCTTCACAGGCTGTGCTGACACCTCTGAACACCTGACTGAAATGGGACAGAAAAAGATCTCCTGGCTGCTCATCCACAGACTTCCAGGGACCTGGAATGAAGCTCAGACACTTTTCTCAGCCTGGGAGAGCTCTCCCTTGAAGACAGAAATCATTCCTTCCATCTAGGGCATGCTACAGAGGGGAAAAAGGAGGATGATAACAGAAGGATTAACAACCGATTACAACTCCCAGATTCCATGCTCCAGATTCAGAGGTCAGCAAGCTGGTCCCATAGGAGCATTTCCTAGCTGAAAAGGACCACCAGACAGTGCCACCCCCTCCCCACCTGACAAGTACCTGCCCCAATGACCCAGTGAGGACTGTGCTGATGGCACAGCAGGGCACCCCAGCACACAACCCACCCGGGGGAGTGGGGAGGGAAGAAGAGATTCAGTGGTGGCAAAGGAATGTAACAGGGCAGGCATTTTCCCTACAAACTGAACTCAATGTTCACAGGCCTCAGTCATCAGAAACTGCAGGCCTGTGGAAATGGGTATTTTTAATGAGCCAAATGCTTAAGTGCAATATAGGAACCTATGAGTAAACTCGAGGCTATCCCTGTAAGTGTCAGCACTGATAACTTCTTCATTTACACCTAGCTCAAGAGCCAGTTGCACCAGCCACATCTTCCATTTCTTTCTGTGTTAAATAATTATCTTTAATACTGCTTTTATGGTAGGCGTTCATTTTCCCACAGCCTCATTAACCAGGAGACTTGGAAACAATAGGTCTTCTTGCATGCAAACTCAGAGGATGCAGCTGCTTCCATCTATAAATAAGATGTTATATCAGATGTGACTGCTATTGTTTCAGCAGCCCATCGGTTACATGAGAAGATTAGAAGTAAGGGTCAAGGTGTATTTTTTCCTTTCTTTGAATTGACAGGACCACTACCTTAAAAAAAAATCAAAAAGGTGAACCGAAGAGAAATGCAATAGTTTATACAAGTCTTATATTTTCCAGGTTCTTGACATATGACAAACCTGAACTGTAAAAACATAAACCACTGAACAGCAGAACTAGCTTTGTATTTTGGTAATAATTTATGAGATTACAGAGCTGTCACATATTGTACATCCAGTGATACTTTAAAAACACCTGGGGGAAAATGTAAATCTGAGCTTACACTAAGATTTTTGTAGTTAATGGTCTATCTGTACATATTGACTTGTATTTAAATCACACCTCAAATTTTCAAGGAGAACACAAAAGAAGCGTAGAATAAAAGCCTGTATTACTCATCAACTGAGATGGCAGTTTAGGAATATTTTATAAGGGACATGAGTTTAGGATCAGTTTAATACATATCACACTCCAATCTGCAGCTCACTCCTGAGTGATGAAAAAAAACAAGGGAGACGAGTAGGAAAGCACAAGAAAATCCAAGTGCTTTCAGTACTGGTTTGTGAAACTGCATCTCAAGAAGACAAGGATGGATCCCAGGGTCATGAGTAGTAGAGGATTCACAAAGGAAGAAGGGGAAAAACAAAAAGACCACTTCCTACCCTTATCAGATAATAAAACTTCACTTATTCATTGTCAAAGACTTCCTCTCTAATGTACCTTTTTCTTGTGATGACAGCAATTATATTAAGCCATACCACCCTCTAAGCCAAATTAGCACTATCATAAATTAAATTACATTAGAAATACTCAGACATTTCATCAGTACCTTTAGTTTACAAAAGTATAATTTAAGTTTTTCTTGAGAAAAGTGCATTAAGGTAGTAGCACTGCACTGGCTATAGTACACTCACCATTGGGATTTGGCTGCTCTATGCATTACCCTGAAGCTATTGGTGACAGAAGACAGTTCTGCTTTGGAGGAGGAGCAACACTCCTTAAAAAGCTCATACACCTTGCCAAGATGTCATCTAGCTCCCTCTTCCCAGCATCTCCTACCAGCCAGCTACCACTGTAGGGGTGCACCCCAAACCTATGGAAAAACCTTGCCCCTCAGACAAAATGTTTCCATCTTTCACAATGCATCTAGAACACACTCACAGGCAATTAAATTCTAATCTGGCTCCAAATTCAGGGACACCTGAGCTGAAAAACACTGTACCTTCCCACACAGCCTCAATTTAAGATATCTATGATGTATCTTCCTGTATCTATATAAGGAAGACAGAAAAACAGATATTCCTGACAAGCCATATGCAACCCCTTCGGTGGTTTTTCTGTACTAAGCTTCATACCACTGCGGCAAAATTGATTTAAGTTTTAGGTTCTCTTCATGGAAAGAAAGCAAGCCCTCAGAAACATGGTGGGGGCAGCAAGAAAAAAAAACCAAAAACTAAAAATAGCGTTAGGGAGAAAAATTTTAAGCACTTGAGGCAGAAACAAGCGTTGCAGTCAGAATGAAAACTGTAAGCAATTCTGAGTAAAAAGCACAACCCAATTGACCCAAAATGTGCTCATAATTTAGAGAATTCATTATAAACATAGGAAAAACAGCTCTGAACACAATTATTTTGCTTTGTAATCACAAAAGAATACAAGCATTATTTTGGACGAAACTTTCTCTTCTTGCTAGCAGGAAACCCCTATTTTCACACTCAATAGTGCCACAAGCTCCAGCATCAATTACTAACTGTGTTTAGCAGAAAAATGTGACTTCCATCAACAGTAACAAAGTGACATCGGTATTCACCAAGTGCTTTACTCTGTTCTTCAGGTAACTGACTTGCTTGCTTTTATTAAAGAAAAGCATTAAAGGCTGCTAACAGTAAGTTGTGCTTACTGCACACTACTCATGCTTCTGACAAACAGAAGAACAAGCCTAGACTCAAAACTGAAGTCTGCACCAATTCACACAGTCACAGATTACTTATGATCTACTGTCCTTTGAGTCTAAAAGGCTAAACCCCTTTGAAAAATCCTTTTAGTGCTGAATCCCACAATCTACAGACATCTAGAACTATCGGAAAAAATCCAATTTGAAAACAGGCTAAGTCACTCACTGGCTTTTAAGGGCAAACTATATGCACATCATACAACTCCAAATCATGTAAGTCCTCATATTTTTCAGCAAGGAATATATTTTTCTAATTCTTCTGGAATATGAATTAAATTATTTCAATGACTTTCATAGCTTGCAGATATATCAGTAGTATACAGTAGCTATACAAGTTCATCAGCTAATACTTGCCACTAATATTTTTCCTGAGAAAAAGTACTCTTATTTTTGGACAAAGCTCAGGACAAAGTTTCAAAAGTGCATTTTTTAATAATGTTGTTTGCTTGTTTTCCCAACAGCCCATCACACAAATTTCACCATTTAGAAAAAAGATGCTGTGTAAACACTACTAAAAGAACACTACAATGCTCAAGAAGTATCATCCACCATAAAATAACAGAGGTGTTTTTCTGGTTTCAGATCAAGTTGATGAAAGTTGTATTAGACCAAAGGAAAAAAATGTTATTGCTTTAGCATACGCTCAAAACACAGCAATAGTATGGTGGCTTTACTCGAACTGAATACCAGAGAAAGATATTGCAGCACCAAATTAATAATCTGAATTAGGCAGCATACACAACATGACTGAACTGAGTATCTAGAAGTCCTTTTGTAAGACTGCTCCCTATAGCAACGCCATGCAACATTCTCATTAGAAAGAAGTATTTCAGGCAGTCCAAATCTACAGCTGCCAGGTGACTTCTGGGTAGATTTTAATGTAAGTATTTCTTGTGCTCTAGTACAAAGCACCTCCTCCTCCAGTTTTTTTTTCCCTACTCCAACCACTATAAGCATAAAATAGGCAGAGTCATATATCGTAGAGACTGAGGTTGCTTTGTTATGTATGAGCTACTGCCAAAAGAAAGCAGTGCTATAATAGTCACTTAAAATAGAGGGCATAATTGGAGCCAGTCAGCTGCAGCACAAACACAAAGCACGGGGGTAAAGAAAGCACCTTCCTTACTGAATAAGGAAATATCACCTTCATCCCAGCAAAACAAACTGTGTGGAAGAACAGCTATAGCAGTATAACCCCCCTGAGCACTCTGCCACGGCAAAGACAGGATTAAGAAAGATCATGAGCTATTCTGTTCTCCCTACTTTTTATTTCCCAAAGGTATCACAGCATGAGCAAATTAAACGAGTGTTCCTTCCTCCTCTCCTCTGCAGGGCTCCCAGCCCCCACAGACTTGCTACACAAATGTTTATGTAGCCTTTTGAATTTATATATTTTTATTGATTCGGCTTTAGAAAAAGTCCCACACTACTTCATTGTTTCACAAATAGAAGAGACACTTCAGATCAAATTTACTTTGCACTTGTATCTGAGATTTGAATGCTGAAATGGCACAGAGAATATACAGATGATTACTAGCCCTACAACCTTTCACTGGATTTTGGTCAATGAATAAGCATTTGCAATTTCTATATTTTCTGTACAGTTATCATGCTGTACAGTAAACAGTTATTGTCTCTTAAAATGAAAATGAAAACTTGTTGTTCCAGAACGAGGAAAAAAAAAAAAAAAGGCATCTTTCTTTCCTTGTCTATAAAATACTTTTTCTTTGTTCCTTTTTTTTTTTCCTTTGAGCTGAATAGGCATTATCTTCTCAAGGGACTTGTGTAGATTTTCCCACTCATCATGTGGAACACAGACTTCCAAGTGCACAATGCTGGGATTTAAGACTCACTGTTATTTTGCAGGAGCACACTCTGAGAAATGGTTTGACAGAGGTGTTTAACATCCTCCATAAAAAGGAAACCTTCCTGCTCAACTAATTCAAGGTTTTGCACTCAGCATAGAATTCCAAGAATTACAGATACACTACGTTAATTTTATTATATGAAATTAAGTTCATTATCCTCAATATTAAGTGCTTGAACATTCTGCAATTTATTTAAGAAGAACCATAATTTTAATAAGCAACTCTTATATTGTTCTTTTTACAATAACCAGATGAACTGGGGAAAAAGTTAATGTTGTTTTATACAAAATTGAATATTTGTGTTAACAAGTCTACACTTTTCTCCTTATCGGGCATCACCAATACTTGGCCTACAGCATTTGCTATGTGACAGCTTGCCTATATGTTCCAGATAACAATAGTTTTGAAAAAAAACACTGATAGAATCAATGCAGCCTGCTCAAAAACTTGATCTACAAACACTCAAGGTGTACACAGCTGCAATTTGATAATTTATTTATCCCTGAGAAGAAAGGAAGGAGTATACTGGAGACCGAGAACAAAATGAGACACATGGCTTTCACATCTCTATTTTGGCAAAATCTTTATTTTCAGCCAGCACGTGTTTACATCCATTTGCAGATGTTTCAGACATTACCAATGCAGTTTCAGAACTCATTCTGCTATACCAGTGTCTTAAAAGAGTAACAACAAACCTTGACAGGTATTTTTGAAAAATGTGTCTTTATTACCTTCCCATACTCCCAAGAACTCATCTCCTCTCTTTCTTTGCATAAGCAGCTCCCTTAACAGCAGCCACAGTTTGTCACCTGGATGTGACAAAGTAGTATCATCATAAATCAAACAGAGCTGAAAATTGCAAAGCAAAGTAAACTGAACCTTCCTCAAGCATCTTAGTAGAAAGTAAAGAAAGAATCATAGAATGGCTTGCAGATGAAAGGGACCTTAACTCTAGCACCAACACTTTCAAGGATGGGGCACCTGGAAGGCAGCAATTAGGTCACCCTGAAGTCCTCATTTTCAAGCTGAATAGTCTTAGTTCTCTCAGCCCTCCCTCACAGAAGAGGTACCCCATCCCTCTAATCATCTTGGTGGCCTCTTCTGGACTTTCCAACAGGACTGTGTCCTTCCTGTGCTGGGGACCCAGAGCTGGGTGCAGGGTTCCAGGTGGGGTCTCACCAGAGCAGAGCAGAGGGACAGAATCCCCTCCCTGGCCCTGCTGCCCACACTGCTTTGACTTTCTGGGCTGTGAGCAGAAACTTTCATGGCTGGGGCATGTCCAGCCTCTCCTCCACCAGCATCCACAAGTCCTTTTTGGAAAGGCTGCTCCTGACCTGTTCATCCCCAGCCTGTGTTGATACCAGGGATTTCCCCAACCCAGGTGTAGCACCTTGGTCCTGTTAAACACACACAATGTTCCCATGAGCCCAGTTCTCCAGCAGGTCCAGGTCCCTCTAGATGGCATCCCATTCTTCAGGTGTGTCACTGCCCCACTCAGCTCAGCGTCATCTGCAAATCTGCTGAGGGTGAAAGAGGGCTGTTCCAAAATGTTTAATGGGAGATTAGATATCTTATTTATATCTTTACTAATAGCCATGAACAAAACAACACTGGATGGATGATATAAGAGGTAAAGCAACAGTCATTATGAGAAATAAAAAGGATACAGAAATGTAAACCACCAGATGCAAAACACGAGGAAAAGATACAAAGGTTGATGTTCTAAATCTGAGGGGCTGATCCAAACCAAATTCACCCATGCCTGGGCTTCCAGTGGGTTTGTCAACTGATGGGCATGTACACACAGGGCACAGAGCCCCTGCAGTAGCTTCACTGAAATATGGCACACTAGAAAAAAGTCTTGTCATTTATTATTATCACATACCAGAATATAGAGATTTTGACCAAATGTAGAGATCACAGGGGAGAACAAAAGTCATTGCAACACATAGACAACAATATACCCAAACCCACATTTCTAGTTACGTTTGGTTATGGGTTTTGGTTATGGCTTTCTTAGCCAGGATCCAGAAAGACAGACAGTTCTAACAAACATCACATAGAACACCACTACCACTCAGTGCCACACAGAACACTTGTAAATATGAAAAACATAAGTTACAAAGAAACACCCAAGTCAAATATTTAGTCAAAAGGGAATACAGCAAAGTAGTACAGAAAGGCATCACTAATCTTTTCATTATTCAACTTTTTTCCAAATTGTGCCAATGCCAAATGAGAGCATTTTAAAGAAGTCATACATAGTGAAAAAGCATTTATGAACTAATAATAAAATACTTGCTTACTATTTGTGAGTCATGATAACATGACAGTTTTGAGCGCCCATAATGTAGCCAAGAGAAAAGCAAATACTATGATAACAGCAAAACTATTTGAGAGCAATTTGTAGAAAGGCTGAAGATCCAATCTAGTAATTGCCTTCAGATTAATTCAAAACCGGGAGAGCTGCAGAAAAGAGTCTGTTCTGCAAGAGAGTATTCCCAAAATGCTGGCTACGGTAAAACACAGAAGAGGTCACAGGCAATTGCAGCTCTCCAGAAATACATTCAACTAGAATATACACAGGGCTATTAAAAGACAAAGCTGACCTAGTAACACAAGCACCACTGCAATGGGAATTTGGAAAGGAATACAAACAGTTTAGGAAATACTCTGCTGCATAGCAGTCTGACATGGCAAAAGATGGATTCAGTCAGTCAGTGGCTTCTATTTCAGTCCTAAGAAAAGGCTCAAGTGTATCACGTAGAAAAACAAAATAAACTCCCTTCTCATTTTATTAATAAACCAGTTTATTAGACTAAGCCCACCACATGATTTTTGATTGCTTAGATTTAGTAATACTTATAATTACAAATTCTACATACAAACCAACTTATACATGCTCACCCACATAAACAATTCCTAAAGGCTTGTAACTTAAACAGCAAGATAAAAATTCCGTATTTTTTTATTTCATTGTGCTTTTAATAAAGGTTACATAAACCTTTCTGTCAAGGACAGAAACAAGGAGAAATTTTTAAAAAAATGAAATTACATGGAGTTAAATTTGTTTTCTAGAAGTAGCAAATATCTGCCTTCTCCTAATTTGCTGTCCCTGAGGAGTCAGTAGCATATCAGCCATCTGCCCTTTATGAGAAAACACCTGTAGGAGATGGCAGAATGGCTTGCATCATTGAGCTACAGCTACTTAAGCTATTTATTACCTCAATAATTAGAATGGTTGGCTTTTAAGATTATGGTTATCCTTGCCATAAAATAAAAAGGAACAAAGAGAGCATGTGACCAATCACAAGCATTCTACAAAGTCAAAGAGAAGCAAGCACAATGTATTCAACTATTTGTAGTATTAGGAAGACTTATTTAAAATTTTAAAAAGCAAAAAAAAAAAAGGGGGGGGGGGGGGGGGGGGGGGAACAGAAAATCACAAAAACCACCGTAATTGAAATACTAGCAAGGGTTTTTTTCATTCCAGCTCAATATCCCAGCCCACTTTAGAAGAGCAATTTGTCAGCAGAGGAGAGGGAAATTAAGTCATTCATTTCCTGCTATTAGTACTATTAGCAGGCAGAATGGTGCCCTGCCTAGCTCAAGGGAGTTTAATAGGTAAAGGTTTATACTGCATACTTTACTGCTTGGAATAGTAATATAGTTAACAGATTAGGTAGGAAGTTTGTATAACTCACTGAGGTTAACGCTGCCTGCTGCTGAGTGTATCACTCACTCCTCTCCAGTCCCTGCCCCGTGTCTGTCCCAAGCTAAGCTGCTTGTCTCCAGCTTAAGAAACAGGGCATGTAGGTGAGCGAGTGACCGACACTTGGGATTACACTCAGGTGTCAATTTGACAATTAGGAAGTAAATACTACTAAGGAGAGGGGTATCCCCAGTTCCTCATTCTTTAGTACCAGCCCGGGCACGGTAATTGGTTTCAGGATTCTCAAACTAGTAGTTGAGTTCCCTTGGCTCTATCTTTGCCATCTCAGCTCTTG
Organism: Erithacus rubecula; assembly: GCF_903797595.1. Classification (NCBI taxonomy): domain Eukaryota; kingdom Metazoa; phylum Chordata; class Aves; order Passeriformes; family Muscicapidae; genus Erithacus; species Erithacus rubecula. Next base: position 38,763,696 of record NC_136687.1, read on the forward strand.
CACACATCCTTCCTACCTTTTGGCACCATAATGAGGAGGAGGAAGGCGACATGATTAACCATAGATCATTTTCTTCCATGAGGTGAAACCGAGAAATTGTAGTTCTTGCATACCTCTGAGACAGAGTCGCTGTTCAGCCTTCACCCACACCCTGAATGCCATGAGTTACAAATAGGTGAATGAACTCTTCTTGCTATTAAAGCTTTCAAAACACCCCACCACATGCCTACCTGATGTTGTCACCAAGAACAGAGCTGCACAGACTGCAGCAACTACTGAATCAAAACAGTTGAAAGAAGCAAAAACTTCACTGCATGCAGTAGAGCAATCAGCACTGAACCTAATGTAAGTGGGGTTTTTCCACTTCCACTTAATTTCTATTACAAGATTCTTCTGATGAGAGCATATTAAGTTTAAAATGCCCTTTCTTTACCCACTGTTTGTCAGCTGCCTGTGTCAAGATTCACCCTCTGTGCCAAGCCTATTATTCTTCTGCAGCTCTGAACAGATACCGATTATGCAAGACATTTATTATAAAAGTCCCCTCGCATTTGTGAAAGGAGTTCAAAAGTTGGAATAAAACTGGACAGAAAACATTGACCAGAATTTTGAGAGAATAAATAAGGGCAAGTAACGTTGCCGAGAGTACAACTCAAGCTTTATCTTCTGGAGACCAACAATTTTGGATTTCTCAGAAATCCCATGCAGCAAAAACTTATTGCTCAATTTGGGTGGTACAAAGTATTGTTTCTCCCATTTTCCCTCCCTCTCCCACCAGCTCTGGGCTATTCAGAATGACTCAGAAGAATTTAGAATGGTCACAGTTGTGTTAAACTCCTGTCTCCTAGGTGAGCATTAAGCAATAAGCTATGTTAAAAAGATGAGAGAAGAATGGATCAAGAGAAGTATCTATGCAGGTCCCCACTAAAGAGAAAAAAAATAAGCTGTCCACACAACTTTCTGAACAAGTCACAGAAATATCAATTTGTTCATAAACTTGAGTTAAAATATTACTGAGAAACATTTGTTCAACCACAATGAAACCAAAACCAACTTAAAATATTTGTATCTCTTTTGATAAACACATAAGACCAGAAAAGCAGGGTTGTCTCACAAGTAACTCCAGCACCATTCAGCATTCCCATCAGAACAATATGACCATTTCTGTCAAAAACATAGGAAAATGTCAATATTTTCTTTGAAGATGAAAGAATTACTTTCCCAATTTGCCCCTATTATTTTTTCCTATTGAATATATTTGCTATCAATTAAGCTTTCATTTGGTCTTATTGTTCATAAGAAATGAGTGGAGGGAAAAAATCAATTACAGTTAGGAAAGCAGCAATTTTATTTCCTCAGCTCTCTAGTCCTCATGCTCCACAGCAGTTATACAGTTTGAAAAACACAGCTAAGATGTTTGCTCTATTGAGCTATAAATAGGTTCCTTTGAATGAAGGAAGGAGAGATGGATCTGTAAATTCAAAGTTTAGTGCCCACAAATGAGACTAGGCACACAATTATAAACTAAGAAAAGCTAGTATAGATAAAGTTATATTTAAAATACTAAGTTGCTGATAAGAGTCCGGATTTGATATGAGTCTATAGATCCAAAGTGAGAAATGTAGAAGGAATGTAATTCAGACTCATTCACTAAGTCCAGACACCAGCTGATATAGAGATATTACTGGCTTGAGATTTTTTTTAAACTAGAGAACAAAAAATACCAAAACCAAAGCCTGACAGTCAGAGCTATCCATATCTGTCAAATGAGGCTCAAAAACAGTTGGTTCTGCCAAAGAAGTTTGTTTCTGATATACATTCTTTTGCCATCCTCCCAGCAGCACCCAAACAGGATTTCCTGTATTAAATTCATTTTTCAAAATTAAATAGCAGTCACAGTGAACCTAGCCCTAAAAAATATTGACATTAAGAGCACAGTGCTTATCCTTTGCATAGCTACTGAGTGATGACTCCCATAACCTGGTATTAGTACTTCTAAAAGAAAAATACTACCCCCTCTTTTTCCCCAGGTTTCACTGTGATCGGAAAAATCCCAAGTGTTTTTGTTCAGTTCATTTAAAAATAACAACTCCTGATACAGGCTCCAAGAGGTGCAGGAAGGGAGGAACCTGTGCTGTGGCAGTTTCTGGGAGGCTACTCTTTGGTGATATCAACCAGCTCCAGCAGCTGCTGCCTTAGACATAAGGACAAAATCCATTTAGGGAACTGAACGAGATCATACTTGAACGTACTGATTCAGTGTTAGGATAATTTCTGTACACCATCTTTTTCTGTTGTGTAAAAGTTGTCATTTGCTGTAGCAAACAAAAGACTACAATTGCTTTTAAGGAAAGCATAGCCTAAGCTGATTTGGGAAATGACACCTCTCTCATTACAAAATAATTACCCTTTATTATCCATAACCTTCCTTGCTGCAGTCAAAGATGAATCCTACACATTCGCACTTCATAAATATAGCAAGAGTTGCACCCAGGAGCTGGTCCCACACAGCAGCTGTGCTGTAAAACTGAATCAGAGGAATTAAGCACCAAAAAGATTGCCCACAGCATCAGCTGGCACATCCTCCGCAAGCACACGCACACTGGCTGCCTCTGCAGCACAGCCCTGGCCACCTTGTGCCACCAAGCAGCTGGTGAGTCACCTGCTTTACCATGTCCTCTGCAGCAAACTCTCTCTGTGCAGAATCTCTTAAGAATTAAAGTCTCTGAGCATTCTGATTCCATTTGTCTTCCTACCCCTTGTTCATTAATCCTATAAGCACTTCTTTGTCCACCACTCCACTCTCTAGGCAGAAAATTCACAAGTCATCACAACCATCTTTCTCTTCTTTCCTTCCCTCCATTAAATTATGCAAGCAGAACGGATAAGCATCCAATAGATCAATCCTCACTCTATGTCCTTTAATTGCAAACTCAGAATGAGGAGGTTTAGGGACACCTTATCAGGACCACTAGCTAGCTTGCAAAAAGCATTAAAAGTTAGAGGTTTAAAGGGTTACAACAAGGTGAGAAGCAAAATAGTTTAAGTGAGACTGAGAAGGAGCTAGACAAGCCCTTCAAGGCTGCCTTCAGGAAGGGTTACAGATCAGCAAAACTATCTTTGGCAGCAACTCATTCAAGGGAGACAGGAATTAGTGGTCATTTTTGGTTTACTCAGTAGAAATTAATTTTCCTTCATACATGCTCTTCCAACAGCCCTGCCAGAAACTCACACAGTGTAAAAGATACACGTGATACACTGAAATATATTGTTACAGGTGTTTGTTTCACCTTCCTTACTTCACTACAACACATACCAACAATTTTTCAACACTCAGATTCCAGGGCAATCCTAATACCTCATAACAAACCTGTGCCCATCCCAATGCCACAGGCAGCTAGCTTTCCAGTTTCAGGTTTACATCTTTTGCCATCACTCATACCACCCCAGTCTTCCTCAATCACAATGAATATTTGCTAATCTGTTCTTGACTATGACATTATTTGGACTGCATACTTTTAGGGGAAAAGTAAAGTTTTGTTGCTCAAAAAAAATTACACAATTTGAGCAAAGATGAAGCCATAAGACTGAACATAAACATACCCTAAAGTAAGTTACAGCTTCGAGCATATCCATACTACTGTAATGAGATGCATTTTGTCTGACCACACTGAAGTCCTCGACTGTTGGGTTTCTTCCCCCCAAGACAGGAGAAGCATGCAAAGTTTTCATTTCTTTTCAGAGAGAAAACACTATAAGAAAATGTCTTCCATTAGATTATTCTCCATTTGGCAATTAGATTGGCATTTCGATTCTGAGGCTTAAAGAACTAAACTGAAAGAACAGAATAAAAGAACTCATTCTTCTTGAAAGACAGGTCATTAGCACTAAAAACTGAAGAGTTCCCATCTGCAAACATCTCCCCTAACTCTTCAAGAAAACAAATTTGATTTTTTTTTAAGTAGATATCCATTGGATATTTTTAATATAATCAACAGGATACATTTTTGTTTGGAAATGAAAAAAATATGGAGATGTAGTCACTATTTTTAGATATGCCACAACAACATGGAAATATTTTCATGACAATGAAAGCCAAGAAGTTAAGCTATCTGACTAATGACCTTTAATGAACTCTTATGCTCCCTTGGACAGCATTACATACATTATTTTGTCTGGGGGAAAATATCTCACTTTCTCTCTCAGTAAAAAACAAGCATTTATTTTTATAACATTTTGTATTAAAGAAAGGCCATGAAATCAAGCTACAGACTTGACATACTTTATTATAAACCCTTGCAGGTCATTGCCCAAAATATCCAAAATGGACTACAGAAGCAGAGGGGAAAAAAACTCCTTAAAGGACAGGTTTTGGGAAAAAAGAAACTCCGAGGTTAAGGTGATAGATGGCAGAGGTCAACAAAGACATACAAAAATGTGTATATTCAAGAACCACTACAGTGTTGGAAAGCATCTGAGAAAGGTATACAGCTCCTATCAGCAAGTTCAAGCATTATAACATCTCAACTAAAACAGCAAAGCTGCAAGCTAAATGAATTCACAAGGTCAAGACCAAAGAGGGCTGTCTTTTTATACCTCATTTAATTATCCAACAAAAACTGTACACACATCCCTTTTCCTAACAATATTGTGCTTAATACAGTGGCATAATCACACCACACAGCTCAAGAAGCCTTACTGCAAGTACTTAGTAAACACTCTTACCTATTTTTTCAAATTAATTAGTAATAAAAGTTTTAAGTCAACCTGAAGCTTGTCTACAGAGAAACTGCAAGGGAGTTTATGTACTTCAATGTATTTTAAATATTTCTGAACATGCATATAAGGAGTATCAAGGCTGTAGCATCAAGAAGGCAATTGTAGGATGCAGCACAGCCTTTCCAGAGGAGAAAGACACTGGCATTTCAAGAGCTCTGCTTATACCACGGTGGTTCCACTTAGAAGGCCCTGCCCCTGGGAAAATGAAGGAAGCAAGAAATACACAAGAAGCAAGAAACAACAAAATATTTCAGTACTATAAAAATTTCAACTAAGGTTCCTAAACTATTAAGCATAGGAAGATATCATAGGAAAGGCCGTTTTCATCAGGTCAGTATCAACAGGATAAAGTCATTCACTTTTGCAGGTTAAGAGTTCTTTATCTGACATTGAAACTTATTAACTTGTTATTTAATTACACTCTAATATTAAACTTCTACTAATTTTTCTCCCACACTATTACTCTCTAGCTTCTTTAAGAGTTGAGAGAATGGAACAAAAAAATCCATCTCAAAGAGATTGATAACTTTGCCATTACTAAGCAGTATCAAAGATATTACATCAAGTTAATAAGCCCAGAGCACAAGAATATATTTGCATATTTATTTTACAGTGTTTACTTCCTTCCTATTTGCTACACAAGTGAGCTGGCATTACTTCTTGCAATTAAATCCTGCATTTTAAATAACAGCATAAAATTGCATATATTCCACCCAACACAAACCATGCCTCTCCTGAAGCCACAAAGAATGCTTTTCTTCTGTCATTCACTTGTCCAATATGCAAAGCATAGCTGTCAATCAGCTACCATCCCTGACAGCATAATTGCTGAAGAGAACATGGAAAACATGAGGAGGATTGGGACCAAAAGAGATACCAGCAACATTCCTCCTTGCACACTTTAGTACTAATTTAGGATTCTGATTCATTAAGATTCCATTCAGTCACTATTAGAGCAAAACAAGGAATCCAGACAGGAAGGTTGAGAAGGCCTTAAAAGCCAGCACTGCCAAATAAGTTTGGGTTGCACCACTCCTACTCATTTCAAAAGCAAGCAATAGCATCATTCACCAATAGATGCCTCACCTTTGAGGAATTGGTTTGTCTTTAACAATAGCTCCAAGATTCTGCTTTCTTACTCCTTACCTGGCCCACACTTCCCTCTCAGCCTGAGCACACATGGAAGTTTTCCTCCGTGAATGCCTAACAAAACTAAACTCACTGAATGAATATCATCCTTCTCATTTCCCTGATGCCGATTTAGTATTCTATCTGCAAAATTTGTTAGAAAAATTTTCAGGTGCCTGTCTCATGTGAAATAATACCACCCCTCACAGCACACAAGTAAATATTTAAGTTCATGAAAGATATTTAACAGCTATGCAGCACAGAGGAACAGGAATTTTTCCAGAGTCATGACCTGCACAGACAATTCTGCAAATCATGATGCAACAGAAGTGACATTTTTGACTACTGGGAGGCAGCCACTCTTTACAGAACCCAAAAATACCTTTTCAGTCTATGCTGACTGAAAGTCCAGCTTTTAACAATGCAGGCATAAGTAAGAAATACTGATGCATACTAAGCCATTTGTTATGCTTTTTTAATAACTCAAACCCCTGTTCCAAATCTCCAATTCAAAATTTTAAAGAAGAAAATAAAAACAGAGACTCTGAATAGCCATATCCAGCTCTGGGTTTTGCAACTGTTTTAGTATCTGCAATCTAGAAAAACATTTAACATGTTAAAAAAATTTGAAAATTTTATAAATAACTGTGACTTGCCTTTGACTATTTCTCGGCCTTGAAAATATCAGTCATTTATTATCTGCTATTAAAATTTTATATTATCTAAAGAATTTCTGGTCTTCTTACAGAAGGTTATTTATATTTCACTTCCTGAAATGGAAATTCAAAGTTTCCTGAGATAAAAATGTTCATGACTCACTGCAAGGCTTTTGCAAGACACATCCCTTTAAATCTGAGCAAGTCAGGCGGTCTTGGTAGCTTATATAAATCTGAAGAAAAACATTTTCTTCAGGTTCCACCAACACACCCATTTCTTGAGTTCTATTTTCAATCCAGCACAACTCATGCTTTGATAGCAATAGCACACAAGTACAGGATGTTGTCTGAGTAATTTTAACTGTTGCAAAAATTTATAATTTAGAAATACTATATAGTTATCTTCTAAACATAAGGAATTTTTTTTTTTCTGATGAGGACAGTGAGTGACCATCCAAAGGAGTGGTAGATGGCCCTTCCCTGGACACATTCCAGGTCAGGCTGGCCAACCTGATGTAGCTGAAGATGGCCTTGCTCCTTGCCAGCTGTATTAGAGGATCTTTAAAGGTCCTCTCCAATTCAAACCATTACATGATTTTTTGGGGCTTCAAAAAAAAAGAAAAAATTCAGGTGGCAATAAAGTAATCTTGCAACACCAGAAAGAAGCAACAGAAGCAATTTTGGATCATGCCCTCCCTTTCTCTTCTGTGGAAAGAAAGAATTTAATAGATGAAAAATTTGCAGCTTTGTTTAAAAGACAATAAATTGATTCTGATGGCCTCATTTACATTTTCAGAAACACTTTTTGCTAGTATATTTGTAAAAGATGAAACATTAAAAAGTGAAACCTCTCATAAGCAAACTCCACTAATTTAGACAACTTAAGAAGCTGCTCTATGACTAAATAAAGTGCATTTCTCTGCTTAGCAGAGGGAAGGAATTTCCCCTCCCAACGCCCTAAAGGCTTTTGATGCATTTTTTTTCCTTTTCACAGAAGAAATGATTAATAGCTATGGCTTAAATCCAATGTACAGTTTTGGCAGCTGCTGATGGACCGCTCCATCTACTTGCTGCTCCCTCTTGCTACACTCAACACGTGCTGTCAAATGCATGTTGTCAAAAGTGCTAGAATGATTCACTTTTAAGTGTGGTAAATCTAGATAGTGACTACTTGAAGTTGCTTCTTAACTGCAGGTGTAGAAAACAAACATTTTTCCAGTCAAATATGGCATGTCAGCTTTCAAAGTATATAAAAAGAAGCATCAGGTAAAAAAACGTTGCAACTTTTTCCACTGTCTACAGAGCAAGCTGTAATTTAATAAATTGCAAACCTTCCTATGAGCAACAACACAGCCATGAAAAACAAGCTCTTACAACTACTGGAAGTCTATTTTTTGCCTCCACAGTTTACACAAGTAGCATTGTCTCTAAAATTACTGTTTAGCCATGATGGAAAAAGATCTGTTTCCAGATTACCAAAATAAAACTTCTCTCTTGAGTACAGTCTGGAACTAAGAATTAAAAAAAACTTAAGAGATTTATGTATTTAAGAACATTATGCCATGATTTTTGTTTCAATCCCTTGCATACAATACAGCCTTTCAGAGAACAAGAGCACTCCAAACACAAATACAGATGCTACTCCTAACACTTCAACATAACTTCAAGTTAAATAAATGCTTGGCTGTCTTAAGATACCAAGGAGTAAATACATTTCATTTCCAATAGCAACCAAAGGTTGAGTCTTTGTCAGGTTTTAGAATATTTTCCTGTATAGAAAAAAGAGAGCATATAAACTTTTCTGTAAAAGAATAAATTGGAGATGATGGGTATCTTAAAGTGTTATTTTCTTCATACTTACAAGTTTAATTTTATGTATTAATTTTTAATGTTGCTCATGTTTTGAACCAGTGCTAGCAGTGTATCCAATGCCAGCACCAACAATTTCCTTCGTTTTCTTTTGGTTTGCCTGGTTTTAAATAAAGAATTAAAAATGTAATTATTCCATGTAAGGACATTTCATTGAAATTGGAAACTCTTGCTTGCTTTAATTGACATTAGCAGTGTTAATTTCAAATTCAAATTGGCACAACCAGTTGTTAAGCAACAAAAAAATTTACATATTTATATACTCTAAACCTGTATTTGCAGGTACTATATTGTCAATGAAAGTGGGATAAAAATGTTAACTAGCTCTCAGTTTTCTCTCTACAAGCATTTTTTGGTAGGTAAGCATAAATGCATAGAAAGGTTACTTTTCTAATTAATTCATTAAAAGTATGACTGGTCATCTTATAGGAAAATTTATCCTCCTCAAACCACACAATCATGTATCTACAGATTCCCGTCTCTCCCCTTACAACAGCAGCACTTATTTTTGAAAGATGTTCTAGCTAGACTAGTAAAATCAGAAGTAATACTACAGAAGGCACAGTCAATCCATGCTCCTGCTCATCCTCCTCAAATACAGTCCTTTTTCCAAGCTTTATTTTTAAGTCAGCCTGCCTAATGGTTTCATATAGCAGTATTTACCACCTTAGCATTCTTCCCTCACCCTTTTTGCTCTCCAAACACAGTTTGTAGTGAGCTGCACCATGCTTTTGTAATCTATCAGAAAGTTGTAAGACTGTTTCCTGTATGATTAGCAGCATAGAGAGAGGAGACATACCTATTGACACCACAGACATAAAAAAATTAGCTCAATTAGCTAACAGTCATTTAATTAGTCATTAATTAGCTTACCAGTCACTTAATTCGTTGGTGAAGTAATACTTGTACAGAAAGAGAGCAAGGAGACTACAAACCCTTCACTACATTTCACTAAAATGAAAGCTGTTATTATCACACCTACACTCTCTCTCCAGGCAGGTCTATAAAAGTAACAGCCTGCAAAGCAGTCAAACCTGACACATGGTGTCTCCACAAGTGGAGACATTTGCAAAAGCTGCTTTGCCAGTAAAGTTACGTTTCTTCTCAGAACAAAATGAGTATTTGGTGATATGACATGATCAGAAGAATTTTTGTGTGAAAAATTGATCAGAGCACAGGCTAGACTGGTGCCATTGTAGAGGAGAACATCACTGACATTCCTATTCCTTCTGAGCATCTCAGTCCAGATATAAGAAACTCCCACAACCTACTGCATACAAATTATATATGACACTAGAGCCTATTAAATCAGTGCACGAACAGCTTTGCCAGGACAGTTCATTTAAATCATGGAGATGCTCAAATCCAATTACAGTTAAAGCATGTTTCTACCTGAATCTGAATGAAAACAACAAACAGTGGAGAGAAGAAAAAAAGTAGAAATAAGTTAAAAGCCTGGCCACACTAAAAAAAGCTCTTCACACAATTTTTGGCAATAAAAGATATTCACATGCTTCCTTCAGTAAATGAAAATTAATAAGGTTACCTTAAAATTTCAGTTGTATTTAAGCAAAAACATGGGATGAATTGCTATAAACTGAAGTCTACTTCCTTCTCCTCATATAACCTCCCTCTGAAAAGTAGTTTCTTCTGCCACTACAATAAATGAAACAATATGTCTTTCTAAAGAACCACAAACCAAGTGCCAAACGCTGGAGGGGACAGTTAACAGAGGCAGAAAAAGAAGCTACCTGGAAACATGCACCACATCCTCTGACCTCCTATCCTCTCCTACTTCATTCCTTTTCCTGTACTTCTCATCTGAGGCTTAGCCTTTAAAAACCACCAACCTCTCAGAAAGACATTGTTCTGGTAAAGTGGTTAATACTCATCTACATGTGAAAATGTCACATACAGTAGTACCTAGTCTGTTGGCTGTTAGGCTGCTTCTGGCGAATATTACTGCACTTCATTATTTAACAACTTCCTCAGCATTCACAAACTGTCCAGACTAGTGGACTGAAGGTTATTAACATTTTTAAATGCCTGCAGCTAATATTTCCAAGTTGTCCAAGACAGTAATTATTGCCCACATTATTGTTAAATATTAGCACCTGGTCATATGAAATAATCCAACATGTATTTTCAAGCTGGATTTTCCATTTATTTTGCATACAAACACTTTTTCCCCCTAAATAAGCCACAGTAAATTCCTCTTAAGAAAAACAGGACAAAATACTTATACTAAATTGCCTTTCTAGGTTTGGATAATGGAGAATAGCCCTTTAGGAAGGAAAGGTCACATTAACATGCAAAACCACTAATTGTATACCAAATGCATTCTACAGAATGTTACAGGATGTAACATCTCTTCATTCTGAAGGGGGGGGGGAAAGAATTACAGATGGTTATTTCAATAAAAGCCTTCCACAAACAGCTGCACAGGGATGCTCAGGTTGATGCACAGCACCTCATCTAAGCAAGAGAAGAACACCCACTTCCATTAGCAACAACCACGACTAACCACGACTTGAGCACAGCTCAACTCAGCCATGATAACTATGATAAAACACTCTTCCTCCCTTTAGTTAGAAACAAGGATCAGTTACCTGAGACTGTAGCAGGTTCCCTAACAAAAGTCTGCTCAAGAGCTCCTGAGCAGGACTGTGATTTTTACACCTTCACCTATCAAGTCAAACTACAGGACCTGGGAGATATACAAAAATAATTTTCTCCTGGGTGTGCTTCTCCTGTAAATAAGTGCACATGGGTGGCAGACAGACAGGATTAGATAAAGCAATTGTGGTATTTTAAAATTAATTTTTAAATTACTCAGCTAATTTAAAGGGCTGTAAGGTCCCTACAAATAGCAGCCTACCACCAAAAAGCCTTAAGATCTGCCTTCTGAAAGAGGCAACATCTTTCAGCTGCCCACAGGGTAGCAATTACAGACAAGTCAGTGAAGAAACACCAAAAGGTCCTTTTCTCTACATTGCTATCACTGGAAGTCTTGTAACTTCCAGAGACGCTCAAAAGTGCTGGACACAAAAAACCACACCAGAGTTTATTTGTAAGAAGTCAAATTATCTGGAAAAGAGAGCACTCAACTCCTCAGCTTGATGTTCCAGCTCTAATGGCAGTAGACAGCAAAGCAGCCTGGCAAAAAAATATTTGTTTACACATGCAAAAATACATCTTTACCTTCCACTCTAAGTTCACACTGACTATTAAAGCATTTCTTAGTGTCTAAATCCACAATTTCTCCCACCTCTACTTTGTCAAACAAGCAGCAGCTCACAGAAAATCCAAGAGATGAAGTTTTATTTCTCAAAACTATTTGGAAACCCAACTAAATACCTCCAGGATTCCACTAAGAATTAATAATACTTGATTCTGGATGCCACCTATACTTTTAAAGCTGGAATATGGCATTTGAATAATTTACATGCCAGCTGATTTTCCAGATTACATCCATAACAGACATGGGGAAAGACTGACAAACTGCAACCCACAATTCCAAATATGAAATAATGATTTGGAAAGTACATCCTCACTCTTACAGTAATTTAAGGTATTTTACAGTCCTCCTATGCAAAGTGGAGTAGTTTTGTTTCCTTTCTTAAAGACATATCTTATTTGTGCAAACTGAGCATGATTATGAAATGTGAGCTCTGTATTAATAGTTACTATAACTCACACTAACTGAAGACAGAATTGTGAGAACAGAATAACAAAAAAACCCTCCACAACTGAATATATAGAGCATATTCCTGCTGTTTCAAACATTCCATGCTGCCAAGCAATACCACTTCAGTGTAGCTGTGTTAGTTCCACTTGCCCTAACACATTTATCCATAATGCAAAATAAAACACACCCCACAGGACAGAAAGGTCATTTTCTCTATTTTATCCAAGTGCAAACAGATGTTTGAAAATAGTATTTTTTTAATATAAACACAATCAGAAACCATTTCTAAGTATGCGATTTCAGAATTGTGTTGTTGTTACTGGGAACTTTATTTTTTTAATAAAAAGCAAACGTAAACTACAAACTATTGATTAAATACCAATCTTATAAGTAACAAGCTAAGAAAAAAAACAAAGGGGTTGTTGGTTTTTGTTTTCTTTTAATTTCAGCATACTGAGAGATGTCAGGGCAATTGTTGAACTATCCTTCAGATTTTGACACTGCATGGGATTTATAAATCCCATATAGCTTTTAGGCTGAAGGAGGAATCTGTAAGCTTTAGTGCTTATGACAGGCTGAATTCCTTTTACCCCTTAAAGCATTTTTCTTGCATTGTTCATTACCAAAGCGAATAATGTTGCAATTTTAGAAAGCTGAGTCCTAGCAGCACAAACCAATCAGAAATAAAGTTCCACACAAAAAAAGCCTGCAACTATGAAGAGAATAAGAAAAACAGAGAATAGAACAGTAGAATGAGAAGAGTAACTGGCGGGGGGGGGGGGGTGGGGTGGGAAATTACAATTGCAGTTGATAATAACTGGGATATTCTCAGCTGGTAAAAGGAAAAAAGCCTTCTGCTCATCAAAGAAACAAAATTGGGTGATGGTGGTATAATATGCAAGCTAAAACAGACAAAAGATGACCCACTGTGTGAGGGATGCTGTATTAACTAGTGAAACATTTTTACTGTATCTGGCTTCTTATCAGGTCACTATCTCACACCTACATGCGAGTTTCTCACTATTTTCCTTATCTATCTCAGATCAAAAGACAACTTTTGGGTTAGCAGGTGGTCTCACACACCACCTATTTATACACAGAGATCCCTTTCGTGGCTTTTCTTTTCCCTGTTCTGCTGGGTGGTTGGTTAGTTTGGAGTTTTTTAATTACAGGAAAAATGTTTAGCAAGATCTTCACTGAAGATCTTCTCCTGAGAAGATTAATTAAAATGGTAAACCAATCCCCCAGGAATAATTTTCTTTTAACATTGTCAAAGTAAGGAATTTATAAATGAATAAGTTGGAATCTATTTGAAACACTACTGCATGTGAGTGTTTGTCCCTGAACAGCAGGCTCCTACCTAAAATTTTCTAAATGACTCATGATTGCAGCATCTCCAAGTTTTTTAAGTGTACTCTGAGCAGGTTATCCTTCCAGAGGAGCTGCAATGCAGGCATTGCAGGGTCATGCTATCCTTAAGAGTGGAATTTGCTGAAATGACTCAATGCCAAGGAGCCACTGCTGAACACCGTAGTGCTGCCTGCAGACCACCACTTCTGATGGTCTGTCACTGGAGGCATCACAGATCATTTACAGACACTACTCGGTCATTTTGCACTCCTTAAGACACCATTTTGTCATTTTCTTCTGAGAAAAAAAATACAAACACACACATCCACCTTAAAAGACAAATGTCCATTCTGATGTTTCAGACAGCAGATACTAAACTAAGAAATTGAGAAGCAGATGCAAAATAATCTTCTTCAGCACACAACACGTAGCCTCTTCCCTTACTTCAAAGTTACAAAATCCACTCATTAAACGGAATACAAAAATCACATTTTAACTTGCAACAAAGCTCCAGTGGTTTCAAGGCCAACTTTCAGCAGACAGCAAAACACCTGAAAAGATGCTTACCATCCCTCAACAATTTACAACTGGAAGACAAGACAGAAGTTACACAGATGTTAAAGGGTTTTCTTGTCATAATTGTAGGTCACTATTGTTATTTTAAAGTATTAGCTTTAGGAATACAAGAAAAACATGAAAACAGCCTAATCATTACAGTAACTACTTGAAAGCAAAAGAAAAGTTGTAAAACTAAAAAGCTACTCGGTGTCTTCAGAGTCTATAGAATATTTTGGACCAAAAAAAGGAACAGGTGAATCAGTTCACAAAACTGTGATTACTAGAACTCATATGACACTTGGGGTTTCAGCACTTCTGATAGTTAAAAATTAATAATAAAAAGTAAAATTAATTAAAAATTGATATCCCAGTTATCAGGACACCCAAAAAGGTTAAAAACGGCATCAATACAGAAAAATATTTTGTTTGTGACTGTTTCCTAAGAAATGCCACACTACTTTATAGAATTTAGAACATTCTGTTCAGTACTCTGAATTTCAACAGCTATGAAAACTTTCAGACCTTCAGAGCTGGCTTCGTGAGCCTCTTTCAACTGCCAGTGCACACTGAAGATGAGGCAGTTTAACAGTGACAATTAAACTCACCATTTGCTTTTCTGAAACCTGCTCAAGACAACACATTGCAAAGTCTCCTAAAGCAAATGCAAAGTACTAAACACTAATGAGGTCCATTATAAAAAGTTATACAAAAAACAGAGAGACAAATATGAAGTTAAATGTTCAACTACTGCTGACAGTCCTAATTCTAAACATAGTTTACTGCATATGGAAGTACAAAACAATATAAAAACAAAGTCAGATGACAAAATAGTCATTATAGACTATATAACATACTGTCACACCCATATTCCGAAAAGAAGATGCTTGCCATCAGAAGTTTCAATAAGTAACATAGGCTTAAATAAATTTTAAAAAGGGACCATCACAAGAAGACCTAGGTGCATGACTCTTGTTTAATTAAAGACTTTAATCATGTCTTCAAATATAACTTCATTTTAAATTTCTTATTTATTTCTCAGATGTACTTCAGGGTGCATGATTGCCAAGTGGTCATACCACAAGCATACAGGTTCAGTTGTACTGCAGCACATAAACAATAGTGCAAGCTTGAATGACTAAATAGGGCTGTTTGTGAGAAATCAGTCCTGAATTTAAGGATTGCACCTGCACTGAACCCTGACTATGAAAAAAAACAGTTTAGTCAAAAGCCTTCATTGCACTCCCACATCTTTGCTGCCCTCAGGATTGCTGTAGTCTCTCAGAGGACTAATTTAAGTGGTTAAGCCTTTTTTTTGTAAACTGGGGAGAACCTCTTCCATACACCAAAAAAGCACATGTTTAATGACCATTTATTTGTTATTTTCATTACCTCCAAGGTGGGAGAGACCTTTCATATTTAAGATCCTCCAAGACCTTACATGGTTGGGAGAAGCACAGAATGGATGAGCATCTCCCTCAAGTACATCCCTATGTAAACCAAAGTCATTAAGGTCATCTGAAAATCTAAATGGGAAATGAGTTCTACCAAATAGGATACAGCCTGTGTTCCTCTGCCTCCACATCCCATTCCACATATAGACTCTATTAAAATGCCAAATAATTGAAACTCAGGTGGCTACTGTCTTTTGTGTTTTCATCAGTCATGTAAGTGTTGTGGACACCAAGAGATGATTTTCAAAAGTTTTGGTTTTGGAGGTGAATCAGTGTATGCCAGAGTCACAGCATGATACTGCAGAACTGAGGATCTGTGCTTCATTGTGGAAAAATACTTTCTGTACAGTTCCTTTCGGGAAGGAGAAGGGACAGGACATGCCAGAAAACCACAACAAGTAGCATTTTTGGAGGAAGGCACTTCCTGACCTTAGCTTTCAGATAAATCCCAAACGGAAGACATCTATAAATAGAAGAAACAGGAAAAGAAATCAAGATATCAAATGTCACTTGTTTAAAGCAGAACATTCCTTTCTTCTTAAAAGAAACTGTGACATGGTTTTCCTAAAGCAATGCACAGTGGGCAAGCAGCCATGTCTTACCAGCCTAGAGACTGGCCCACCTATTACTTCACTATCTCCTGGCTCATTTTACAACCAATTTAGAAATATTTTTACTAGTGTTCATAAGCAACATTCAAACTTCAACACACTCAGGCAACTTACCACAGACTCTCAAAACCATTTTGTCACATTAAGTTTAACACATTATGATATAGTTGCAAAATTTAATAAACCCATCTCCTACTATTTTACATGTTGTGCAGAGTTGGCAAGTTTTAGATTATTTCCTCTTGAAACTAAGATTACCCTGGAACAATCAGGGTAGGTAAAGTTATCTTGAGAATGGCATTTCAGCAGCTATCTAATAGCAGAGGGGACAGGCCGATATTTGGCTGACAAATTGTGATAAGCGTGCTCTAAAAATAAACAGTGACTTATGAGGCACCAAACACCATGAAGCTGCAGCCATGGGGTTTTTTTTTTAATATAAAATGGAAACCTCACGCAATAAACCAAGGTGCCCTGTGAAGTTACTCATGGTTAACAGAAGTAATACTTCACCTAAAAGCTATTTATGAAGGCCAGGGTAACCATTAGAGCACCTGTTTCAGACAGACCTTCTTTGTTCAAAAGAAATGTAAGGTAACTCTCCTGCTGGAATGTGGGCCAATGTCAACAGCAAATCCAACTGAATTTATGTAGGCTGTGTCACTATAACCACATTACTTTCGTCATGGCTAAATGTTCGTTTACTATCAAGCCAATATGGACTGTAAGAAAGTGCCATTATTTTCTCTTCACTTTTGAATTCACTTTAAATATTCATTCACATAAGAACATGAGACCTTAAACAGGAATGTTTGCTTATCAAGCCTGGTAAAGATAGCAATCTGACATATGACAATTCCAATGATGACTGACTCAAAGTATTGGCACATTTCGTTTCAGAAGTGAAAAATAACCTGCATAAGGTACATTGTATTGCAATTTATAAATAAAGGACAGTTTCTTTCCCACTCTGAAATAAATAAATGTGAAACAAATTATTAGCCAAATCATCCTGCACTAAGTGCAGGTGAGAAAGATACAGTGCAGTAAGAAAAATACCTGAAGTAATGACTAAGGCACAAAATTCAAAAAGCACTCCAACAGGGGTTTAGAAAGGGAGAAACCACAGCACATCAAATTACTAAGAGGTAAAAACAAGGCTAGATACAAAGAATGACTTCGAGAAGGGAGGACTCATAATTTGCCTGGGCATTCAGAAACATACATCAAAAAGAAGCATCCTATCCCAAAACTCAATTTTTTTTGTTTCAGGTTCTTAGAACTGTTTCACAAAGCTAACAGAGTGTTTCTACCCCTTTGTGCCATGCATTGCATCAATCACATTTTCCAGAAATATCCTGTAGTCTGAAGTTTTTCAACTACTCAAGTAATACTACTCTAAAAATCATCTTAAATTAAAGAGTTGAACAAGATGCTTAAAGAGGATTTAGTACGTGGAGACCAGCTATCTATCCATACTGAGTCTAGTAAAATAACAGGCTAATAGCACTAAAATAAATGGTTGTCTAAAGTACAGCAGAGATGGGATATACTCTGACTTCCACCTTGATGAACACCTACAACATCAACTAAAATTAAGCTAAAACAACTATCACCCTTCCCTTGGCACTGTTACCTCAAGCCATTTTTAACAGCTGAGGTGGAATTGTGCTGCCATCTGATAGTTGCTCAGTGGCCTATGACCAAGAAGTTGGCATCTTCCAACTAAGTCATCTTGAACTAAAACAAGGCATTGGTGCTAATTAGCAGCTTTCAGCAGTAAGGGAGAAGCCATGGCAAGGATGGAAGCTCAATTACCCTCGTTCCAGCAAGCGCCTGCTCCCGGTCAGCATGTAGCTGGCAGAGCCACTTGTGTTTCCATATCTATGGCACATGTGAAATACTCCAGTCTTCAGATCAGACCACTGCAGGCCATTCACACAGAGGTCTGACCTTTCACGCTTCATGTAAGTTTGTAGCAAATCCATTGAAGACCCCCAACAAACCTGACACATCATGCAGCCATGTGTACCACGGGACACATGCAACTCAGACTCAGACCCTCACAACTACCTTCCTGTAACTCAGAAGGAAAATTGCCTCACTGGGAATGTTTACCATCTGCTCCCACCTCCTTAGCACTAAATATATTCAAGCTACTTAGTTACTGCACTAATCGAGTTTAGAGGAAGGCACCACCTGAACACCACTCATTATTAACCAATGCAAAGTCTTGTTTCATACTCAGAGCATCATCTATGAACCACACTCCCATTTACTGTTTTTCTTAAGATAACATAATTTCAATTGACTGTCTGCTTACTGCTTTCATTGGTGAAACTGCTGGTTATCAGCCACTCTCAACCAAACGTGTCATGATCAACCACATCACTTCAGCTTTCAGCATCTTGTTATGAATTAAGCAACTGGGATAAAAGCACAACCATGTTACACACCTTTGCACACATGCTTCAGCAGCATCCAGCATCTGCTTTTTTCTTCCAGTTTTTGACTCTTTTGGGAGACTGTGGCTTCTCCAGAATTGAAGAAGAATTCCACAGGGAGAATTCCTGTTGTGGTTTAGGAATAGTGTTCCCTAATTTAGTGTTCTTATTGAAGCATTCCAGGGCACATGGTGCTTACTCACTCTCCCCTTCCCTTCCCCTGCAGCAGGATGGAAAGGGGAATTGGAGGCACAAAAGGTAAAGACCAGGGGTTGAGATTAAGAGATAAGAACAACTACACTATAGTTTTGCAGCTAATAGCATATGAAGTTCAAAGATGTTTCAACATAAAGCACCATCATACATGAGCACAATAAAATGCCACAACTTTGAAATACTGACATAGCTAGTTAAACCAAAGTCCATCTTTTTTGTTACTACAGCTATGACACCTTCAAAAACTGCCCAAGCTACTGCACCATAGTAGAAGTCAGCAATGGGGTGCTGTGTTCTGACTGTCCTACAGCACTGGCAAGGGAATTGACTTTGAACACCCACAGCACCACTGGCAGAGGACAAAAGAAGTGTGTAATACTGCACAAACAAGCCTCTCTCTCAGTTCAAAATGTATCTAAATATTTACTACCATGTATGCTGTGTATTCTGACATGTCTTCTGACAAACAGCAAAACTCTGCAGAACCATTCAAATGAGTGCTGGCCACTCACATAATGCAATGAGTAACTGATTTCTGCAAAGTCATGAATTTTGAGGAAATGTCTGTGAGGGCAAGGGAATGGTTTCCTGACAAGATTGAGCACTTACCTCAAAGTCAAAACAAAAACAAGAGGGGACATATTTTAGGTATGTCCCAATAGAATTCCCATACCACATGGAAAAATGTGTACGTTATTTAACTTGCATGCCAATAAAATTGCCACTTCTTTGTTTTGCCCCCAGGAAGAGAGCCCACCAGCATCCAATTTTCATCTACTATACAACAAACCAATGTAAACACAGACAAGATTCAGTAAAACAATACAAAACAAACAAAACACAGGCATTAGCATCTCCCCCACCCAACTCGGGGAATGCAAAGGTAGCATTACTACCCAGACTTCTTACCATTGCTATATTCCAGTGGAAGGAAACACTTACAGCAAGAAACTTCCTACAAAAATTTATTTTTATGTTAATCCTCAGAAAAAATAGAAGATCTCTCTCAAGAAGCATCTCACACAGATGCCTCTTAAGCTAAAAAATAAAAAAAAAAAATCTCATTTCAGGAAATTAATCAAAAGAAATAATGTCATAACATTACATGCAGTTTACTTTGTTTTATACTTCTAGATAGTGTTTGAAAATGAAACACTATATACTCTCTGGGAGAGGTTAAGATATTTCAGAGGTTCCTACACACAACCATAACCATTTATTTTCAATCTCTTACATCACAGGTCTTCACACCTTCAGCTGCACCAACACAAACATTTGAAGCCACAATCTAAACCAGACCACGTCACTTGAAATTTTAGAAAGCAAAAACCCTACTACATTTTCTCTCAAAGGTAAGATCCTTTTCTTCTGTTCAGCTAACAAGATTGTATCACTTACCATGTGTTTATTGTAGCCTCACAAACAGTTGGATAGGCAGGAAGGAGGCAGCAGAGAACATCAGCATGGGAAACAAAGCCAGTGGCTTTGGTGGGTACCTGGCATCCAGCCAGCACCAACCCACTACAACTAGGTCTGCTGCTAAAGAAATACCAAGTACCAAAAAAGATCTAGCCTTTGGTTTCAGTAAGTCAAACCTCAAGCAGATATTGGTGGTACATTCTTGTTTTCCCATCAACTATTTACAAACCACATTTGTGTAACATTCTTTCTCACCCCTCTGAGTTGAGTTATTTTCTGCATAACAGGGCAAAAAGTGTGAATGACTAATTCCAGATGGAAAAGGCTATATTAGTATTTTTTTCCCAATTGCAGTAAACATAAAATAAAGATGGGAGACCAGTATCCTTAACAATATAGAACTGCAAATATACAAACAAACAAAACAACAAACTATGAAGCAAACAATCCACGGGTAACAGGAACCACCTTCCCTTTTAGAAGCCAGAAACAACTACATAATAAATGTTTTTATTAAGCAAAGTTTATTTCAACTTTAAGACATACTAAATTCAATCAAACAGAAACAAACAGCCCAGTCAAGACTGTCAACAACAGGCATGCTCCACAAACGTGTCTTCCATGAAACTTAATACCCATTCCCAGGTAATTTACACTGAAACCAGATGCTGTTTCATTGTGTTGTTCACTTTTATCAGAATACACACAAATAAGAGAAAAATGGGAAAATCACGCTGTCCACAGAAGTATTAGTATCAGAATATTCCTTCATTTTTTCCTTCAGTGCTGGAAAGCAAACTCATAACCTTTTTTCCCCCTGATAAAACATTTAAATATTTTGATTTTTTTCTTATTCCTTCAGTGTTTTGCTCAGGTAATGGTATACATGCTGCTCCTTATTGTTGACTAGAATTCCTTACAATTGCTCTAAATCAAATATTTAATCACTCTTACTCAGGTCAGACAAGACAGACACACACAAAGAAACACATCTATAGCTCTCTGGGCGTAACAGAGATACCCAGAGAGAACAAATAGCTAATTTTAACTGCAAACAAAGCTGTAAGAAAAGCACTGCAGTAGGGCTCCTCTCTCCCTTTTAAAGAAAAATGGTCAACTTCACCAACTTGAGAAAAAGGGAAGCAGAGCACTACTTCCATTTTGAGACTTCTTGAAATACAGCCCTTCATGCAAAATATACCCAGCAAATTAAATCTGCAACACTGGCTGCAGCAAACAAGGCACGCAGGCTCAGCTGCCCTTCACAAAGCATCTTTGTAGAGCTATCTTTCTGCCAGTGCTCCTTTTGAATTCCCAAACAATACCTCGCAAAAATTAGATCTCCAACTGTGGGAAAGTTCCCAAAACACAAGCCAAAATATATTTTCTCATGAGGAGACAAAAAATCCTCAATGAGGAAGTCAAAGTTCTTACAATGACTGTTCAGTGTACATATAGTTATTCTTGAAACATGCTAACAGATTAACTTGCAACATTCTGAAATAGAGAAAAAAATTAAAATCAGATCAGTAGTTCAATAGAATTAATAGCTATTGCTACTAGTTACTACTCAGTAATTTGCATAAGCATAGACTTTTAAAAACTTTTATGCATATAGGCTTTTTAAAACAATGGATATCGAGAAACAATAACTTACCAAAAAAAACTTTAGCTAAGGGATATTGCAATAAGAGTAAAATAAATGAGTCATCTTTAGAGGTTACATTTAAATTTATTTTTTCCCCCCTCAGGTACCAAGGGTTCTCCATGAATAAAAGATAGCCCACGGGAGACTCCAACCTCTTACTAAAAAAAACCCCCATGATCTTGGGAAAATGTTTGTGCATCCTTTACTTTTGCTGACCTACACTTTTACACCCAAGACATGAAAAAGTTATCAGTCCTTTTGGTCTCAGAAGCCCACCAGATGACTTTGCCTATGACTAGTTTTGGCAGAAGAGCAAGCCTCTCCACGGCAAGCAGCCTTGCTTTACAGTAATCCTCCCACACCAAATCCTCCCCTGCAGCACCACAGCTACACCCCACGCCCCAGTGGGGTGGGTGAGATGGCTGGGAGGGTCCTGGCCCTTTGGCATCACACATGCTCTGATGTCTGAACAGCACCTCAGGAAGCAAATGGACAAAACAAGTTTGGACTGAGAAGAAGACCCCTGGGCTTTGGGCCCAGCACTGCTCACTTCAGTACATTTCCTAGGCAAGAATGCCACGGAGAAGCTCCCAGTTTTTGTGTGCAGAAAAGAGACTCTGTCCACAAAGTTGACAAAAACCTGCTCACAGGAACACACTCAGCCCAAACCCAGGGCAAACACTTCTGCAGCCACTGCAGGGCAGAAATCAAAAGCAAACTCTACCAAACAGATAATTAATCAAGTAGGAAATTACACAGAGCTTATCGGTGCTACAGTTGAACCCTCACTTTCCCAGTTCCAAACCGGCTCGGATGCATACAGCTAACCGAGCTGCAAACTCCTGGTGCCATGAGAAAGCACACAAGTGTTCAGGATAAGGCTTCAACTCAGCTATTTCTATGCTATAGGTGAAGGCTTCCTGATCATACCGAGGTCTTTGCAAGTGCTGGCAAAATTCATACCATTAAAAGATACAGAAACCCACTAATGCAGAAAGTACTAGCCCTATGACAGGGGAGAACTACTGCAAAAGCATTAAAAAGTCAATATTCTTGTCATCCTCATATCTTGGCCATGAAGATATGAATGGCTATGGGAAAATTCACAGACACACATCCTCATTGGAAAGACTGGGAAATAAGTACACTCTTTCAAAACAAACAGGATACTAAGCAGCCCATTGCAGTGCATACCCTTAGTTTTGAAAATGACACGAAAATTGACACTGCAAGTTCAGAATCAAACATTCCAAGGCTGTTTCAACAGACTGAGATTACAGTTCACAAGAAAGTCTGAGCTATGCAAGGATTTTCAGCTTTACTTATCAGCCACAAAAAAATATATTCATACAAGTAAGTTTGCTGGGAATTAAATAATGCAGCATAGTAATACTAGCTTGAGAAAAATATTAAGAGGAAAAAATTTATACTTCCAAAATACATTCTCTGGTATTATTTCTGTACTAAACAAATACATTATTGGCTTTGTCAGGTAAAGGTCTCACTTTCCCAATAGTTCCTTTGATTTGTATGCTCTCAGTTAAGTGCTGAAACAGCATGAAAAATCCCTATGGTTAAAGGTCTCTAGATACACCAGCCTATCGTAATTTTTTCATCTGTATCTACCTCCCCTACTGACAGCCCAAGATCCACCACAAGACACCACTCAACCTCCAGTTTTTCAGACACATTCAGGGTAGGTTAACTATTTCAAACAAGCTTCCAAAACCCTACAGCACGTGGAGGTTTGTTGAGGTTTTTTTTGTTCAGACCAACTCCCTTACAGCTGACTTTATGATGGCAGTTCTACTTGAAGCCCACTGCTGAGCAAGAAAGAAGCCCAGATCAAGAACCAGCAACAACCCTTCTTCATTAAGCTGTGTTACTAATGATGGTCCCTATGCTAACACAAAACATAACAGGCTCATGACCCCACTTCAAAATTAGTCACTGCAGTCTGCAGAAAGCCTAAAAATCACTATGGGAAGCACAGTTAGGAATCTAATTTTGTTGGCCAAATGGGCTCCCCAGAAAGAAACAATGTCCAACCTTGCAAAATAAGGCAACTCCTGAATAATCACATAACAAAGCCCTGAGATGTATTATGGAAAGACCACTATATCAATGCAGCACTGACAAATACCAGGCATCATCTGTCACAGTGCTTTGCTTCTCAGGGCTACCAAGAACCAGCAGAATTCAGCAACAGAATCAATTCTCAGCATTTTACTGCTGTCAGCAGCCTGGTAACAGGGGTTATGCTCCTCTGTAAATGCTCACCTCAGAAAGATGGCAACACAGTAGTAGCATGTTGACAATGAAGACTATCTGAAAGCAAAACTCAAGCTCCAAAATATTTTTGTTTTTGAAAGGAAAGAAATGCCAAATAAGCTCTTTTTCGAAAGATTATTTTAGTCTTGCAGTGTGTTTGATATACAGACACACAATCAGCCCGAATTTAAAGACAAAATATTCTTTTGCTAGAGTCACATATAATACGCTTAGTTCCTCTGATCCCATTAAACTACACAACCTTGTGTTTCTTTTTAAGAGATCACTGTAGCAAGAAGGAAACGTTCACTTCTGGCTTATCTGAAGATTGCACACAATAATGCTATCACTGGTTACAAGTATAAAAATAACACAACTGGGGAACGAGCTGAAAGTTTATTTGGAAAAAGCATAGGTACATCCTATAATTAAACCATTTTTCCTCTCAAGTGTTTAAGAAGGGAGTATCTGCTTAACAAGAGCATCCTGTTTAGATGTCTTCTGACATTAAATGACGCATTAGTATAAAACTAAGGGCTACTGTACAGCTCTCCCCTCCGCCCTGAAGATCTGGTCTGATGCTGCTACATCTGTGCTCTTCCTTACTGCTGTACTGAGCTGCCTTCATGTACCACACTGGCAGCTTCCAGAAGCAAACCTTAGGCATCTAACATACATAAGGCACACACTGAAAAAACTTCTTCCCACAGACGTCACTACATGGCATGAAAACAGTGAACAGCATGCAGAGTTTCTGAAGCAACTAGCTATTCACATACCATGCCATGCAAATGAGTTGTTAGGATAAAGAAAGATTAGAGCTCAGTTTCTCTTGTTTGAAAACAAAAGCAGCCCCATTTTTTCAGGCCAAGCTACACCAGTATAAAAATTGCACACTTTCTAAAATGGCCTGTAATGCCAAAAAGAATTTGTTTTGTAAAGACTTAAAGCTGTAACACTCCACACAAGAGGACGTTAGGAGAGAAAAAAACTGGATTGCTATTACTCACAGCTTAAGGGCATAAAACCATTTGTAATTTATGAACATTTAAAAGTTACATTCCCCACAGTAGTTAAATTAACTTCCTAGTTCACATCTTCAAAGAGAAAATGAATAGTTTAATACATCAATTTAAGAGAATAGTTACACAACAAGCATGTTAAAGTACAGGCCACATATATATCCTTTTCTTTCATATTTCATTTTCTTTTGCCAGCCAACAGAATACTGAGTTGCGATTCACAAAATTCAGGAACACTCTGTAAAGGAGGATATACCAAAGAGATACAAAGTTATGAATTTACAGAAGCAACTGCAGTTGCAACCACACTGTTTACCTCAAAGGAAAAAAACCATAAAAACATCCAGTCCAAAATTACCAAGAGATTTCTGCATTGCAAAAGTTCATGCCAAGTTAACTTTGCTTTCTCCAGCATGGTTTATCAGACCTACTTATCAAAGTTGTACATACTGGTTATCATTCTGTCACTCCTGTCCTCTGAGCCTGCAGTGAAGGCATAGTGCCAAATTTGCACCCTGACAGTCCGGAGCAAATAGTAATGCCAAACAGATATTTACCTCATCATGATTTGGGAGAAACTGAACCCCAAAGAGTTTGTTTACATAAGCTAGAAGCAAATACGCTACTAACATACTTCTCTTGCTATTTCCTGCACTGACATGAATATGATAAATATATTATCTCTTTCCAACCCTCTCTCAACTTTAAAAACACCTCATGACTTCCCAAAAGCCAAAATTAAGTACCTATCTTCTAGAGATAGCATAACAAGGACAGGAAAATACAAGTAAAGAGGTAATAAGTTACTTTAAGGGAAGAAGGAAAAACAAGTTCTTTGTACCTTTCTATATATTTTTTCCCTTTTTATGTAATGATGAAAGACTATATGCATAAGCATATTTCTTTCAAATTCCAATACTGCCGTAAAATAAAATCAAACTTCCTGAACAGAGAACCAACAGTAGAAAACTAATACACACAATTCAACACCAGCAATTTAAAAAACATTAACCAAGTTTTCACTGCAAGCCCAGTCTCCCCAGCAGCAATAGGAGAGCACCACCAGTTTCAAGTATTTCCAGTGCTAAAACACATTAGATTTCCCACATATTTGGTCTTATTTGTGGATTATTCTGGGACAGTGTCAGCTTGATGGATTTAAGGGTGGGCTTCTTTTTCCACGCTGATTGCCACAGCAGGTTGCCAGCGTGCTGATTCGGGAAGTTTTACAACACTAACACAGCCCAGGTGTTCCCAATTTAGCTCTCTGCTCCATGCCCTTCACTGGGCTTTATCCCTGCATTCAGGCTGGATTCTTCACTGCGTCATTTCTTACTTTCTGCCTTTTTGTGTCTCCTTATTATCCCTTCCAGACAGCAAGGCCAACTGGCAAGGACATGAGAAAGTTGAACAGTTCACATGGCACAGATTATGCCACAGGGGAAGAAGCATCATCCCCCAAGCCCAGCCTGGTGGCCCCACAGCCTGACCTGGTGGTTTCTGAGCATCTGCCAGCATCTCTCCTCATGAACACCCACAATGCTTCCATAGCCATGTCTGAGGCTGGACACTGCTGGGAGGCTCCCCCAGCTGGAATCTATGCCTCTACCAATTCAAGTGACCTCGCTACGAGCTTGCAGAGAGTGTCTTCCCCAGGAGAGAGTACTCAGCCTCCTTCAGCTTTCACAACACACTGAAGGGCTGGGTCCAGCACTGAAGGCAAACAGATATTTGGAAAAGGTCAAACAAGGACAGAGAAACAAGTTTAGCACCAACAAAAACATGTTCCAGAAGCAGCTTCCTTTTATAAAGGAAAAAAAAAGAAAACAGTTGCCAAAAGGGCACACCACATGCGATGCCTATGTAGTCAGTACATTTTTCTATGAGAAGTTTTGTTTTCTCACACATATTCCATGAGCACAGGGATAAAAATAACATTACCACAATGACGTATCTATAGTAGGAGGAATGACTTATGGGTGCTGACCAAAAGTCAAAGTTTCCTCTTTGCCCCAATTTGAAATCATCACCAGCCAGTCAGACGCCTGCCAAAACAATCAGTAACAGCATCTCTTCCCCAAAACCCGAACACAGGGACTGCTCAGAGAGCAGGACAAGCCCTTAGAAAACAGGACAGATGGCATTACAACTCTAAGCAAAGTAACTCCTTGTATCATTAGCTATTGAACCGCGGCTTGATGTGGGGATCAGTGTAAAGCTTATTAGTCTTTAGACAGTTGGCAGCAACAGCCACTGCAGCAACCGTTCGGGAGCAGAAGGAACTCATTCAGTTTAGTTGTTTTTCAGGTCATGTTAAGTCAAAATGTTTCTCTACGCACTCCAGTCCCCAGCTTAACCTTTCTCAGCCTCTCCAAGCGCAACTACGCTTACAAACAGCTTCAACTCACACACTCCTCTGACAAAGAAGGCTCCAGGAGCCCGGCGCAGGTATCTGAAAAATTCCTGCCCGGTGCCATTGTGTAAGGATTTCACCCTACTTTGGAGAGCAACGACTTGCCAAGAATACCACTGACCTCAGCCCCTACATTATGAAACAGCGCTGCCAGCTCCAGCCAGCTATGTAAAAGTAGGGATTGGATTCAAATCCTGAGCCACCCGTACTCCCGGGCAATAACAAAACACGCACACTCACACGGAGAGGGAATGAGGAAAAAAAAAAAAAAAAAAAAAAAAAAGGAGAAAAAGAAAAGAAGGGGGTGGAAGCAAAAAACACAACACTGAAAAATTATACTCTAAGTTAATTTTCTTTTTACCGGAAGCAATCTTGAAAACAAACCCAGCTGGTGTTTCTCCCTGTGCTTCCCCCAAAATTAGGGAGCAGGAGGAAAGTTGTCGCGCTATTGCGCGCCGTCCCCTCCCGGAGCTGCCGCCCGGGCATTCGCGCTGGGGAGCCCGGCGGGGGCTGGGAGGGGGCAGCCGTGTCCGCGCTGCCCGGAGCGGGGCCGAGCGGCTGCCGAGCTGCCCCGGCCGGGGCTGCGCGGGGCGGGGGGCAGCGGGGCGGCCCCTCCGCCTGCGCGGGAGCCGCCGGGTCCGCGGGGAAGGGGCGCTTACCTGGGGGCTCCGCTCCGCCGGGTTCTTCATCACCGCCTGGCGGAAGCTGTTATCCACGTAGGACGCCATCGCGCCCCTGCTGCCTCCCGCCGCCGCCCGGGAGGCGCTGGGGGAGGGCGGCCGCGGCCTGGCGCTGCGCGGCCGGAGCGCTGGGCGAGGAGCGGCGAGGCGGCGGCGCGCAGGCAGCGCGGGCTCAGCAGCGCCGCCGCCCGGAGCTGCAGGCGGCGGCCGAGCCCCGCCGGGGGCAGCGGCGGCGACAAGGGCTCGGCGCTCCCTCACGAGCCGGCACTACGCCTCCCGCCGGCCCGCTCCGCCGCATCCCCCCGGGCACCGCCGCCGCCGTCGCCTCCTCCCTCCTCTTCCTCCTCCTCCCATCCGGGCTGATGGGGGGCTCCGCGCCCGGCCCGGCGACGGGGAAGTTGCCGGCTCGGGAGGCGGAGCGGCGGGGGGCGGGCCGAGGCGGGCCGGAGGAGGGAGGGGGGCGGGTCGCCGGGTCGCGGCCGGCGGGGTCCGCTCCGGCTGCGGTGGCTCGGCGTCCTGCCCCGGGAGCACATCCTTCCCGGTCCAGCCACACATGGAGGAGTCTGAGCGTCTGCCGCCATGGTCCCGAGGGACGCGCATCCCCGCAGCTTCGGCGGTGCCCCCCGTGCGTGGATACTGGTGATGGGCAAGCCGGACGCAAATTAATAAATAAATAAATAAAGACTTGATCTGCCGGATCTAGTGACTTCGAGGAGGCCACCTGTTGTCACGCTTCTCAAAAGTAATCCGTATCCGCCGGCTGTCCCCTCCGTCATTGCTATACGGGGTAAAAACTAGGAAGGGAAGGGTGTGAAATCGTTAATTTATCACTGCTCTGGGGGTTATCTAGCGGCGGATTCTTCTCACGTGAACTTAAGTTTTTAAAGAATAAAGGGTCTCGCAACATGGCTGATTTTCTTTGTTTACCGCGACAACGAGCACGCCTGAGCAGCAGCCTGACAAACGCGAATCATGGAAGTGTTATTAACGTGCCATTAACGGCGGGTAATGCTATTAATGTATTTGCTTTCACAAGTGATGTGTACCCTTCGCTGATACGGATCACACAATGTAAATAATGTCAACACTAATAAATCTGTTTAATTCCCAGTCGCTTGCAGTCACATTTCAATTCCAAGTAAGGTAGTGTCATCTATATTTGATTTTTCTGTTTGTGAAAATTCCCAGCGATAACCATATTTTCCTCACAAAACATACGCTGCTAGTCCCAGGAGAAAAAAAATGTTACACTTTTAGACATAAGTGGCTCTCAAAAATTCAGTGTCTTCAGATATAATCTACTAAACCTACTGAATTTCTAGATATGGCTCATTAACCAAGATAGCTCTTTGGGCTAATCCCACTCACATGTGTCAGCAAAATATTTTTGCAGTAATACCAATTATTCTGGGCAGATCTTGGGAAAATACTAGGGAGTGCTCTACATTCTCCACATTCTCTACATCTTGCTTATTGGTGCTTACTAGAAGTCCTTATTCTTTTTTTTTTTTTTTTTTCCTTTTTCAAGCAACAGATTGGAAATGTCGTGTCCTTTGCCCTAAAAAATAACAGTTTAAATATGCCTCATGTTCATCATCCAGAGATTATAATAATTCCTTCAAATTAATCAAGCCTGCAGCTATAGAAATCTGCCAGCTTTTCTGAAGCTCAGTTTACCAATCCAGTGTGCTGGAATTCCCTTTTTTTGGGGGCATATGTATAGGAGGAGTGCCACAGGAATGTGAGGAATGCTCTCTTGGGCTTCACTCTCAATCACTTCAGGGCACCCATTCCCTGCTGCTGCAGCCTAGCTTGCCTGACATCTTTATATCTCTACATCAAAACAGAGCTACCCACTCTATTTTAATATGCAATTATCTTTCATTTCAGACCTATTAGCTGTAACAGCATCAAGTCGAGTGTTTTGCTCTGGTTAATTTTTTGCTGTGCTGTCTGGTAACACAATACCTGTGATTCATAGAGGTATTGCACTTCAGAGGATGAGATCTGGGGGCTCTCATTGTATTCTGATCAGTGTCACAAATCCCAGTGGTTATAGATCTGTGCCAAAGGCCAATCACACACTACATGAATTGTTACAAAGGGGAATGAAAAAATGAATGAAAGAAGAGAATTGTACATAGAGAACTATGTACTATTATATTCAACAATTTCTCAGTAACATTTAAGGATGTGTTAACACATTTTTTAGTGTCTGTAAGAAACATATCCATATAATGTAAATACTTCTGATTTTTCAGAACCTGCATGGTGGATACTAGCCTGTCCTTTATGCAGGGTTTTTCTCTTGCTGAAATTAGTCTAGTTACTTCTGAATAGAAAAAAAAATAAACAATAAATCAGGAAATAACCATCAAGATTCAGACTAAGGACAGTTATTAGAGAAAACATCCAATTATCTTCAGAAACCCTTATTTTTCACTTCAAGTATTCAACAAAATATAATTTACAGTGTCAAATGTTGTTGCAACTTACATTTTCTCTTAGTCTCACTGTCTTCCTGTTTTCCAGCTTCAAAAAAATATCAGGATGATTTAAAATAGACATATAAATCAAGACATGCCATTCATTTTTCTTAATGGTTACTCTTCAGGCTGTATTATCTACCCTTATTCTTATTTACAATGGTTTTGTTTGTTGTTTTTTTTAAGGGGGTGTGTTTTTCTGGTCATGTTAATACATTTTACAGGGCTCCTACCCATCTTACACCAGGAAACCAAGAGTTAACTATACAGATGCAGTACATACAGTGTTGATATTTCAACAATAGGAAAAGGCTGCAGCACAAAATATGAAAGCTCAGCATAATATCTTTTTGGATAGCTAAAAGTAATCACTATGATATTTTAAAGAAGTATTTTGCCTTAGAAACACAGGGTATCTGCCCTCCTGAATATGTCCTTTTTTTTTTTTGAGTGGTAAATTGACATGGTCAGGTCAAACAGTTACTAAAAGGCTAAGAAAACAAATTCAGCAGTTTTGGGAGCATTTTGTTCATTTGCTAAACTTCATTTTTAGGAAGATACGCTTTGAAAAGCTTGCACTCGTCTTAACCACGAGACTTTTAATTCATTACACCCATAGTTAGGCACCCACAGTTAAACACTTGCTTTGCTTGGGACACTCCAGTTTGCCCTAGTAAGAAATAAAATATAGCACTTTGAGGGAGTTTAGTGAATTATATACAGTCAGTATGTTATAAGCCCAAGGATGCTCTTTTCTCCAGTTTCTTTGGGTAGGGTTTTCATCCATCTCCTGGAGATGGCATGGCAGCTGAAGCAGATCCATGCAGTCGAACTCCAGCCCTCAGAATTGCCCCTCTCCTTCCCAGCTCTCTTCTGGCACCCTCTTGGCAACTATAAAAAGATATTTCCATAACCATGCATGGAGATAGACATTGTAGGGGAGCAGAGGTATTGGCCTGGTGAACCCCTCCAGAGGTGACCGTGAGAACAGTAGCCATCCCCTTTGGACTGGGCAGAAGCCAATTTTGTCAGATTTTAAGTCAAAGATGAATTATTTTAGGTACAAGTAAGGTCACTACCAAGGGGAGATGATCTCATGCTTCAAATAAGATTAGCCTCGATGCTCTCTCTTTATGGGTGGCACCATTTCCAAGAAAGTCTTTCACCTTGCGATTTACACATGGCTGGGATTACTACCATTTGCATTTCCAGTTTTTAGTATCTTTTACATTATGTGAAGAGCAGGTGAGTTTGTTTAGGTGGGTGGGTGGGTGGTTTTGTCTGTTAGTTTCTTACCTAATATCTTCTGTTTTTGTGGCTATTGGCTGACCAGTAATCATTTATGTACAGGCACAATATGGAACAACCACTCTGCACCTCTGATCCAGAGGGTGGGATAGAAGGAGAACACAGACTGTTGTAAAATAATCCCTGAATGTTTACTATAGGTTTTATGACCCTTTTATACTCATAAGATGTATGAAATTCTAAAGGTTACAAAAGAGAACCATAAAGAACAAATCATCCTTTGCTTTTTTCTTGAAGGAAAAACAGAAGAATTTTTGACTACTATAATGCATTTATTCAGAAGTTAACACTATTTGCATAGCTAAATTTGGAAATATTTATCATTAAACTTCTGCTGTAGCTGCAGATGTATGCAAACCAGCTTTAGCTAGCTAGATTAATACTAGGAGCAACAGCATGTACTATCCAAGTATTTACATGATCTTGGAGAGGAATTTGCAGTCCACACAGTGTTCCCTTCAGCTGTACTGATAAAGGTGCCCAAACAAAAGGAAAAGTGGCTGTACTGCAGCAGCACCCAGGAGGCCTATGCTACATGCTGTGTGAACCCTGAACAAATTAGCAGCAGCTCTCGAAGGTCAGGTGAGCTCAGGAACATCTCTACAAATTTCCTTTGTGCTTGTGACCAAGATTCAGGTCTGCTGTACCCTCAGGAGTAAAAGTGATGATGGGAGGTCTTCTATCCTGGTACCTCCACCATGTCAACATCTGCCTCAGCTTCTCCTTCTGTGAAAAGACACACAAAGTAGTAACTAAACTTCTTAAGTATTCTGAGACATAGGGAGGCATGGCAAAATGCTGTTTCTAGTAACAGTTGCAGCAATATTTTAGGGGTTTTTTAAACAGAAAATAAACCACGGAGAGAAACAGTGAAATAGCATCTTTTGTCATTATCAGGACGAGTGGTGGAAGAGGTTGGTTTGGTGGGACAGTACAAAGCACACAGCAATAACTCAGTGCTTCAGTCCTGATGTGCTCTGGGGCAGGCTGCCAGCGTGGAGAGCTGCTCTGTGTGGGTCTCAAATTGCACCTGCTGCACAGTGGCAAAGGAATCAGAGAGACTAA
This sequence comes from Erithacus rubecula, assembly GCF_903797595.1. Taxonomy (NCBI): domain Eukaryota; kingdom Metazoa; phylum Chordata; class Aves; order Passeriformes; family Muscicapidae; genus Erithacus; species Erithacus rubecula. Next base: position 38,796,758 of record NC_136687.1, read on the forward strand.
ATCCAGTGTTGTTTTAGATAGATGACACTTTCTGAATAATGCATAAGTTAAAAAACGCACTCCACTCTTTTCCAAATAGTCATCCATAAACTAACACAGGCAGGATACACTAGGAACAATTTCAACTGTTGAATGTATATCATAGCAGTTTCATGAACCATATATGTGATGTCACATATATTTCTAATAATATATTTCAGTAAATGACACCCCAAATAAGGAAAAAATATTTCATTCTTACTCATTGCCTTTGAAATTCAAATTACTGAACAAATTAAAGCTCAGTCTTACATTTCAGGGTTTTTCTTGTAAATATGTCTCTTAAAAGAAAATATAAGCTTACTCTTTCTGAAATAACTGTAATTGAGTTGTTTAAAATAATATTTTGATTTTCTACAACCCAAATATTACATGATTGTGCCAAAATATCAAAAGTAGAAATTGTATAGAGTCAAATAGATGAGATTAGTATTTATTCAAAGCTAGCCACGTCTTTAAAATAATTTAATTCATACATATTAATGATAGATGGCCAGATGATCATTAATATCCAACAATACTGCTTTTCATAAAATACTCGATGATAAAGTTATTTAATAGATCATGCAGAATGATAAATAAAATATGTAAAGCTCTGCTAGGAAAATGAAACACATAGGAGATAGGAACTTTATTCCTGCATCAAGATATAAAATATTTATATGAGAAAAAAAATGTTGTTAACGTTGTTATTAAGACCTTTCACTCTACATGAGCTATTTTCAGTTTCCAGGATTCTATACTAAATGCCTGACTTTCACTGACTGCCATTAGAAACCTTTTCATTTGTTTTATAGTCAGCTTTATTATATATTATATATTACTGAAGCAATTGGCTTCAGCTTGTACTAGCAGTTTCAAAAATATGAATATATTTATAACTCTTGGCATTACCGGAGGGCATTATTCTACAAATTAAGTTTACAACTGGTAGCATTTTTCCATAATGAATTATTGATTAATTATTCCAGATATTGGCCATCCTTGCTCCAGCACCAAACACTGCTTACTGCACTGCTAAGTCAGCCCCTGCTAGAGCCATTCCTTGGACTGAGTCCCCAGCCACCACATTCCTGTCAGTTTTCACCTCTTTACTCTTGTCACCATCTTCCACAGAAATCACCATGGCTCTTCCCTGCTTAACACACTATGGTGAATCATTAACATGTTACAACATAATACTCCTGGTGCTTATTAGAAGAGCATTTGCATTTACATTGCTTCCTAACAACCTTTATAAATTATTGCCTTGCCTTGAAATTAATAGTCATTGTGGATAATGTTTATGTGGCTCAGCCTTCTTCATCCTTCAGTCACCACTTAGCTCTGTTCAAAGCATATGGGATGTGTGGGTGTGTACTTAAGTGAATGTTTCTCTGCTGTGCATACATATCCTGGCAAAGCACATTCACACCTATATCATAATGTGACAAGTACTAGGTACCAATTTAAATGGATAGAATCAGCTTTAAGTTCAGTGAATTCTGTGAAAGTTGGTACTTTTGTTACTTACAAATTAGTGACACCGGACTCTATCAATTTGTGTCCCATCTTTCTTCTGGGAAGAAACTATCTAGTAACTCAATTTGAAGACTTTTAAAATCTAATTTTACTCTATCCAAAGAAAGCATATTCCATGTAGATGGACACTGAGCTGAGCTACCAAGGTGATCTAAGCTTATTATGAAATTGTTTTGATCATTCTAGACAATTTAATGACAATATGCCTGACCTTGTGTGTGCAGAGCTCATCACTGAACATGTATTCAAAGAATACTCTTAATAGACAGATCATTAAAAAATTACACACTTTAGGTTCAAAACACTATTATGACCAAATTTGTTTCACAGATTTTACAACCACTGTTAATGTCAGCAGCGAAAATTAAGACTTTCTATTCCTTTCCTTTTGTAATGAACTTAATACAAAGAGATCCCTATTTCCACTGTAACCTTCAGCTTCTGTACAAATGCATAATGATAAATTCAAGGTTTAAACTCAGGGCAAGAAATTCTCCAGTAACAGAAAAACAGAGATATGAAGGACCAGACAAAAATAAGCAGTATTGCACTCTTGAGCAGTAACTAGCTCTGAGGTAGAAGTTTACACAATGTATTCCTTGTGTTTCTTGGATCTAAGACAGACAGCAATAACTTATCGCTTTCCCTTAGGGTTTTTATGTTAATTTTGTTATTTGTTTCATTTATGTAACAGATACTCATAATACTCTTTAAACATTCAGCAGCTAGCTGTGATAAACACTATCTTCCTACTCCTGAACAACTGATTCGTGCTGAGAACATTCACCATTGCCTTCTTGTGCCACTGGTGGAAAAACATGGGAACACTCTGCCTGTTTCACTTTTCCTTTCTAGAAAAAAAATTAAAATAAGAAGAAAAGACCTCTGTCTTTGTTGATGTGCTTAGCAGAGCAAGTAGCAGTGGGAAGTTGCAGATGAAAATCTGTAGCCAACCAAGTATATCTTGTAAATAAGTTTTCTAGGTCAGGAAGAGAAACTGAAATGTGGAAGTAATTGTACAAAAAAGAGGTAGTTGAGATTAATGCTTTGTGGCAAATAAATGACTCTTTGAAAGATGTAACTTTCAAAAAACACAGGAACTCTCAAAGATTTTTTGTTGCCAAGAATTTGCTTCTTTCTTTCTGATGAGAGCCCTGTGAACTGTCACAGTAACCACACTCCTGGTATCCATATTTAAATTTTATCTCTCCTCCTTCAGCTCAAGCTAGCTGAAATGGAGACAGTCCTGTGTATTTAGTCTTTGGGATAAGGAAGTCTTGAAATACTTCACAAGTACCCTCCTGCAAATAAACTGGAGGGTGGAGATTGGCATCCACACTCTCCTGTTAGTGCACAAGCAGCGTTCACATGAGGAAGCAGATTGATCCACGGAGAAGAGCTGGGGCGGATCATTCTTCTGCTTCAGTGTACCAGAGCCCAGATCCTCACTGATTAAAGCCCCTGTCTTTTAGGGAGTTCCTCACAGCGCTACAGCACAGGATGGTGTCTGCCTAAAAAAATAATTCACTGCTTGAAACCCCCAGAGAGATACCTCTGTAACATGCACTCAGCTGTGCCCGGGAAGAGCTGCATGACGAACAGCAAAACAATCTTGCCCCTGTTTGCCCAATGGCGACATCTGTGTCTTGTTAGCGACGCACGAACTGTTAAAAGAGTTCTTTTCTCAGGTGGAAGTGAGCTGTATAACTTCATTCCGTTGATGTGAATAGCTAACAATGTTGCCTCTAGCCTTTGCATTACCATTGCATTCAGGTATGAACTTAGATTCCTCCTGCTACGGAGCAAAGGAGTTGAAGTACAGGAGAAAATTTCAGCTTTAATTAATCTGTCTTAGTCCCTTGTGTTACAAAAATACTCTCAATGCTCCAGAAGTCAAGTATTTGCATGGATACTTTGTTTGTTTTCAAATAGGCTATCTGAAGTTTTATCTGAAGTACCTGTAATTCCTTAACTCACACTTATTACTAACATACTCTCAGTGAGGGTCCCTCTCACCTTATATGTAAATCTCTGACCCAGATAGTGAGTTGATACTCCTGGTCAATGTAAATACAATTGATTAAAAACACACATCAGAGGATCTTCAAAGTGCAAAGAAGGGCCTTTCAAGCAAAAAAAAATTTTTTTTAAACCATCAATAATGCTACAGCTATTCAGTTCATTTGAATTTGGAGACGAATACAGTAGTTAGGGGTAGTATTATCTTACTGTGGTCAGATCTTAGAAGATCTGTGCATGTGGGAATTAAGTTGCACTTCACTGTGGAGCCTCAAACCTGAAGGTTCCAAGGCTAATCTTGTGGAAAATAGCAGAGGAATTTGTAGGTGGAGGAAGCTGTAATGGCATTTGGGAAAAATTGGACTACAGTGACCTGAACTCATTCTGCAGTGCTTGCAGATCTTTGTTTTAGTAAATTTTAAAGAGAAATAAAAGTACTGAAGATATCCAAAGAAATATATAGCTTTGAGCTCATGGTATGAGCACATGTATGTCTTTTTCATGCAGGTAAGTTGTGGCCCTGAAAAAGCATCTCTTAATCTTAAACCGAAATGCTTAAGGTTGAATCATATTGTTATCTCCATCTTCTAACATGCATTTGCAACTCTTTTGAAGGCAACTGAAAATACTTTATTTGCCTAGATGCACACACTTGCACAATTATAAAGTGAAATAGGGTAGCTGGCATTAAAGGCTAAGGATGTAGGAACCATGAAAATGTGATAACTTGTTCCACTTGTAATTTCCCTTAAGAAAAATTTCATTAATTTATGTACCCATAATTTCCCTGAATTTACCTGAAGCACTGTATAGTAGTCATAAAACCAGAAAATAACTCACTTTTCCTTTTTTTCTAGAGTACTTTGTTGGGCCAGATACCTTTCCCAGGGAAACAAGAGGGAGGTAAGAGAGAATGTCAAAGTATTCTGGGAAAAAAAAAAGACATTTTTGGGGTTAAAAAAGCATGACTAGTTAATACCATTCCTATCTTTCACCCCACTGTATGCAGTACCAACCATGCCGTTCTACCTGATACCCCAGAGAGTTCAATTACAGTCCATGTTTCCTGAGATGCTGCAGAGTCCTTCATTCAATTGACATAACTATCCAAGTATTCATTCTGTGAAAAAACAAACCAATAATCTGAAAGAAAGCAAAGCTTCATCAAAAAATAGGGAAGATGGAACAGAATTAAAATATATTCTTGCTTTAGCCTATCAAGGTTTACCCTCCTCAGGACTTGGGCTATTTGCAATCTATTTATCCAGAAAGCATAAAGTAAGTGCATGTCCCTGGAGCAAACCCTTGTGCCTGAAGACTCCCCCAGCCAGCCCCTGCTGGTTTATTCACAAGTGCCTCACCATCTCACAGCCCTATCAACTATTCCTTATGGGGCCAAGTAGGCTACTGGTTTTCAAGCCAATTTTTCCAGCTACCTATGCAGGCCCTAGGGTCCACTGTCAGACACCCTTCGAGGTCTTGCCAGCCTAGTTTAGAAAACACATCCCAGAGTGGCCCTGGCCAGGTCATGTGTGCTGGTCAGCACTGGAAACCTCCTCTGCCTTGTCTGTGCAAGGTAAAGCATGTCAGTGCAGCCATGCCAGTAGATGCTCAGTGTAAATACATAATTATAAAAATATTTTTTATAGCTACAGCTTATTTCAGCCTCCTCACTGAGGTACATTATTACAAGAACTTTCAGTGGAAGGGAGCTTATACTGGGACTGTTCAGGCTACTGGAGCTGTTTTAATTATAATCATGCAGAGCAAAAATATAATCCTGCACTGTCCTTTCAACTGAGAAGGCATTTTTCATCATTCTTCCTATAATAATTTCCTTCTGTTTTGAAGTATGGTTTGAGGCAAGTGCTCCAAATCTTCTATCAAATTTGAGTCTCTTTGACGATCCCTGTAGGCTCCAGTTCTGCTGCATTAATTGAAGCTTAGTGCAGTAGCATATTTGGCCTCATAAATTTTAGAAATACTGCATTTTTATCTAGTAGTACTATAACCTGAAATACATTTTAATTTTTGATGTCACTAATCGCTTCTTTCATGGGGGAAAATATGTTGCCATGGTGAAATCTTTTCATTTATTTTTTTCATAGGAACACATCACAGAGGAACATTAGGAAAGTGTAAATAATTCCTTTATAATATATAGCTTGCTGTGCTATACATCTTTGAACAAGTTACTAACATGTGTCCCTCCTTGTTATAACATACAACAAAACTCATGCACCTACCTTGTGGGGGCGTTTTGAGGGCTGGAGCTTGTAAAGTCCTTTTGAGGATGAAAAGCATTATATGAGTATTGAGTACTAATCTCAGCCATGTGGACAGGCCATGCACATTCGAAGTAAAAACCTTTCTAATAACATCCATCTGCATCTTGAATACAAGAAAGAAATTGTAAGACAGCCTGTCAATGATCAAGGCTTTTTCATGGAGCTCACCCTACTGTTTGGCAGCTGGCCAGCTCAGAGAGCCTACAGAGGAAAATGGCTCTGAAGGAAAAAATGTGCATGTTAAGCAGAGGACAGCTTTTGTGAAGGGTGAGAAAAAACAAGACAAATACCCTCAAATACCGAAGTGCTCTCTGGTACATGGAGGAATGAAGTGAGATGAACTGTAAGGAAGAAACTACAGTAGGCAGGAACCTCCTCTTCTCACTGAAGATAACTCAAGCCTGTTTGCATTAAACTGGTGAAATAAAACACATTTCTACTTCAGGACCAAGACTGCTTTACATTAAGGGTGTTTCTTTGTAGAGAGGCTGGGGGAAGCCAGGGAAGGATTTATTTGGAACTACAGCACCTAAACCAACCAAGAATGCAAGTCAGCTTTCAAAACTCTATTAATGACATCATGAAGTCTTTCAAAATAATTTGTGATGCAATGCAGTAGGATCTGAGTATGCTGAGGGGAATCTAAGCAGCTCTTCTTCAGAGGGAGGGATGCCAACCTTTTTCTTCAGTGGGACTTATCTCACTGGCAAAAGCACTTTAGCTCAGGACACTGGCTCCCTTCTGTTACAAACCCCTATGCAGAGTCATCAGCAAATTATTTTGCCTGATATATATATACACACACACATATATGTATCCAATGTCTGAATTAGACCCCTTACTTCCTCTCACCAGCCATCTACGGATTCATTTCACTCAAGCTGTGCTCCAGCTGTACAGCATTGCAGTGCTGCAGCAAACATATGGAGTTTCAGCCAATAGTCCTCCTTCACTTCCTACAGGCTTTTAGTCTCTCTTTTTCCCTGCAGATGCAGCAGCATTTAATTAAAGTAAAATATGGAGGAATTAAACTAATAACAAAAAAAAAAATCTTAATCTACTGCCCTACATTTAGAGAATTTTGTGAGGAAAGATTTCCAGTCCTCCATTAAAATTTTTACCTGCAAGAGATTCCTCCTCTAATAAATCATGATTTACATTTAGATAGTACCTCTAATTCTGACAGCTTGTCTTTACTGAAAAGTTGATTCCAGTCATGACTCCTGTGTAGCCTTTCATTCAAATTCCTGCCATATAGAAAGAGCCCAAAATTAAATATTTAAGCAGCTTTTAATTCACATTATCTTGCAACAGATCAATTTAGCACAACTTATCAGCCGCTAACACGATCAATAATTAATGTGGCTGCAGGTCATCTACTCCAGAGTTCTGTTAGTTCTTGTTATGTCTTCCTGCAGTTTGCTCCAGGAATCCATGAAGCACAGGCCAGCTCTTCCATGGCTCCCTGGAGTGAAATCCATAGAGGAGCTCAGTCCACTGAAAAAGAAATAGGAAAACCCAAGGAACCAAACCAGTTCTTAAAACTCCAAAACCCTTACCAAAGCAAAAGACTTTGAATATGGTCTCAGAAATGTTCAGGATGCAACAGATGAACCCTGGTGAATTTTGCTACTGTGGTGTATTGTATTACTAATCCCGACATTCGATTTCCTGACCTCCCCCTCTCCACAGCAGGGATGGCAGAAGAGCACATGTCCACATCTCAGCTGTTCTAGTCCCAGGCCTGGCATCTTCCAACAAAGTCTTTGCAGCTGAAATTGGGGTGCCACACTGTGGACTGAAACAAACCTATTCACCTAGTTGGGGATCCATGTTACTCATTTTGAAGCTTTTATAAAATGCAATGAGCAACCAAGCCCACCCAGATAGAAAAAGCAGACCATGTGCTGCCTCATATCTCCCTGAATCTCTCAAACAGACCACTCCAACAAGACAGCTTATTTGTTAGGCCTGAGGAAACCCTCATGTCCACCATGTGGCTGCCTCAAAACTGCATGTACTTCTGCAATGTGTTCTTCTGTTCTTGTTGCTGCTGAAAATTTTAAAATCATGTGATTTCAGCTGCAGTACAATGACACAGCAGCTGTATTTTCTATCTAGCTTTATTTATCAGGCTTTTTCTACACAAAATACAAGCATGCCAACTAGAAGGGCGGTCTTTTACTTTGAGAATTGTGGTCCACCATCAATTGTAGAAGAAGTTAGCATAGCATAAATAAAGACAGCAAAAGATAAAGTTACTCCTTATATGAACATCAGTAGCAACATAAGCACACCTAAAAAGCAAGGCATTGCTTGTGCAAGTATAACACCTCTTCTACCACACTGCTATTTTCAAAGGCTACACCTTTTAATGCAGACAAGGGCTTGAGGATGAAGCCAGCCTTCGAGCCTATCTGTGTGTGCTGTCTCCCAGCTGCAAGGCAGCCCAGCACAGCACTGTAGATGAACAGCACAGATGACAACAGGAGGCTGTGGCCAAGCCCTGGATGTGCCTGGCAGAGGCTGGGTGCTCTCCCAGCCCTGCATGACAGAGCAGGAAAAAATCTGGCTTGTGGGAAAGCAAAGAGAGGAGTGGAAATGGGAGACCAGGCTGGGAACAGGAAGAGAGACTGAGGCAAATCACACTGGGAGGTGCAGCTGAGGGGTCAAGAGAAGACAGCAGCAAAATGTTGATGAACAAGTCATCCCTGGTGATTCAAAGTGTCCACCAGCTCAGTTCTTACTCAGAAGATCAGCATGTGCCAGTGGGCATGCACAGAGAGCCCTACCTATCAAATGCTCTGAAACTGCCCTGTAGGGGTGTTTGGGAAAAAGAAAACTATTAAAGTGACAATAAAGTCTCTTCAGTACAAAAATCAGAGCTGCCACATTTGTTTAACCAGGGTGTAAGGAACACTGCTATCCTGTATTATTCATTGATTGGAAGTTTATTTCAGATGTGGTCAGAAATATACTGGAAATCTCTTGCTGAGAATTTTTAATATTAGTATTTACATTTAATATGTAGTATTGCTGAAGCATTGAGTATTTGTAATTGTGTCACTCCAGTCCCTTTAGATTTGCACACACAGAAGTGGCTTGTGCCCTAAGGTGGTTACAAGCAAAAAAAATCAGGAGACAACAGATGGAGCATTGGTAGGAGGAGGATTGGCAGAAATCAAGGCATCTCTGACAGGCATGTCAAACAGATTTTTGTTTGGGGCTCCTTTGTTCCATATCTTTTGCCAGCACCAAAAAAACCAAATCTCAACAAAATTAATCAGAACCATAGAAAAAAGTAGCTCTAGAAAAAGACCCACGTGTCCTTGCTCAGATCAATTTCGTGGAGTGGAAGACCCTGAAGAGTCACAGGTGCTGCCCAGTATCCACCTTTTTGGACAAAGACACCCTGAAACAGCAAATAGCAGCTAAAACACAGAAAGTCAGGGTCTCTACAGCTCCAGCTTCCTGAAAACAAATAATTTAATCATCAGTGGGAGGTCTTCAGCAAACTTATTAAATGCAGGGAAGCAGATGTGGACCTCTCTTGGAGCCAAGCCCTCTCCAAGGGCACCTGCAGGGGCTGCTTCCCCAGGGCTGCCACTCTGCCACAGACCAGGCCAGGCCAGCACCAGGGAAACTCAGGCAGAAAAGAAAAGAAAAGATTAAGCAGTGACACAAAATGTATGTTAAATGTACCATAGTCTTTGTTTCATGACAGTCTAATGCCTAAAAAGAAAAGTAAAATTGGTGTTTACATTTTTCATATCAAGTATTTGGGTATTTTTCAAGCACAAGGGATTATTTATTGTGTGCTAGGCACATAAAGGCATGCACACCTAGGGACAGCAACATGAACTGATGTTTTTTCAATGTGGAAGCTTTTATGCCTTGCCCAGCAGTTCTCATTCATTACTTAAAAGCATGCCCTGCACCTTCATATTGAGGAAAAAGCCCTGGCAGTGTTCAAGAAGAAAATTAGGTTCTGCTCCAGGGGCTGAATGAAAACCTCCTGCTGGGCATCAGCAAAGATTTCTCAGGGCTTCTAGTTAAAAGCTGCTTCAGAGGTGTTATCCTACTACAGTTCAATTTGAATTTCAAATGTGTGACTGCAAACGAGCAGAACCCAGAATATAATTGATGGGCCAACAAAAATATGTATCTTTATTAAAATAATTTGTATGTGTTTTGGAAACTGCTTTTATATTGTAATGATTGTCTGTGTATAGACACAATATGATTTGATTTAGAGACTGATACATTTCAGTGTACTTATATCTTCTAACAATTAAGCAAGAATTGTACAAATTTTATTTCAATATTCTATTTCTTTCTTAAGTACCAAAACATTACAACCAATATCTGGGTAGTACAAATTGAATTGTAGTACAGTATATGTGTTCCACTGGCACTGAACATATGAGTATGTTCTCTTCAAGCTATACACAGCAGTAACTTCTACTACTGAGGTACAAGTCCCAGGAACATAAAATCAGCAGTTTGAGGTCAGATTTAGATTTCATATCATCTAATAACCTTGCCAGAACTGCTCTTAAATCTCATTCACAGGTTCTTACCTTGCAATTCCTTTGTGCCAAAAGCTTACTCAATTTAGCTATGAACTGTGTGAAATAAAGAATTCCCTTTGATATTTAAATATGTTTCTAGGAATTGAATTCTAAGTTTTGGCTTATGAAGTGTTGCAACTGCTCCTTCTTCATGTTCAGAAAGATATTTAACAGCTCTCTACCACATGCTTTTCAGTCATTTCTGAGAGAGAATGGAACATTTCTGTCAACTTCCTGAAAAAAATGAAGTCAAACACATTGACTTTGATTCTAGATTACCATTAGTTTTAATTTGTCAATTGTTAAGATTAACAGAATGGCACAGGTAGATAAGTACATCCACATCAACCCCTTTCTGTATCTTCTCTCCTTTTAACAGATATTTCATGATATTGAAAAGAGTGGGGATCAGAACTGTACAAGATATTCAAGATACAGGTGTAGCACCAACATATTCAGTGGCATAATATCTGGAGGCTATGCTGAATTGTCTGTGCACTAAAAGCCCCACTTCTTGTTAGAAGGAGCACACAGTGGTGAAATTGCATGGTGTAAATTGCATAAATAACACCCAGAGACAAAAACAGCCTGTCAGCTTACCTACTCAACCCTTCTACAGCATTGTTAATGCCATTTAAAAAATTGAACAAGTTTCAGAAAAAATGTCAAGTTGGATAACCTTGTTTCAATCCAGCTACTGTGCTATATGCTGTCCTAAGAGGTTTTTCTGCCAAAGAGCTTTTCTACCCTGCTTCCCATCTAATATCATGGTAAGGCTGCTGTCATTCTCAGTAGATGGTGGATTACACTCTCTTAGGACCATAGGTTTTCTGTAGAAAGCACTTTTCCTGAGAAACTTATCTTGGGAAGTGCTTTGGACTCTTCTTGCTGACTGTCCAATAATGTCACTACAGTATTGTGTGACACAGGCATCACTCCTGTGAAAGATTTTTGCCAGGCAGTTCTGAGACAAGAGGAATAGTCAAGGTTATTTTTAAAGCACCAGAAGTAACTTAATCTTGGTAACATAATCACCAATCGAGAATACACAGCTTGCTATTAGTGACACTGATACCTTGTAAAAGGAAAAGTAAAATTCACCTGATTATTTAGAGGGTTCTGTTGCATGTAGTGAAGCAAGAGTGTTGTTGCAGATTTACAACTTAGCAAGTGGCTTATAATTAGCATATTACTCATATCCTATAAGCATAGGATTCTTTAGATAAAGAACCAAACATCTATGTTCAAAGTTCCTAATATTTCAGATAGGTTTATGCTTACTGTTCCATTTCCAGTGGTTTAAATATAAGAAGATTATTTTTTAAAATCCCTTAAATAATTCCTCAAAATAAAATGGGATTTATTTATGCAATAGTATCTGTAAGCTTCTTGGTTCTGATTTCAACAAAATATATGACTCCCTTGTTGTGATCCAATTTTTTAAAAATAATGTGCTCACATACCTCTACAGCTGTGTCCTAGAATTTCTACTGATCTCCTGATCCAGCTGACATCCCTAAGGTCAAAAGGGGCTTGACCTTCTCACGCAGCCTCAGAAACCATCTTCTCAAGGAAGCAAAGATGGTAAACTAAGTAATAAACCTGGCCAAGCAGGACTTATTTCCTATATCATTTCTGTTCTTCTCATAGAGCATTCTGATTAACTGCTTGAAAGACTGTTAGCAGCTGACAGGAAGGTAGAGCTTGTTTTTATTTCTTGTGCACTTTTCCAGCTTCAGGCTTTTAATGAAATTTAGGAAAATAATGATAAGCCAGTAAAAGCAGAGTTAAATCATGCTTTAAGTACAGTGCAGGTGATACAGTGCAGTTGCCTTTGAAGGTATCTAACTGGGGTAACAAAAGAACACTTCTTATGTTTTAAGGGCCCCATTATTTCTGTCTCCATAACATATATGTAAAAGAGGAAAATGCTAAAGAAGAACCATGACTATACACTAGTCTGAACTACCTGTTCCATGCAAGTGCCACAACTGATGCATTGTTTGTGATGTCAGAGCCTCCAGCAGGGCTCTATGGCAGGACTCAAACCATCCTCCTGCCCAGCCTTCCCCTGCTGATGGCTGCAGCCCCTGGCTGCATGCAGTGCCCCAAGGCAGTGCCATCACCTCTCTGTGCCAGCTGGGAGCAGTGCTCTGGCTGCCCTGCTCCTCGGGACCTTGCCAGCTCAGCACTCCTGACCTTCAGCCACTTTGTTCCCATCTCACACTGTTTGTTTTGGCACAACTGTTTCTTCTCAAGGCACCCCCTAAGGCCACATGGAAAATGAGATCAGCAAACTGATCTGTGTTAAAAATAAACCAGGAGAAAAGCCCCAAAACATTTCACCAGGTGACTGAGAAGCAGCTGTCTCAGTGCCCTTGGCACCCCAGGCAGGTGGGGGAGTGGAACTGGCATTGCTGCAAGGAAATGGCACCTGGCATCCCATCCACACCAGCCCCTTGTTAAATGATGGGGAGCTCTCAGAGGGTGGATTCCTACACCAGGCAGATGAACACTGCGACTGCAGGGGTATATTCAGGAGGCTGAGATACCCTAGGTATCTTTTTCTCTAAAGACAGGCAAAAAACAAAGGGAGAAAACAGCAGAGAGATGCAGAAGTGTTGATGTTATCTATGCTCTCCCTGATGAGTGAAGAGACAATGAAAGGAGAGACATAACTGTATTTGGAGCAATGAAATTATAATCTGTAATAGAAGAACAGCTTTTTTTTTTTTTTTTTTTTTTTTTTTGGTTCAAAAACTAATATTTAGCACTTTGTCTGGCTTGACTTAGCAGTTTTAAAACATAATAGGAAACCTTCTTATCACTGATTTAGAATCACAAGTCCTGGGGCTCTGTTTTCTAAGCAGCTCTCTCTTCCTGCAAAATCACAGAGTACCTTCAGCTTGTGTGGAAATTAATAGGTTCTGTTGTAAACACATGTCTAGGGCCTGCTTATGCTTTTCATTAAGTCATCATGAAATAGCTATTGCTAGATAACACCAGCTGTGGTATTTTATCCTGGAAAGCAATTGGGATGTTTCAGTTAAACTGGAACCAGGAACTCCAGAAAAAGAGAAGTCCACACATGGAATTAATTTGAAAAGAGTTAATCAGAGAAATACCAAGCACAACTCATGGCATTTGCTATATATTTAGATGGTTTAAGTAAGGTTAAAGATGTTCATCTCAGGGTGACAAGGCCAATTTTGGCCTTTATTCTCTGAAACTTTACACAAAATATGCACCACTATTTCACCACAAGTAGCAGTCCCTACCACCAGCTTCAGCTGGTCACATTAATGCCATCTGGCAATTACTCTTTGGCTAGTAGAATGAACTATTTCTGTTGTTGTTGAGGGAGTAGGAGATTCCCTAAAAGGTGTTGTATATTTAAGCAGTGGCTCTGTATTTAGCAATGATTTGGTTCTGTGTTTTTAAATATGCCTTCCTAGCATATGTGCTTACTGGGGAATGAGACTGCTCAGATTTATATGATTATTTATTTACATTAGTATAAATACAACTTAATGTCCTAGCTTATAATTAATATTTCAGGAGTAACAGTGAAACAAAAGGAAAACCAGTCTCAGTGTTATTGAAATAATTGTCATTCTTACTATCATCTCTTCCATTCATCATTCTGGGAATATACTCACAGCTCTCTCCAAAAGTTGATCAAATAAACACGTCCTTCGCTGTGCCTGGACAATCAGTGCATCTGGGCACAGCCAGGGAGCACACTGCAGAGATTTCAAGTCTGCACAGTGCATGAGCTGCCAGCGCTGCCTCTCTTTATCTGACCAAGAATAGCCCACTCAAAAGCCTTTGCTAAGCCAAAACTGTGGAGAGGCAGTCAGTCCCTTGGGAATCAAGCCAGGGTTTTTCCCAGTGACAGATACATTCTATCTTCATCCTTATTAATGGAACATTTATAATTGATTTCCTTTGTTTACCCTTTCCCTTCCTCCTGCAAGGAAGAACAAAAGTCTAAACTTTGCTTTCTGTATGACAAACATGAGGGAATTCCTTACAGAATGTTAATCACACAGTGGGAAGTACTGAGAGACTGCTTGACTTTCTATTAAATTACAATTTGATTTCTACCAATTATTGAAATACATTGTTTCTTCTGAAGCCCAGACAGAAAAATTACACTAGTAATTAGTGTGGATTGTTCTCTGAAAAGGTGAATATACACTTACAGGACAGTTCAGACTGCAGAGCTGAAAAATAATAAACCTGATTGAAAAATTAGGACACAAATCCAAGCTGTATTTTCTCTGGCAGCAAAGTTGGTTTTAGAGGTTCTTGCTTTTCATTATTGCACCTATGGCACAGTTCACTGCCTCTGCACTTGTGCTAAAGAGACTGTTTTGAGGCTGTGCTGTAAACTGGATTAGTGAAACAATCTTAGGAAGATTTCCCCACAGTCTCTAAATAACACTGAAAAATGCTACAAATTAGCAAGACCCTTTAATGAAGAGGTCTTGGAACCATGCTGTGCATCACCAATTAACGCAGAGAAATACACTCAGGTAGTACCTGTCCCTCAGAGCTCAGCTGCTGATTACAGGATGCTGGAAATACAGATATGATTATAAAGGAAGCATCATATAGACATTGTATACCCATGCTTAAATTTTAGCCCCATGCTGAATAGGACTGAGCCCAGTTTTTAAAGGTGTCCTTCCCTGTTAATGCAACACAGTCAAAGCAAAAATGTCAACCTTTACTGAGAGGCTGGTCCAACTCTGAACTCTATTGGAGTGATCTTTGTCTGAATTGTCTCTGCAAAAAGTGACATATTTTCAGTTAATATGCATAATGAGAAAACATATGGCTTGGAAATTAAGCCCTTGCCTAGGAATAGGAGTCAAGCATTATTTATACTTGAAAATTCAGTATGATTAACTGAGAAACTTAGAAATTATTCTGGTTCTAAAATGCTTCATAAAAAAAGTTCCTATCAGTTCCTGTTTTGCTTTGCCCATATTCAAGAGCAGCTCCATGTGAAATTTCACCCCCCTGTTTCGCACTTTTGCTTTTATTTTGTGATAACTATGACAGTTTGGAGGATGATTTTTTTTCCCCAGCTCTGGATCAATATGGCTCTGCTACCTAAAGCAATAGCATAAATATCAGTAAACCAGCAGGGAATTGATTTAAATCCAAAGCAGTGATGAAGTCATCTGGCATCATCAGCTGCTGCTCCAGTAGGAGACTTTTTCAGCACACTTCTACTGTTTTTCTTTTAACTAAAAACATGGTTTGTGGCTTTTTCAGAGGCCTGAATCCACACTATGCTTTACATTCTCTCTGTGCGACAAAGCTTTAGGGCAGTGCAGAAGGAAGTCTGGTTGTTATCCAAAGAAAGACCTGTGGTCCACTACAGTGGTGCAATATTTCTAGAATTTTACATTTTTGTAAAGTATTCACAAATATTTCCTCCTCAGCTGGAAATCTATGTGGGGTTTGTCTGGCCAAATTATACTCAAAGGCTAAATCATTATGAATTCCCAGTTACAGAAGTGATGATGGGGATGGTTAACAAGATTGCTTCTCTCAAAGAATCATGATCTCAACAACTCATACTAAATTTGGGATGTCTCTTTTGAAGCTATTATCCAAGTGCTTTGTAATAACCATTAAGGCAAAAATCTACCTTAGTGTGCCATCAAGCTCTAACAGCCCTCAGTTTGGGCAGTAAAAATATCAATAATAATCTCAGGCTGTAAATTGATGCTGCAGAGACTTTGGTGATTTATGAGTTCCCATAATACTCTGGTCCTGTCAGTGCAGGGCAGAGACACAGCTCACAATCACCAGCCTTCAGGTTAAGTTTTGTAGCTCTCTGTGTTGCTAAAGAAAAGACCTGATTTACTTTTTTATATTGAGTTCATCCAGACCCTTAAGAGTACAGGGCTCCTTGCACAGATACCATTGCCTGTGCTTACTGACCATGAGCCAGGGAGCAGAGGCTGCTGGTGAACCTGAGCAGGAATAAAACCCTGGGGTCAGCTCTGTGCCTTACCCTCCAGCCTCCTCTCTCACTACCAGAGAAAACTCAGGTGCTCAGGCTGGGTGGGATTTGTGAGGTTTTCCACCCAGATATTCCACCAGCAATGGAGAGCACAGCTTCATTTTGCTTTTTCTACACTGTGCCTTCTGGGTGTGCACCTGATCAGCCCAAACATCTCATTCCATAAATCCAGACCTTTTCCTAACTCTGCACTAAAAATCCTTGTAGATGCACCTATGGCTGATATTAAAAATCTTTTAAAATCACTGGGTTTTGTTATTCAAAATGACTTTGTCTTCTATATTTTAAACTGACATTGAGATCAATTAAATTGAATTGAACCCACTTTAATTGTGTATTAGAATAAAGTCATGGAATCTAATTTAGTAAAACAAAGCTACTTTAAATTCATATATTTGGCCAATACATGTTCATTTCCTGAACATGTTTATATAAATGAAACTGAAAGCACCATTTTAACAGGAGGGCACCCAATCAAAAATGAAAAAAAGCAGTTTTTTACCGGAGAGTAATTTTGTTTCACGGCACACCATTTTTTCAATAGCCAGATTTTTAGAGCAGGAAAAAGGATTATGTGACCCCCACTGCTGGAGATGCACTCCAACAAAAGGTGTAACAAGTACAGTGTTCTTGCAAAGTAGCACAGCTATATAAAATTGTTGTTTTTTAAGTAAGATGAATGAAAAGAAAGAATACTAAATCAGGTTAGTAGCAAAAATAATTTAAATAGAGAATTTCTCTGACTGCTCTGCCTTTAGGCCCAGATGTTATACATGATCACAGAACAAGGACACCTGAACATACTCCCTTCACAGGAAAGACATCTCAAGGCATCAATGCCAAATATTTGTGGTCCTCATCCTTCATGTGTCACCTCACAAACACCACCACCCTGCCAAAATTGGGTGGTGTGTGAGGAAACTCAGCAACTCCAGCAGTACACATGTCTAGAGTGGAGGTAAGAAAGACTTTGCCTATGACATTACCTGAGTAGCAGAAGGCAGAGAAAAGGTTTTGCTTTGCTTTGTAGTTTCATCCCGAATCATCCTTATGGCCAAGATTAATCACAGGCTAAGGAAGGAATGAGAGAGGATACAGCAGATAGATCAGAAACTGAAGCAAGCTGCACAGCATTCCATGGTGCCTGCTTCCAAGGAGCCTGAGTGACTGTGGGCTGCATTTTCCCACATGACTAGAGGAAAACAGATGCAGCAGGAGCTGTTTGAGGAAGCGAGGTCTAATGTGACATGAGCCATGGAGTGATCCTGCCTGCATGATTCCCAAACACTGCAGAGACACACAAAGCACCAGGTTGCAACCCCTGTGTGACCAGGATCCCATGGGATTTGCACACTCCCAGATGCTTACAGACACTGGCAATTATGCAAACATGCATGTTAGTCAGCCTCACGCAGAACATGGGGCGCAGAAGTGGATAACAGGCTTCAGACACCCTATATTTTTCCCCATTCCACTTGTCCTAGTCTTTATTTTGAACCTCTTACACATCTAGTTACAGCAGAATTCATATTTGCAATAGGTTATAATAAAAAGTCCTTCAGCTTGATTCCTGAAATAGTTTGAATGTATATATGTGGATATGAGATACACCACATTTTTTCTTACACATATGCATGCAAATTCACATGTGATAGTATGGCAATATTAAACATTGTTATGTTTACAGCACAGTAGTTTTAGAAGCCCAGAACAGGCTAAGAATTTTGATTTATTTGGGGCTGTATGAAAATATATCATCATTTCTTTTTCTTAAATAAAATTTTTCAAGGTGCTCTTACAACATGCTGCAGCATGTCTAGCATATCCATCCAAGTACACCCTTCTTAAAACACCAAAAAATAGAGGAAGTATATAACTTATTCATGGGTTTTGCCTGTTATACACCATGTTGAAAACAGACATAATTCATTAAGTGGACACAGTGAGGGGAAGGGAAATTGGTCTCTCCTGGGAGCAAATGAGCCTGCTTGGCAGGGAGAAGGCTTCCCAAGCACAGAGCAAGACTGCTAGGAAAAGCAAGCAGAAATAAGAAATCTCAGGAACTGGAAAACTGTGGTATAATTTGGATTAGAAAAATGAATGGAATAGCAGATGCACAGGTTCCTGAAGAAAAGGAAAGAAATAATTTTGGGGAGCTAAAGGATATTGTATAACATTCGCTGTTATGCAGCAGGAGTGAACTTGGAGGTGAGGACCCATGCCATGGACCAAGTAAGCAGGGTTAAGTGTGTGTACACCTGCCAGAGTCTGGTTTCAGCCTCAATTTTCTGCAGTTATAAATTTTCCTTGTCTTATACCTGCTCATGCAAAACCAGCTTTGGAGCTCAAGGAGTCTTTCATGCTTCCTGATGACCTTTGAAGGAAAGTTGTGGGGATAACTTGAATTCACAGCTGACCAGTAGTCCCCTCAAACAGAAAAGACCAACCACACAGTAATCAGCTCTAAACAGCTGCTCTTTTTGGTCCTCATGGGCATCTGGTGCTCTCTTCCCAAACACACAAGACATTATCTCCTCCCCCTACCTTTCCCAGGGAGCAGAAGAGCAAGACAGAGGGGTAGACCTTCTTATTTGATTCTTCCACTGGATGCAGAGAAGAAATTCTTCCTCTTTGTTTTCCTCCTACTCACAAGCAAAGGGGTGTATTTGGTAACATGATAAGAAAGGGTTGCAGGTAGAAGTGTAAAAAGCTGGTGGAGCTAATTATCTGAGCTAACTAGCCATTGAAAATAAGAAACCCAACTGTACCAGACCTCCCTGAAAGGAACTGTTATCTGGTACAAAATTGATAAATGTTTAATTTCTAAGGGCTGATCCTTTGTGACTGCAGACAAAAGTCAGCAGCATTCAGACCGTCTGAAGTCTCAGTATGTCCACTTTGCATTCCTGCTGTACACCACCTTTGTAGGTCAAACTCTGAATCTTCATTGATAATTTCCCTGCAAAGTCTGTACTGGGAAGATGCACACTGTCCATGCTTTATTGACTAACATCTCCTGTCATTACTTAAAAACATTTCCTGTTGAAATGAATCTGGTATGTGTCTAAGGAAAACACAAATAAGGGTTCACACGTACGTCCTGCATGTGTGTGCTGTACCTGTACACTGTATTTGTGGCACTGCTTCTCTGAATTTATCAGTGTGTGCCCAAATCCTTTTTGTTTTTACCAAAACAGCAGCAATGCAGAGTGTTAAGGGGCAATTTGTAGCCTTGTGCAGAGCTGTGTGGTTTTACTTAGAAGCAGCAGTCTTGTGGGAGACTTGTCCAGCTGCATCCTGGGGCACTGCTGTGTGCCAACACACAGTCTGGAAGGAGCAAAGGAGGGAGATGTAAGGTGTCTCAATTATTGGAGAAGCTGCTGCATAAAATGTGCTACCACAGCCTGACACATCCTGCAGCTCTGGCCATGAGAGAGGCCAGCAAAAGCTGAGCTCTGCATGGGTGACCAGAAGCCCTCCTGCCTTGGCCCCTGCCCCCTGTGTGGCAAAGGAAATTTCAATTTAGCATACTGGTACAGAGTTTTTCCATTTTCAGCCATCTAATCATAAATGAACTCCTAGTATTCAATGGGGTTTCTTTTTTTACAGTCTATAGATTTTACAGCCTGCTTTGTACTTCCAAGTGGGCTTTTTCTAATACTAAACATAATACACACTTTCTTTGTGTAAAATTAACAGTAGACATAGATTCCAGTCTCTCTTTTAAATATCTAAGCATCAACAAATTTCACTACTCTCATTTTTGATCTGCAGCTATTGCTCTCAACAGAGATAATAATAAAGACAATTTAAGCTGCTCAGTGAAGTTAAATAGCTTCTAGAACAACTTATTAGGAAAATTAAACCTCTATCTCATTGTATGATTTATCGTACAATCTTTAACAAATTTTAAGATACAACACAGTGCTTGTATTTACAACACAGATACACTGTTGAGATATTCTAACCAAGTGTGTTTAAGACAACCAGACTTATTAGAATAATGCTTTCAAACACATTGTACAAAGTGGTAATTCCTGGCTCACAGGGCTTCTGCCAGTGTTAACACTCCCAAATTTTTGAAAGTGAAAGCATACTGCATGCTGAATAAGGGCCTTAATGCTGTCACCATAGAGATGACACTTTGCAACCCTTATTTGTCTCCTTGATTGCACCAAACAAATGCACTCTCTCTGCAGACAAATGCTTTTGGTTTCTTGAGTACCGTTTCTCTAGATGATGCTTTAAATGATGTCTTTGTAGAGACATAAATATTATTTTGTAGTGCAGTGAAATTTACACAATAAAGAATGCAGAAGCTCTTCTGATAGAAGACAGACAAGAACCAGTTTGAATAAACACAAAGAAAATTCCTTTGTTAAAACACAGAGAGACAGGATAGTCTCTTTGTGTGCACAAACAAGCATGAAAGAACCTGTTATTTGTATTTGGCCAGTCAATTTGAAAATATAGGAGAGAAAATATTTTGTATCAACTAAACAAAAAACGATTGGAAAACCAAAGCCACTTCAAAACAGGAAAAAAAAGGAAAAAAAAACCGTTTTGAAACAGTTTTTACACCACTTTTTTTTTCCCATTTGAAAATTCTGAAAAATTAAACTGAAATTCATAAATAGTATGAGCTGTTTTCTAGTGAATTTAATAAATAGAAAACTAACCATCCAGACCTATCCCAAAACAGCCAGAGTAAAAATCAATGCAGTGCAAAAGGGCTATGCACTCCCACATCCAAAATTTCTGTGCTATGCACTCCCACCACAAGAAGCCATTGCCCTCACACTCTGCCACCCCCACACTGAGCAATTGCTGCAGGGAAGCAATTTCCCTGGTCAGTGGAATGCCATCCACATTTTTAGGTCTGCACAAGTGCTTACTGAGAGCAAGGGAAATGATAGATGGTAGCAAAAGCCACACTTCATTTTAATTTTGAATCAATGGCAGACTTCAACACAAAGTTTGTGTGTTGACACAGACTGAGAGTATTTAAGCCTGAACAGGTTTCACAGTGAGGTCTGCTGGTCAGCAATGTGTGTGGAGTTAATCTGCTCCGTGCAATTGCAGTTGTCTTCCCCAGCCTTGCTCCTGAAAATCTCAACACTGGACCCAAGGAGCAGAGTTCCTTAATCTACTGATTAAAACAGGTATTTTGCCTCTTTTTCTGGCTTTTACTCTAGTTTATTCTTTCCTAGTTGAGCTTATTTCCATGACAGCTAGGGTTATAAAAACAAAACCCCTGAAAATGCCAACCTGATTAAGCTTTTATCAAATTATAACGATCTAAATGGATTCACAGAGATAAGCCCTGTCCTGACACTGAAAGCTCTGCATGGTTCAAATCCAACCCAGAGGACAACCTGCCTGCCCTGCCACTCCTAATGGCCACGGTGGGGCAGAGGGGTTGAAGACAGATTATCTGCTCTTCCCAGGTACTGCCTGCCCTTGGAGGAAGGAGCTGCTGGTTCAGCTAATAGACCCTCAGCACTGCTCTGTGCCACTCACCATGCTGTCTGGGCTGCAGATGTTTAATAGCCACTGATTTCAGAAGCTGATTATCTAATTGCTCTGTCATGTTGGCTTTGACCTCATGCTCAGCCCAAATCCCCCAGCCCTTGGTGTTGATGCCATTTTCTAGAAATAGTCAGGCTGCCTGTCCGGACAAAGAAAGGCAAGCGTGAGGTAGGTGGTGTCAGGGACTTGAGCTTTTGACCCTGAAGACAATATGGTTTCAGCTGATTTGAGGCACTTGACTCTGTGAACTTGAGCTTGAGCACACACAGCTGGCCCAGAGGGGGTAGATAAGATCACTGGAGCTGTATTTTCAGCTACATAGGCAGAAGTGACCTGGGAGCTTAATCCCTCCTAACCAGGAATCATCTCCCTTTAGTGCAAGTGGCAAGTGGAATCAAACCAAATAAAATTTTTAAGAGTTATTTGCTGTTGTTCCTTTTTCTAGAGTTTGTACAGTGAATTGTTCATATGTCTGACAGAGAAAACCACAGGAAAACCTTGCTTTATTTCTTCTGACATGTCTGAGAAAGAGAGTTGCTATAAACTCCTCTTATCTCTCAAAATGCTTTATCAGGGTAAAAAGAAAAGCTCACAAAACCCCACCCACCACAAAATGTAACCCCTACTGAGTGCTGTGATGAACATCCCAGGGCAGGCTGCCTGGCTGTCCCCAGCTTTGTCAGCTGAGCCAGCTCAGGAGCAGCGTGGGGAACCCAGCCTCCAGTGCCCAGCACAGGAAAAGGGGTCTAGGTCCCCTTCTGTGCTCTGGGTTGCTGTGGCAGCCACAGAAGTGCTGGCAAGACCCTTTCCATCTGAATGAGCATCTCCATCTGTGTGCCTGAATCCAAGCATCAGTGTCTTCCCAGCTGTCACTAGGCTATGACAGCTGCAGGAGAGAAATCCAATTTTCCTTTGCAGCAGAAACATCCCTGATGCTCAGACTTGCTTTTGCTGGTCCTGCACAGATCCACAAATGGATCTTAAGATTTTAGGTGGAAACAGGGATGCTTATTTTTATAAGTGCATGAATAATTGTGCAGCAGTTGAAATAAGCCACCAGACACATACAATTGTTTTAGTACCATCCTAAGGAAAACATAGAGAAAGTGGAGTAGCAGGGATGAAGGGAAGGACAGCTGTGAATGGGCAAACTGAAGGACATGGGTCAGTTTGAAGGCTTCGTCCAGATACTGCTTTAAATACAGCTTGGGCAAATCAGCAGTAACTTGAGTTCTGCGAGACAAGAAAAAAAATTGCCTGAGCAATTGCCACTGCTTAATCTGTCTGATGTGCTGTTTGATTGCACAGGACCTGAACAATAACACTGAACAAGTAAGATGAAAAGCAGAGAACTCAGGGAGAACAATTAAGCCACCCTGTTCTGTTGAACCTCTGATTCAGCTATTTGTAGCAATTCTTTAACCAACATATGGTCCGAGTCCTGCCTGCAGATAAGCATGACAGGAATTCAAATAAAGAGTACTCAAAAGTGTTGCTGACAAACACATACATTGCACTGCTGCCTTCTCTCCCCAAGATAAATGTAATACATGTTGTTATCTCACTCAAGCAAGTTGAGAATACATCCTATTACTGAAAATTGAACCTTGACTTATTTACAGTGATATTTGCTATCCTGGCTGAATTTGTGTCCCATGACCTCAGAGGTACAGTCTGTCATGAACTTTGGATCTTATGACTTTTCTGTTTTCCATTTGTGACCTCTAGATGCATTTCAAATAATCCCTTACTTTTTCAGCTGCTCTTCCTCTGCTTAAAAACTCTGCAGGAAGGCATTTCCCTAAGTGATGTTTTATTACCTCTTTAGATAATTTTTTCAAAAATTTTGAAGGAGTAATCGATGGCTAAGTCCACTTTCTCTGCAACACTTTCATAATGTAGAAGCAACTAGTGACTGTCATTTCTTCACATTCTCTAGTTTCATAGTCACATCTCTGTGTGAATCACTCAGGTGGAAATGGACCTCATCTTCCTTCCCGGTACTATTTGAGGGTGTCACGTATGTGCTAAGGTTAAAATTGCACCACATTTCTGTTCCTCTTTGGCAGAGCATACTGCTTTGACAGGCTGCTGAAGATGAAGCAACACTTTGGTACCAAAGTCCATGGTAACCACTCAATTCTTTAACACTTGCACTGATTAGGGCCCTACAAGGAGCTACTCTGAAAATCCCTGGAATGGATAAATTGTTGGCATACTTGACTTTGAAGTTCAAGAGATCTAATGAAATCCTACCACTGGCACCCACTGCTGCAGAAAACCATTGAGAATAAACTATTTAGTTGCTATTTTGTCATAAATCCATGGAAGTATTCCAGAGTTAAACTACAATACATTTTAAGCAGCTAGAAGAGCTCTCTAGAGAATATTTAATCCCTTTTGAAGAGAGAGCACTCTTTTACAGAACCTCATCTCCTTTTTCAATGAGAATTAATTTTGCCAGTTATTTTGATTAACACATCTTGAAAGAAATCTCATGTTTATAAACTAATAATCATCTTCAGCTAGGAATGTATTACAGAAATTGGAGAGTGGCAGTAGAAAAAAGCCTTATGAGAATAGCAGAGCTCTTTCACCAAACCATGCCTGTGCAAAGAACTTATACCTTGCCAGCAATATATGAGTGTAAGAGGTTTACCACAATCAGCAGCTTTGAATTCTGAGGCATTCATAACCTAGGTAAAATACAGAGCTGTGAAACAAATTAGGGCATTTATAAAGGAAGAGTGCCCAAGGAATTTCACTATCTTTTCACCTTCCCCCCAAAAATGGCCACTGGGAAATACAGTATGTTTATGTTAATGTATTCAAGGCAGTGACCTCCACTGGAAAATGAGAAATGCCCAAATTTCCTAGAACTTGCCTGGGAAGCAGCAGGTGGTGACTGAAGTGCCTTCACAGTCACAGCAGGTCTCCAAACATGCCCAGCTGCTCCCAGGATTGTGGAAAGGCGTCCAGTTCTTGCTCAGCAGATGTGAGCACATCCCTGCATTGCCTCAGATGTGCTGCAGGAGAGGCAAGGCCATGCAGACAGACACACAGACACAGCTCTGCTCAGCCTCCTTCTCCCTCCCCTCTGTGCTCACCTCTGTGTGCTGCAAACAGGAGCTGCTGCCCTCAGGACTGTGCTCCCTTCACAGTCATCCACAGCACAAGGAGCTCTCACAGCATACAAAGCAGTTTCTTTTTCCCCCCACTGCCTGTTTGTACACCCTGGCACAGCAGAGGTGGTGCCAGAAGCTGAACTGAGTGTGAGAGACAGGCCCAAGAAAAAGCCTGAGCAGCTCCTCCAATCTGAACTCCACCTTGCTGGTGGTACAGCAGCACCAGGAACAGATGGGCCAGCTGGTCTCCAAAAGCTGCAATTGCTTTCTAAGCTGTGGCACGGGTATGCTTCCTCATGTGCTGGGAGTAGGAAGCCATTGTCAACATACTGCTTATTTTGGTATTATAGTAGTGTGTTGCTGAGATTTGTGTAGCCTGGTGACAAGCTACAACAAAAAAATCCCTTCCATAAAATCTGTGATCCCATTGTGTCTTCAGTCCATCACTGGAAGGCAGCCAGCACCACCAGGCAGCATTGCAACTTTGTCATTTTTATAAAGCACTGATAAGACATGCACCTTATTAAGTGCTTGGAAAGTAATCCTAGTTTAAATTGATGGATGAACAAAGGGACAGCAGTTTGCTGTTGGGGAATATTTTATTTGCTTTTCCCCACAGGAAGGTGGATAGGAAAACAAAGTCACCCAAGTTTGAAACAAATAAATGAAATGCATTCAATTAGCTAATGGAGTGTCTCACAAAAGGTTCCACTATTAGAAAATTAAATTAGGTCTTCCCAATATGCTGAGAGTCATTAAAACTATTAACACTTTTTTTAAAATGTTATTTTTAAGAAACTGCCTGAAATATTCAGGGGATTACTTTTCACCAGTGGCTTTTTACTTTCCCTGACATACCTTTCAATCCTGATTCTCTTCAGATCCTCCTCAGTCTTGGAAACAGTGCTAATTTGTGAGAAGCCTTTTTAAGTTAAATAACTTTGCTGTAATTCATGAGTACATGGAACATATTTCAGATTTCTCTAAAGGAACATGGTGTCCTCAGAGGCTAGCTTCACAAGCTATTATATGATTTAGTACCACTGGTTACAAAAGGACTCAGCTCAAGCATCTTTACTGGTGGCTTCCTATGCATTTTTACAGCAAAAAAACCCCTGAAAATAGAGGATAGAAGCATTAATTCTGCCCTTGCAATGTCATTCCAAGTGAACTACTTCCATCTTATGACAGGTTAATTGACAGCAGCGTGGCATTGCTGGGACAGCACCAGAGTAGCCAGACACACTCCCTGGTGCAGCACACCAGGGCCCTTTGTGTGTGGTGGCAGAGGTCTGGTTCCCTCCAGGCCATTCCAGCTGGAATGCTGCAGGGTGTGTGGTGAGGAGATGCAGTGTGTGACTGGTCACGCCTCTGTAACTCCACCCAGACCTTGCTGGAGAGCCGGGAAGAAGGGACAAGGACATTTCCTGCCAGAGGATATTTACCTGGCAGGAGCACCTGCTTCCAGAGCGTGCTCCTTCCCCTTTGTGTGTATCTGATCTCACCCACATCATGAGGTGGAGGGTCCTGAGCACCCCCAGCCAAGCTAGAGGGGAGTCTGCAGGAAGCAGCAGGGCTCAGTGCTGCCTCTTGTTCTCAGTGAAATGGAACTGATCTGTCCCATGGGAAAACCCAAGGCCTGCATTAAAGTTAGCAGAAAGTGCAGGCAAAGTTCCTGGGCAAGGGGGTCAAGGCTGAAAAAGAGCCAGCTAGGGACATAGAGGCACTTTTCTTTTTCACAGCAAGAGTGTTTCTTTCCCAGGCAAATAAAAGACTCAGGTACATATAGAGACCCATTATCTCCATGTGCTTAAAACTGAACTCTTTGCTGCATGAGATTTGGCATGTCCTTATGCAAGCAAATTATTTTTATCTGCTTCTAGCCTAATAGAGACTTGACTATTTTGAGAACTCATAGGTTTCATTGCTATGGAAACTAACTCTGTATCTTTAGGTCAGTCTTGCTATCTCTGATTTGCAGAGTCCACACCTAAGCTTCAAAAGAAAGCATCATTGTATTTGCTATTTCAGTCCCACTGCCCATTACCATTACCTCCTGGGTCCAACATCCTTTACAGGAAAGAGAAATTTGAATATTAGCAATGCAATGCCAGGTTACTGGTTCCCATGTTGATGAGAAGTGAGGAGATTTACATTGATGGCACCAACAATCAACATAGGATCACTAGCAAATAAGTCAACCTCATCCAGGGGTAAAAATCCCCATAAAGAAAGCCAACCTCATGCAGCTGTCCTCTCCTTGTTTCTCTCCTCCTTGGGTGAGTGAGCCAAAATGCTCACTGATGATCTGAAATGCTAAACAACTCTTTTCCAATCCTTAGATCAATAGTGAGAGGATTTACCACTTGCATGGACATGGAGAATTTCTGCCACTGGGGTGATTGAGCTGGCAACAACTCAGTAAAACAGACTGGCTTCATCTGATGCTGGAACTTCTGCCTTATTATGAAATTATGGAGTTTTTCTCCCCCTCACAACCTTTCTTCTTCTGCAACACCTCAGCTACTCTCATGTTACTGTATATCCAAACTTGGACCAGAGACATTCCTAGGATGATACAGGAGGGGTAAACATCCCTATAGGAAAACTGGGATTTGACACACCTCAATTTCTTTGTAGAACTGACAGAGCTATAAGGTGCTTGCATTTCTTGGGGCTGCTCTTTCTTGGGAGTGAAAAATTTGGCTTTATCAGAGGCAGTTCAAGGACAAATATATGCCAGTATTTCATGGTCTCAAAAAACTCTTCCTAGTAATTCACTGTCACGGAGAATTCACATCCAGAACTTTTTAAACCTGTTGAAATTCTACTCCTTTAGTAACACCAGAACTTTCTCTTTGTTTTTCTTATTCTAAAAAAAAAGTTGTCTCTTCAATGACAGAAAGGAATTATTTCAGTTGTGATATATACCCACACTTCTGCTCAGAATTGTGATGCATTGTAAATTCTGCCGGAAAAAAGTTAGTCTTTTGGCAAATCTACCAAGAAAGCAGTACCTGTCAGTAAAATTGAAATATTTTCCTCCACAATGCCAACACATATACCTGCTTAATACATTACTCCCTATTATAGCACATATAATCTATATATCCAGTACAGAACGCTGTCTCAGTGGTCTCATCTACTCTCCACATTCTTCTTTCCTGTTGTTTGCTCTTATCAGTTTTAAGCCATTTATTGATTTTTTTTTCCTCTTTTGGAATATGAGGCCAATCTCTTCTACTGGTTTGAAGATGGGTGGTTGGGATTTTTGTTCGTTTGTATTTGGTTTTATTTTTTTTACCCCCAGAAAATTAAAGTTCCTGTTAAATTAATGCAGGATTGCCTTTTTTTTTTTTTTTTTTCCTGCATTCTCCCCTAATTGTGAGTGAAATCACTATCTCACTGTGTGCCCTTTTGATCCAAGCCAAATATTAAGGATATAAGATCATAGGCAAGGACTGAAATTTTTGGACAATCGGGATTATGTAATGGCGGAAAATGAGAAGGAAGCATTTTCTACAGGATGAAAGGCATTCAGCTTCAATAAGCAGGAAAATCCCACAAGTTTAATTCCTGTAATGGATGGCAGTGACACTCACTCTGCTTTATGGGATATTATTCCATAAAGGAATGCAACATAAACCAGTAGTTAAACTAGGACAGATGTTGCTGGAAATATTTAGAAGATGTTTACTTTATATGATTAGTGATCAAATATGCAATGTTCTTGGGTATGCCATCCTCATGATTTCCCACAAGACAATATTTTCCTTGCTGGAAAAAGAAAATAACTATGTTGTAGGCAGTTTTAGCAACTGAGATACTTTGGACTGGTGATGTAGCTGTTTAAGCATTCATCAGGAAGACCGTCCCCAAGCCCAACCACATCCCTGGGGCTTGCTTTAATTATTCCCAGCATACCTTAAAAATGCTTCCCCCATTTCCCAGTCACCTTCTCCCAGCCCAGCACTTCTACTTTTCCTGGTAGCTTTCCAATGAGAAACTTCCAACCTCAACTTCCTGGAGCAAACTGTCCATTCCTCCCAAGGAATAACCTGTTTCTTACTGTAGTTTATTAGGTGGATATCTCTGGGTTTGACTTAAGAAGTGAAAAGGGATTTTTCTGAGGAGGGTATGAAACTGACAAATGGGAGGTTTCTTTCACAAACCTCACAAAAGTTTCAGCTGTTGCAGTAAAACTGCTGCAACCTTCTCAAAGGACATGTTTGTAGTAATTTAAAGGAAAAAAATTAAAAAGCACTGCAGTTAATATGCTCCTGTAAAATCAAAGCTGATTTTAAACTTTCTACACTCAAAGTTGCATTAATACAATCCCTCTTAGCTAATCAGATGAATTATATGTAGAATGTACCCAAATCCTCTATTGTAGATGGCAAAGACCAAGCAGCTGCAAAGAAAGGGAGGTGTGAACTCTGCCTTCCTTTCTCTTTAAAGCCTCCCTCAACTTCAGACCCAAAGATCCTATGGCTCTGAAGCAGGGACTGAACTGAAGAATCACAGAATTTTTTAAGTTGGAAAAGACATTTAAGATCACCAAGTAGAACCATTACCTTGCACTGCCCAGTCCACCAGTAAAACACATCCTCAAGAGAAGTCTTTTAAATGCCTCAGTATTGGTGACTCAGTCATTTCCCTGGGCAGCCTGTTTCAGTGCTTAAGGATCCTTCCTGTGAAGAAGTGTTTCCCAATATCCAATCTAAACCTCACCTGGTGCAAGCTGAGGCCATTTCCTCTTCTCCTGTCAATTGTCACGAGGGAGTAGAGACCAGCTCCCACCTTGCTACAATCTCCTTCCATTGCCCTTCTCTGGGCTCTCTACAGCACCTCAGTGTCCTTTCTGTATTGAGGAGTCCAGAACTGGACACAGGATTTGAGGTGCAGCCTCATCAGTGCTGAGAGCAGGGGACAGTCACTGCCCTGCTCCTGCTGGCCACACCATTGCTGATACAGGCCAGGATGGCACTGGCCTCCTTGGCCACCTGGGCACACACTGCTTGTGTTCAGCCACTGTCAGCCACCACCTCTCCTTGCTGTGCAGCTTTCCAGCTGCTCTTCCCCCAGGGCTCTGCAGCCTGGACACAGTTGTGTCCCAAGGGCAAGACCCAGCCCCTCACCCTGTTGAACCTCATACAATTGGCCTTGGCCCATCAATCCAGCCTGTCCAGACCTCTTTACAGAGCCTTCTAACACTCCTGCAGATCAACACTCCCACCCAACTTGGTGCCATCTGTGAAGTGACTGAGGGTGCCCTTCATCCCCTCATCCAGGTCATGGATAAAGACATTGCACAGTACTGAGCCCTGGGGAACATCACTGTGACCAGCTGCCAGCTGCATGGAGCTCTGCTCACCACCACTCTCTGGGCCTGCCCACCTAGCTGGACATCCAGTTTCTTACCTAATGAAGAGTGCACCCATCCAAGCCATGAGCAGCCAGTTTCTCCAGTGAAATGCTGTGGAAATTTTCTCCAAGTCCAGGTAGACTATATCCACAACCTTCCCCTCATCCACCAGGTGACAGTTCTTCATGATCTCCTTATTCCTCTGCCCTCCCTGTCCTTCACCACTTGCCCAACACCAGCATTGTCCTGGCTGCCCCCAGTGACCTGTGGCTTCTGCACCCATCCCATCCTATTTTCCCTGAATAACTGCCCTGACATTATCCCAAGACCAGATTAATGGCCTTTTTTGCTTTCCATTTCTTCAGGAATAATGGTTGATATCACTTTCTTGAAGCCAAAGAGCAACACTCTTTTGCCCATTTCATTCTTAATATGAATGAAATACTTAATACTCCTTTGTTGCTGAACTGCTCTTTGGTCTCTTACTTTCCATCTACCCTCCTTCTTTGGTTCCCTACCCACTGCTCCCCATCTACTACCCACCCCCAGCCCCTGGGACACCAGCATCAGCGCAAGGATACATGTGGGATGTCACCACACAGGGCTGTGGCTGCAGGGAGG
The DNA here is from genome assembly GCF_903797595.1 of Erithacus rubecula. Lineage (NCBI taxonomy): Eukaryota > Metazoa > Chordata > Aves > Passeriformes > Muscicapidae > Erithacus > Erithacus rubecula. Next base: position 38,827,879 of record NC_136687.1, read on the forward strand.
GGAATGTCACAGTCCATGGCTGCACCTCGTGCTTGGAGCTTGCCATACAAAGTTGTTACCCTCTGCTACTGCAACAGATTGTGTCCCCTCAATTCCTCAGCATCCTTCATCTTTTTCCTCTGTCTTTTGTTCTGCTTTCCAACACTAAGCATGAAGATGGAGCAGCTACAAAGAAAACAGCTGCCCTTTTCCAAGTACCCCTCCCATGCATCTATCTTTTATGGGGATTAAACACTTTATAAAGGGGGTTTTTTTAACCTTTTTGGCCAGTAGACAATGGCTGGTGAAGCTTGATTGTAGAAGAGCTGAAGCTCTGTGCTGGGGTAGGAAGGCAAAATACTGGGGAGAGCTCTCTAAACCAGTCAAACAGCTAGACTTCCTCAGGCCCTTACTTCTCAAATGCTCATCTGCTAAATACATTGCTTGCATTTCATTTACAGAATCTTACCCTGCTCTGAAGCCTTTTCTGCATGTGTTTGCTATGGTATGGTCATAAACAATTTTTGTCATCAGCCTGAGGGCAGAGAAATTCACACTGCTCTTATACCACTGCAATATCATAGACTTCAGGAGAATTACTTCCCATTACAGCTAGTGAAATCAGAATGAGTAAATGTGCCATTTCTCTGCTGTTCAGCATTAACACTGTAATGCTCACTGGAGTAGTCAGAGAAAGCTGGAGATTGACTCTTGTTTGACTCAGTATATCTTGTGTGATGTGCAGGGTATCCTCTTTTCACTGAGAATCAGAACTGCTTTGACAAAGTGGAGAAGAGCCAGTAGCAGGATAATTGGGGGCTATCTATTTTTACTATCAATTTGAAAATACCTTTTTAAAATTTTCTCTACCTCTTTCTGTTGGGAATCAAAGCATTCAAGTCATTCAGTAACCCAGAGAAGTCTTTCATCCTGATCTTATGATTGAGAAAACTCTGAGATACTGATGTCTGAAATAATTTGTCTTTGGCCATAGGTGTGGTGGAGACAGAAAAAGTTCCACGTTCTATATTGATACTTGAATACATTTAACCACTAGGCCACCCTTCTTCATCACTCCTTAGTGCTTAATTTAGACACAAACATAAGAAGGAAACAAAACAAGCAAAGTCCAGTCTGAGATTCACCATGGATCAGACACACAAAGCTGCCAAACTGCACCCAGCCATCACATGGCTGTAAAAAAAAGGCTGGCAGTCATCTCCTTATGCAGAGGTCATGTACAATTGTGTATGATGGAGATACTCCCTGTATGGGCTGTGAGTTATTCTGGAAGAGGAAGAGAAAGGATCTGTCAAAGCCAGACATGTTCTGAAGACACATTCTCATAAACAGACCCAGGAACCAACAACCCAAGCATGTGCTATGTAGACCTCAAGGTCACAAATGCCTTAGGAAGCCCCTGCTGGGTCTATCTGGCTCCTGTTTCCCTCCATGTGTACTAATACAATAGCCTATCCCAAATTTTTAATCCAGAATTTACTAATGACAGTCTTTCCCTTTCCAATTTTAGTGCATTTTTTTCCTGGCATTTTCCTTTAAGACAAAAAGGAACTATGAATTTCTCAATAATTAACATCTCACATTTCTTTATAAGGAAGAGGTCATGTACTTTCTCAGCAACTCCTCTCTCCACAGACATAGGCAAGGCTGGTGATAATGTCAACAGGGATATTCTTCTGGGCTCTGCCTATGTACTCAACTTCATCCACAAGACAGCAGCAGCAAAATGGCTCAGAACAAGAACACCTTCAGAGATGATGGTGGCAGGTTCAGCTCACAGCTGTCATGTCTCACTGTACACAGTGTTGTGTTCAAATAGGTTAATATTTTTATCTCCACACTCTCAGCTGCACACTCGTTCAAAGCTTTAAGATTTTCTGTTCAAGACCTGGAATATATTTGTGTTTTAAGTAATGAACTACCAAAATTATGTTATTGCCTGTGGCCTCTGCTGATACATTCTCAGCAATGAGCATACCTTCAATTTTTGTCTAAAGTAAACAGGTTTCATCTACCCTTCTCAGTCCTGTCCTTCAAGTTAGAAATTTCAGGAATTACAACTGCTGACACTGTGCTTGCTGCAGGACTATCAAGAATTGAGGCTTTGGTACAAGCAAAAATGTGACCTGCTGTTTCCTGAGCCTTCAGCTGAGGGAAAGAGGATGTTGTCTCTCTCATGAAGGGGTTTCGCAAGGAACCCACATAACCTGTTCTCAGCCACTGCTGGTCTGTCATATGAGTTAAAATTGCTAGTAAATGAGTAGGGATTTACTTGGCTTAACTAAATGCTTCTACTTGAAAAAAAAAAAATCATTAAAACATTGCAGCTCAAGTTTCTCTCATTTCTCCTGTCACTAATTCATGACTTACAGGCTGCCCTGTAGCAAAAAGGTAGAAGATGAGATTTAATATTTGCAGCAACTGATTTGCACAGGCTACAACAAATGCATTTGCAGATTTGCAGAAGAGAATAGAGTCAAAACCAGGTCAGTCCCTTTGTTCCCACTGTAGTTTTCGCTTTTGCAAAAGGCAGTTCAATTTTGTATAATCACAACAGCAAGCAACTATAACAGAATACATTAAAAACACATTTGTTCAATAAAAGAATGCCATTTCACAAAAGGTCATGCTTTCAGTTTTGAGGAGACTGCTAGTCATTTGCTTAAATGCCAATATATCATATCACAAACCTTTGACTTCTCTATTCCCTAGATGTCTTGGCTACAAAAATGAGGTAAACAGTATTTACCTACCTTCTCAGATGCTGAAATATTTGGCTATAAATTAAAAATATATAATACTGACTATTTAAAATGAGGCACATGTGAAATAAGACATACAGTCCCATAAAGTGGATAATATATGAGAAATGCACTGTTAGGAGTCTCCTTGGGAAAAACAATAATCTTCATAATTATGACTTTTAGTAGTTTACCTAATGGTGCAAACATTCCATGGTACTCAGCTGGAAGCCAGCTAGCTCATACTAAACTTCAAGTACTTAAAGACAACCCAGCATTTCAGGGAGTTTCTCCTCCCCTCTCCTGAATGACTGCAGCCCCTGCAGCTTGTTTCCAGTGACAAAGAGAAGAACATCACCACAGATACCCACCACTTCTGCATGATCTTGCCCAGAGCTCTAAATAGCTATTCCCCATCATTTTAGCCTGCACCCTGTAAAGATTCCAATGTATCTGAAAGGTGACTTTTATGCTAGAAGAAAATTTACTTTTAGGGATTAATTTATTGCATCATTTGATCTGCAACCTCCCCTTGAATACAGGAAACTACCTTTTTGTCCATTTGTCTCTTGGCCACTTAGTTAATGAAGGGGAAGAATTTTGCTGATTGTATTGGCTGAATTTTTTGTCTTTTTAAAATGTTGTCCAAGCAAAAAAATGAATTCTCATCAGTCCAGGTAGATGGGGAGAAATATAGTACCACCTGTGATATTAATTCTTCTCTTTATTTTTGTCCTGCATGATATTTAAAAGAAGGCAGTTTTCTGTATTTCAATATTACTACTAAGAAACACCTGTAATTATTACTAATTTTTAAGGAATTATTTAAAAAAAAATTATATGTTTTCCAAAGAAACCAGTCAATTAAATTTGATGAATGGGCAGTCTCATTTTTAAAAGATTCACCTCTAACAGATCAATTTTACCTCAGAAATTGGGGAGTGTAAAAGTATGTTTCCTTCCCTGTATTACAAAAAACAAGTAGAAGAAATGGGTTTTGGTAGCTGTCCCACCTAGTTCCATAAAGGACACCTGAAATTTGTTGAGTGTGTCGAAATGAGGTTTTGGAGCTTCCACCTGACCAAGCCCTACAGCTTGGGACACCAATTCTCAGAATTCATCATTCTCAGAAGAAACCTTTAAGAATTTGTCACCCAAGTGCAGTGAATATGCCCAGTTCTGCACATGCTCCATGTCCTTTGAGAAGGCAAAAGACAGAGGTCTAAAGATGAGAAGGTGTGAAAACAATACTAAGTGAGAGAAGGTGACCATCATGGAAAAAGATGAGAGTAGAAGAGCCCAAAAGCAGGAGCAGAGGGTGGAGAAAATGGCTGCAAGGCAGGAGGGGGCAGGGCAGAAGCTGGAGAGGTAGAGGTGAGAACTGAAGAGGTCTTTAATCAGTCCTCTCACAGTTTGTTTCAGAATTTGGCAATGAAGAGGAATTTATTGAGCCTCAGCATGCCCCTGCCATCTAGCTAACAGCTACAAAACCCAATGGGGAAAAAATATTTTTTCTCAATCCCCTCATATTCTGCCTTTACACGCTGCTTTCTGAAACCTTAATTTTGTTTTTCAATGTAATAAAAATTCACTGCTGTAGCAGCATTAAAAGACAATCAGATCTGAGTGCTGAGCAAAGTACAAGAGGAGTGCAAATCTGGGCCCCTTACAGAAGAATAACTGCTGTGTGAATATAAAATCTTCTTCCTATCAGTTACTCACAGGTGCCTTTTTTTTTTTTTTTTTTTTTTTTTTGTGGGTGCTTATGAACATCTTAAACATCATTTATCCATGCAACTTGGGAAAAAAATCATAATAGATGCTCTCTTTCTCAAGGTAAATTTTTGAAGGAAAAGTAGTGCTCTAAGTGGCAAAATATTCAAACAAAAGCACTGATTTTATCTCTATTATTGATATGAGCTTTTAAATGGCATATGATACAACCAGATTAGTTCAGTAAGAAAACAGGTTTAGAACTGGATGCTAGCTGAGAATTTTCTGTGTTTTTTAATGGATAAAAAACTTCTGTTTTCTAAGGATAGGCAGATGGATAAGGATTTTATTATAGGTATTGGCAGCTTAATGCTGCTGAAAGCCTGACACGATGCATTGACTCAAAGTTGGAACATTAGATTTTCACCAACATTAAATTCAAGCAAATTTTCTTGAAACTGCAGCCTGGATGTGCCACCATGGTTTGCATATTACCTACCTCAAAAGAAGAAAACCCACAAACATTGGTAATTATTCTCTCTGAAGTGAAAAAGGTGAGTGAAGAGCAATCTCCCCAACGGAAGAGCTGGAATTCCTAAAAACTCATGCACACGAACACAGGTGCTGAGCTCTGCTCCCCTGCACACCCTGTCACAGCCAGGTCACACAGCACACTGCCCTCTTCATATCAAGCAGCCTGAAAAACAAGGTTTTACTGTCAATCTTCTGCTGCTTTCCAGTCCAGTCTCCAGACCAGGGAGAAGCACTCCAGTAATCCCCAAACCTTGCACCGAAGATGAACCTCTAACACACATGTGATTTGTTGAAAATACATGCATGTATTTATCAGTTAAATCCATAATTTCCTAATTCAGGTAAGAAAACATTGGATTGGAATACATGAACCAAGCAATAGTGCTGGACACGAAAAGTTCCAAAGGAGCCTCCCATGGGTGGCATTTACCTATGTTTGTTCATTTGTAGCAGAGGCAAAGAGACTAATTTACATTCCTGAAAGATCTTGTCTCAGCAGTTTCCCTCCTGAGACAGTAAATGGAAAGAGGTGGCCTTCCAAAAACCTTATAAGCATGGCCAGGTACCAGGGTAAGCTGGCCATGTAATATCAGATATGGCAAAATGAACATGAGGAAAAAAATACCATAGACCAAGCAGGGATAGCAGAGAAAGAATTCTGGCCAGTAAGACAAAAGAGTAACTTGATCAATGCACTTTGCACAGTCAAATGACATTGTCATTGTAAACACAAATTCACCATTAGTATCACTCAATCTGCAGTCATTAAACATCTCCCTGGGGTTTCTCCTCTCATGAGAACAAGAATTCTTCCTGTCTCTTAGCCAGTGGCATATCAGACTTTATCCATCAGCACAGATTTCAACTACAATAGTGAACACCAACTATTATCTGAGTCCTTACAGAAACTCTACCTGAGATGAGCCAGCTGCAGCAGTCAGCTCAGAAAAATGACCAGAAGGCTTCCGTGCTTCAGGTACTGTAAACAAGGTCAACATTTTCCTGATTAATAATGGATTTGGGACAGAAGGCATTAGAAATGAGGTAGGTTTTGAATGCTGCTTCCACCAAACCCAGGATCTGCTTGGCTTGTGGTATTCCCAGCACTCAGCAGCCCAGCTGGAAGACATAAGCACCACTGGCTCAGGTCTGTGACATCACTGTGGCACCAAGCACATTTGTCACAGAGTAATACAGCAGAAATGCAGCCTGTTAGCCAAGGGAGTTTATGGAACGGCCAAACTGCTGCCTGCAGGTTAAGCTTTTCTGCAGGTTAAGCTTTCTTGTTTTGTTGGAGTGAGCACATTTTTCAGCTGCAAAGAGTTTATTTTTTTAAAATAGTCCTTGTCATTATTGTTGGTTACATTTGCATGTCAGAACATCCAAAAATTAATTTTCAAAACACATGTTATTCCCTCCAACTCTTCCTTTGTTTTCTAAAGAGCCTGAGGTTTCTGGTTGTAAATTTTACTTACCAGTAACTCAACCCTCTTGTGAAAGGTGCAGAAATTGCAGAAAGCAGTTTGATAAAGGAAGGCACATATTTAACCTCAGTCAGACCAGCCCTTGGGAATAACAGTTTTGTACCACAGCACGGGCAGTCTTGTGAAAGAGAAATGAATCAGCCACATGCTCTGTCCCGCAGCCTGATGGAAGCTGTACTGCACTACTGGCTGAGGGACCAGCTTTTCACCTTTATACCTTTGGGAAAGAGAAATCACTACAGCTGAGGCACTTTGCAGCATGCTAAGAGGTTTCACAATCCCTGGGCAGACAAAGATGGTGAGAGAGTCTAGACCCATCAGTTAAAGGAGTAAATCACTGCTCTGCTCACACATCCCCAGCAGCCACCACCCGCCACCTGTGCCAGGAGAGAGCAGAGCCCATGCAAAGGGAGATTATCTGGAGGGAAGAGAAAATGCTGTACCCCAGGTATAAGATCTGAGGCAGAAAGGCCATGTCTAAGCCTAGAGCTCTGCTGCAGCCCTGCAGACACCAACACAACTCATGGGAGAAAACTGTATCCTACTGGGAATAGAGGCTGCAGCTAGCTCCTCAGAAGAGCTGGTTTGGAAGAGATCTATCTCTTGATTTCAGAACCTGAGGGTTCACATTCTGCTCATGACCTCAAGTGAGAAATTCACAAAGAATTAGCCTTAAAGCTATGGTTAAGTCTACTTTATATTGACCAGATACAAGTCAGCTGCTCAGCAAAACAGATTTCTGCAAGGATCTTCACGCCATTTCTGAGGATGGCAGTGTCTGACCTATAATAAAAAATGATTTTAATTCAAAGTTCTAGTGTTTCAAAGTTCATCTATATAGCTGGTCTACACATAATTTTAAATTGACTTTTTACTGCACCATAAAGCATTGGGTGCCAGCAGAAGTGAATGGCAGAAGGCAGCTCTATTCCTTCTGCTGGTGAAAAGGTTTTAATAGCTTCCAGTTCCCTCGGGTGAGGGAAGCTAGCTGCAAAGTAAATCACAGAAACTAAAGATTTGCTACACTTCAGGTATAACTGAGATAATACACTGCAAAAGGTATAAACAGACACAAATCTTCAACTGCAGAAACACGTGACCAAAATAACTGAGAACAGGTCACGCTGAAGTTTGAAAAACAAATTTCAGGTTGATATCATTGATACAATTTTTTTTCTAAACCAAGATGACCAAGTACCAGTTGCATTCCAGTGTACCAAATACAGTACAGCTCAAGTGGTTACTACTACTTTAGTGTTCCCTATTGACCTTTTTTTATAGGATGGCTAGTGTGAAACCTCAAACTCATGAGAGCAAAATAAAAAAAAAAAAGCTTTGAAAGAGGAAGGCAGCATTTTCTTACTCTCTTTTGGTGTCACACAGCCACATTCCCATGTGCAAGACAGCACTCTGAAAGAGACATGCAGACTCTTGTCTTCTATCCAGTCATGATCATTAGGGTCTGATTTAAGGCATTTGAACTCCTGGGTGTACTCAGCCATTAAGGCACAATTTGACCTTGATTTCCAGCAGTCATTGCTCTAAGCCTCTGCATTCTTCTTTGAACTGTTCCACCTCTTTATAGATTTTTCCAGCTGACCCTTTTGATCCTATTTGAAGAAGCTGTGTGGGGGCAGTTCATTGCATGAAGGAATACTAGGCCTGAGAAACAACAGCTGCAGCTCCAGCAGAAGTCAGAAAATTTTCTACATGACAGTGTTTTCCTTTTAATTCCTATGGAACTGCCTTCTGAGTGCAAAATATGTGTAGCAGTTCATCTTAATTCTCTGATGACTTTGCCGTTCCCCAGCCAGCAGGACAGCAATTTTGCAGCTGCTGCTACTGCACCTCATTTATCAGCAGCTTCCCTTGCCAGTGCTCAGAGCACTGACAATTGTGGTCATAATTCACAGGGACTCCACTCTGGAAGGAAACAAGAGTTGCACAATGCCCTTCTGCAGCTTTCACAGCTGTGGGAGATACTTGGATGAAGTGGTTCCTGCTCCTGCTGATGCCCACTGACAGACCCATGTCCCTGACAATTCTCTGTAATGGCCAGGGAGCAGAGTGAAAATAATGGAAACAGAACAAATATATTCTGCAATTTTCCAGGAGTTACTTCTCTTCTTAGCATGGAATTAAGGTGAGAAATAATGACAGCTACCCTCACAGGGTGTTTCTGTGGTGAGAAAGGGAGAAATTAGGATATATTTCTATAGGTTACCTTAGACAATCTCTGGCAGAATTACAATCAGGTCCAATAAAAACACAGTGAACAGCAAATGGGGTTTGAAAAGCTGAGCTATTTGATGCCAATCTAGAGCTAGGCAAGCAAACCAGCTTTTACACTAACTGCAGCTGGGGAAAAGGAGCAGGATTGGCACTGGTCCCACAAAACACATTTTGCCAGCTGTAGCTCTGGTACTTCACCAGACCTTCAGGGGGCAGTTTTCCTGTTACAGCTACACTGAAGTAATGGGGAGGCAATGCTGGAAGGGGAAGTTGTATTTCTTATCCTTACACCAGGATTCTCAAGGCGTCACAGCAGCAGCTCTCATCTGACCCATACTGCAAGCAGGTGGGTAAGGGCATATTTCCACCAGCAAACACAAGGGATCAGCAACAGACTGGCTTAACTAAGCTGAAACTCACTGCCCCAGATTATCATTTCATCACTGCTTTAAGCATACTTCAGTGAAAGGGGCAGACCTCTTGTCCTCTTCCCTGCTGCAGCCACTTCCCCTGTGCTGGCAGGAGCACCTGCACAGGGTGATAGCTGAGTGATCCAACCTCATCCTCATCATGAGCACAAAGATCAAATACTGTTTATTGGTTGGGTGAGGCTCTGAGAAACATGAGCTAGCTGAAGATCTCGCTGACCATTGCAGGGAAAGGTTGAACTACAAGACTGTTTACAGGCCCTTCTAACACAAACTATTCTGGGACTCAATAAAGACTAATTCTATAGCAGGCACCCAGCCTTCTCTTTCTCTTGCTGTCAAACCTTACATTTCTTCCCCTTGACATGGAGGAAAAATTCAGACTCCAACTGGGTTTGGCATTTGCTATCCTTCAGAAACTGGTGGTGCCTCTCAGGCATTCACTTTTATATGAGCCATTACTTAATCTCAAGCAGCAGGAAGAAATAATTTAATGGCCTTTGTTTTGAGACAGTTTGCACGCTTGTCTAATTATCCAAAAGGCATTTTATCCCCAAGGAGATTCACCATCTCCAGCTACCCAGCAGCTGGCCAAAATCAGCCATCTCCCCAACAGCAACAGCCAGGACTGTCATGGCAATTTATCCCCTTAGAGAATGACAGTCACATCTTGTCTAGTCATGGTTGCTTTTATCTTTGGATTCCCACCACATGGATTAAAACAGACAGCACCAAGACTGAATCAGGAGTTCAGACAGAGCTCAGTGGTACAGAGTCAAATGGCATTTATGACCCATATTTTTATTTTTTTTTTGCTCATTTTTATATTGCCTTCTGCCCCTATCCTTTCACTCAGTAAAGCCATAACACTTGCTACAGTATTTCAGCCATATGCCTAATTCCAAGAAAAACTGCATTGTATCACTGTTCTCTATATTAAAATGGACAGATACAAGCATGCTGAATTACCACAGCACAGCATCATCACAGATACCTGCACACCAACCTGTATAAACTAGCTGTTTCTGCAAAGCAGTAAGTTAACATCTTGTACCATCCACAGGCTTGCCTGCAACACCCTCCCACTGCCTCAAACAAGAAACTCACTCAGAGACTTTGATCCTTCACTTCTGCCTTCATTTTTCTGAAAACTAGCACTTCCCTTGGGTGATTACTGACTCCTGCTATGTCTCCTTAAGTGTTGCTCAGCTGCTTGTCATGAGATTCTTTTTCCCACATAAGTCATGCATCTAAAGCAAAAAATAAAAGATGCATAACAGCAAAGAAAACAGGTGTTCAGAAATGCAAAATACATTTATTTGGCAGCATCCCTGTGGCAGACGCTTTAGCTAAACTAGCCTTATAGGCAGAATTGTACTTGTACACAGTATATAAGAACGAGCACACATTTTCTCTTTTTAAATTTCACAAAAGGTGTGTCTGAATGCTGGACACCATGTCTCTGACTCTTTAAAGCAGTTTCCAGGAAGGGAAAGGGAGGTGTGCAAATCCCCCAGCCCAGCTTGGCCAGTAGGACTGTTGGATGATGAAGTCATTAGTTGAGGACTCAGAGGATCAGACACTAACCTTTGACACAGTATCCCTGTGTACCTCTGGCCAGTTGCCCCATCCTTCTGTAATGAACAGTGGTAATTACTGGAATGCTGAGAAAACAAGCAGGAGCTGATATTATCATGAGCCACAGACACAGGGTGAAAATTCCCAACCTGCCACCAGTCAAGCTTAGTCAAGAATTAGGAATGGTTAATCAGTGTGGTTAACCCAGCATGGTACTGAGATAAAGATGTGTTAAGAGTAAGTAGAAACAGGTTTAGCAAAAGCAGAGATGATCTCACTACTACTGCAAAGTGCTGTGCAACACTGATGATGTGTGTCATCAGGATGCTCTGTGCTATACATCATCACAGAGTATGTAAAACTGCATCTAACTTGAGCAAGTCCAGCACACTGTAAAGTTCACAGTCATATTTCAACCTCAGCTACAACGCAAGCCAGCTCTTTGTGCACCAGTGTGCACTTCGGCAGCCAACCATCATCAAACTACTGGAATTGTCACACAGCAAAGGGCAGGCTGGTGACATTAACATCTTTGTTCTTTTTAGCACAGTTCCCAATTGTTAAGAAAAGAATGGCACTTAGCAACACTCAGCAACATGCAGCGAGACGAACTGCAGGTGCAGATTGCTGCTTGGATTCAGTGTGACAGCCATTCCGAGGGGGGTCTCCTTCAAGAGCTTTGCCTCCTGGGTGGGACCATTCAGCTCTTAGCCCTCCAACTAGACCAAGATCTAAAATCTTTTTTTTTTAAGGCTGACAGAGCAGTTGCTGGCCACAAAACAAACATGCCAATATAGCTTTGTATATTTAGAAGAGAGAAAACTAAAAGTGAAGCAAGGCAGGATGGAGCAAAGCCATCTTCCCTGTAAAGTTTAGTATGATCCCATGGATGAACTAGTTAGATTAGGTCCTTTGCAGCAATATAGTCTAAACATCACAAGGCTCAGGACAGGAAGTCTTGTGAAGACAAGAACAACATTCTCTAATTATCAGCTTGCCTACATATCAAGAGCATTGGCACTTGCACTTGGGAAGCCATCAGAGCTTATTTAATTCAAACATATAATAACACACTGCTACTCCTGCAGCCACTCCCAGCAGCCAGCAAATTACCTGCAAGACTCAGAATTTATTTAGCAACATTACAAATGGGCTTTGCATCTTTTGCTTGTGGTGTTCACCCACCCCTGAGCAACAGGAGAGACTACTGCATTCTTGTGGGAAGAAAATGGCACAAGGCAAACCAGAGGCAGCTGTCTATCTTTGGGGAGCAGCCATGGCTCAAGTGCAACACAAATGGTTTAAATACCAGAGGCCTGACAAACTCACCTGGAACACTGGTGGTTATGTCCCAGCTGTAGTGGCACAGCTCAGCCCATGGCTTTGGTAGTGGCAGCAGCCTGGCATCCAGAGGACCCTGCTCAACAAATTCTGGGGTTCAGTCACCCTTTCCACGTTAGGGACATCAGACTGTGACAGGAGACTGCCAGAAGTGTAATTGCAGTAACAAAAGGGCAAAGGCAAGAAGTTGGCTTTCCCTCAGTACTAATTCCATTTTTGTTTTATCCCCCCCCCCCACCCCTGCCACCAGGCAGCCTGCTCCCAATATTCCTGACCAATGATGCAGGCAGCCCAGGAACCTCTGCTTCCTAAATCAAATGTTAAGGCATAATTTCTCTATTATAAACAAACCTTTACAGAATTAAAGCACTTGCACTGTGACTGCACTGTCCTCACATGAGTCAGTCCCTTAAAGAGGGCAGGAGGAGCTGATGGGATAGTTTGGAAATTTGATTTTTAATTTCACATTGCTTTCAGAGCAGTTGTGTTTCAGGGTCAAAAAAGTTGCATGTTGTACAGAATGACACACTAGCTCAACAAAATACATTTGCCTATACTTTTTGAAGGTAATATGAACAGTTTTAGATTTTTACATTTTGAGGCTAACAAGGCTTGCACAGATCTTTAAAAGAAAGAAAAAAAAGTGATGTAATACTGTAGAAAATGAAAAATTTTGTGACACAAGAACACTCCTCAGGCTCATTTTATCTAGGGAAAAAGAGATGAGGTAGCAAAAGAGAACTAAAATGGCAACATTACAGACATTTTTGAAACAATTTTGTTATATGCAGAGCTGGAACTACCCCAGCTCTTGGCACTCTTATCAGAACACACAAACCCATCCTGGGGAGATCTCAAGCAGACCTAAGTATCAGTTTGTGTTTCCACATCCATGACCATTTCTCTGTCCATAGGAGAGGGAGCTTTATTCCTTGGTGAGAGACTCATTCCTCATGGAAGTCTGTCCTCTCTCAAACACAATTTGTCAGATCACAGTGGAATCTCTGTCGTAGCTCCAAATGGAAAAAAATCCAGTTTATGAGATTATATTCGAGTACTTGACTCTCATTCCTAAGCTCTTCAGCCGTCTGTTGACCTTCAGGATTTCAAGACAAAGTGCTACTCTACTTGTACTGCTTAAACTGTTTTAGCTTTGGGATTGTGCCAGACAGACAACTGACTGCAACTATTATAAGAGTAATTTTCCAGCATGTGGATTACTAGCATGTGTCCACTTAAGCTAATTTTATACAGGATCAGAAGCCTTACAGGTCACAGTCTCATGCTTTGTCACTTGGCTTCAAAATCCTGTTTTGTACATTTCATCCTGAGTGATCTCTTCAAAGGAGTAAGTACAGAAAACCAAAGGATATGGTGCACAGATGACCAGCAAAAAGCTTTGCTATATAACTTTTGCAAATAGAGAGAAATGTAAGGAGAAAGACTGGCAGAATTTTGGCAAAAGACTTCGTTACTTTGGAATATAATTCATGTTTACTGCTGCAGCCTTGGAACCATTTTTATATATGAGGAGAACTCTGTCAAATCTGTGATTTTTTTGCCACTTAGATAAGCGGGAAAATAGCTCAGCTGCTTGTTCACTATCAACATTTGTGTTATTTCTAGTCACATCTTCTGAACAAATCACAGAATCTGACTTGAGAATTTGAGGATTTTTCAAATCTAGGCATTATTTTTTCCTTAGCAGCTCTGAGTTCTAAAAGCTCTTTGGCCACCCTCTCAGCCATATCCTGTAAGAGCTCATTACTGCAGGTCTCCACCCTATCCCAGTGCTCGGCTATTTTATGTCTGCCAGCCTCTGCCTCTCCCTCTTCTTAACCTACCACCATCCTGAACTTTTGGATTCTGAGAGACTGGCTAAGTGCCCTTTAAAAAGAAATTCAAACAGCTGATATGATCAACAGCTTAACTACAATTTTTAAAGTAGTGAAAACAGAGCAGAGGAGTTTCATGGCTTTCATGAGGAGTTACAAGGCTTGGATGGAAAAAAACAGGTTAGTGAACTGCACAAATCACCAAGACAGTCCAATGGTTCACAAGTATCACAGAGGTCAGGGACTGAGGCAGTCTCACTCCCTTTCTGTTCCCAGCTGAGGTGTCCCATCTCTTCCCTCACCCCTTTGAGCCAAATTAACCATGTTAACCCAGCAGCACTTTTTCTTTTTTTGCAAATACTTCACCTACCACTAAGGGACTCAATGCACACAGAGCAAGGCACAGAATAAGCAGGTTACAGATACATCTAGTATGACGGGAGGAAAGAGCTGAAAGGTAAGTGAATTTTCTCTCCACGACCAAAGTCCTGGGCAAATCAGGACTAACTCAAAGAAGCACAAATACAGTTGATCATCTAATTTCTGGTTTTATTTCTAAATAAGGATTTTCTAAAAAGCTCCAGAATACTAAACAGAAAGTCAGGTCATGGAAGTCTTGGAATATCTGAGAGAAAGCGAAGACTTCTTTATTTGAAACTATATCAGATCAAATGTACTAACTGCTTAATAGTAACTAGTAGACATGAGGGGTCACTCACTCCTGCTCAACTGAGCAATTTTAAAAACTGGAGTTATCTAATAGCAACATATTTTACAGGCAGCTCAAATGCTTACGGAAAGCACTAAGTACCAGCCACTCACGTGCATGGAACCTCTACACCACCTATTCCAACAGTCACTGTCTTAGTTTTCCACTATTTTTGCCCATATTTTTCACATTGTAAGAGTTCTTGTTTACATGTAAGTGGGGTAAAGCTTCCAAGGATGAAAACAATCATTTTGTGCAGCCTTCCTGCTAGACACTTCTTGTAACACTTACTTTGCTAATGGGTTATCTTGTAGTCCATGCACTGTTAGACCTCAGATACAACAAAAGCTCAAAATTTTAAAAAGGAAGATACCAAATACCACTTCCATTAATTTTAGAAAGTTTATTGCACCAAATGCCGCAAAGAAATTGACCAAAATAATAGCATACATAAACAACTATAAGGAAAAAAACATGTAGTTTGACATTGGTATTCAGTCATTCCTAAAAAAGCCTATGTTCTCCAAACATGCAATAGCAACACACATTTTTCTACTATGGAAAACTTGCCATGTATGTCAAATTACCTCATTTGATCTGAACCCCCTTCCCTCCCTGCCCAAAAAAAAATTTAAAAATAATAAAATAAAAAGACCAAAAGGAAAATGTCTAGACTATATTTAGTAGTTCAGACTTGATTTTTATTTGGGTCCTTTTAATTTAAGTAGAAGTTATACCTGAAGAATAAGTGATCATTTTGCATAAACCTATATATACTAGAGTTTGATGCATCTGAAAAGTGGGTTTGACTTTACAGGTAAAGATGCCTATAATATGACATGGGAAAAAAAAAAAAAAATAAAATAAATAAAAAAAAAAATCAATCTATAGTTGAGGATGCCATCAGAAATGGAAATTACAGGATCAGTGTCTATTAGTTTTTTGGGGGGCAAAATAAACTCGTACAGATTAGTCCAGAGAGTACCTACTTCAATTAAAATGTTTAAGTCTCAGTATTGTTTGGTATTGTTAAAGAATTCATTTCAATTAAATTCTACAATTTAGCAGTTCATTCCTCCCCTATGTTTAGCCTTGCCTGAAAACAGCATACATTCTTTAAATTTCAGTGTGTAAACTGCATTATGTGGGATTTTGGAAAGACTGTGCACTCCCACCTAACCAACAAAGTATGTATTTAACTTTACAAAAAAACCTACATAATACTGATAAAAACAACTTTGGAATATTTGAAAATTAAGCTACATTATCAACTTTCAACACAGTTGTACATTCATATCACTTTTCATCCTATTAAAATAAAACCCGAAACATGCCCTAAAAATGTCTAAAAAACACATCTGTAAGTACTTACTGCCTGTCATGCCACACCAATTTACATAAACACCAAGATGCTACCAAAAACAAGTTAAAGACTTTAAGTCAAAAAAAAAAAAAAAGCCCTAGAAAGTGGTATCCTGTCAACTGAGGTAGTACATTTGGTGGAGAGGAAAACATGTAATTAGCTTTCATTAGTCTAAAGCCTTTTAAAAGTAATAAAGAGCTTCCATTTTGAATTTTCTTTCCCCCAAAACTAAAACTGTGAGAATAAAATAGTTCAACATGTAATTTCTGAAGAGCAGCAAAATGTTAGAGAAAGCAGCAAGAACTATAAAAGTTTTAGCCTGGGCTGAAGAAAATACAAATGCTTTTGACCATCAGCTCACATGCCACCATAAAGTTAACTGATGTCTTGCCCAAAGACTGATTTTTTTAAACAGTTGATGTGGTAAAATCAGGTCTATTACTGATTATGGTATTAATCTTGAAATCACTGAATGTCTGCACATCTCTGTCCTCTTAGTAAACTCTGTGATAACAAAAGCACATATTTATGTTAGCATTTATTTCCTTGAAGAACTGTCAGAGTCTGTTCAGATAAAAACCCCACTTTAAAAGAACTGGACTGACTTTTAATGATCTCAGCTACCATTTAAGAGTGACATGAAATAGAGAAAGTACATGAGGATTTCTGTATACACTCAGAGAAGCAGTTTCATAGTCTTACACATGCACACACACATTCTCCATCAAGAGGGTAGTTTAGGAATATGTGACTTGCTCTATGGTTCTTTGTTTTAACCTTGTGAAATAGAAAGTGGTAACTGCTAAAAGCCATATGCAGAGGTAAATTTACTTTCCAGCAGATAGGATTCATAGACCAAAGATATGAAAAGTTTGCTTAGCTATAAAGCAGGAGGAAAAAACCTGAACCATAGAAAGATTTTAGCCTTTTTAGGCAGAATACTAGGGATAAGTATGAAAATGCAATAAAAGAAACATTTGGAATGTCAGGTCAGAAAACCAGCATAGAAGGAACAGCTTCAGAAGTGTTGTATCAGAATATTAAGTATCCCTCTACATGGAAATAACCTCTTTTCACAATAGGCCAGTCTGCCTATTTCCCTCAAAAAGTAACACAAGGTTAATCAATACCCCCATCACATTTAAACAATTCACAATAAGCACATTTCATTATTTCAAATCATTGAAAGTTTACTGTAGAAAAGTCCAAACATCAAGGTAGTAGGAAATAAAAACACTTTTAATAAAAGTGTGTCCCTTCAGTGTTAAAAATGTCTAACCACCAACAAGGAGAACTCACAACTGGTGACCAGGAGTTTCTTATTAGAATTCACTATTTTCAAGCAATTGTCTTGCCAGAAATTTGCTTGCAAGACGACAATTTCAGACACCGTATTCACAGCGGCTCACAACAGAACAGTCCAACACTGAGCTTTCCATTTAAGAATGTTTTGATCCTTTTTTCTCTCCTCAGCCTGGTCCATAGTTTCATATCCAGCTTAACAGTGCTTTATGCAAAAAAAAAGTATTTTTTACATTCATTTTAATCAACCATGTGAAAACAGTGAAGTACAAAATTTTGTTTTGCTTTCTAGAAACACCAAAGGCCAGTATCAACTAGTGGAGAAATAGTTTCTGGTGTCAGAGTAGTTAACCTAGTAAGGAAAGGCACCTGGATGATAGCTCAAGATTTCTGTAGAATCAAAAAGGGCAATTGCAAACATTCAGAGTAATATCAAATATTGGGGTTTGTCCCCTACATTTCATTTTACTTCAAACAACGTTCCTCTTTTATTCCTACTCAGAGTGACAACTCGTAGCTGGAAAAAAGTAATACTTTTGACTAAAGGTTTGGTGGGGGTTGTTTGTTGTCTTATATTTCCCCAATACGATTGTCTTCAGTTTGTGCCAATTGTTTGGTGTATGTGCACATGGACACATGCTCACAGCACTGGCATCATTCAGAAGTTTTCCAAATTCATACTCCTTGGAGATAGCAATACTTGATGATACCAAGACAAGTTTAGTTCCCAGGACCACAGTCATACAGCAAATCAAGAGTTACTGAAGTTGCATCAGCAACAAATGTAAACTTGTAGCAGAAGTTCCATAAGGCTTTCCCACAAAATCCCTCTCTTGGAAGTCCATTCCACTTCGCTTGTAGCCATGGGCCCATTTGAATGCTTCCTCATTAAAAAGGAAGCAGACACAGCTCTCAATCTCTTGTACTTAAAGGGAAAAGTCACATCAACCTCACGCACACCTCCATTCCCACATGACATTTGGCTGCTGAATCCAGGTTCCTTGTTCTGAGCCCATCAATTCCACTATACAAAATCACATGTATGCTCTGCAAGAAAATCATGTCCCACCTAATACACTTTTGTACAGGAATGCTATATACAGAGTTTACAGCTCCTCCTCCTCCCCAGCAAAGAAAAATACACCACATCACACTCACAAGCATTACAAAATCCATTCTAACCCACTTGTTCTTTTAACTGGTACTTCATGGTTTTGAGCAGCGTTTTGGATGGCAGCACTCAATCTGCCACTTAGTGTTAACTTTTATCCTTTGAATAAAAATAAAATGCAAGGATGCAGTCTCTTGATTTAAGTCAGAAGTGAGATTGTAAGAAAAACCTGAATGCCTTTTGTGTTATGTAAACTGAAGTCCTCTGGTAAAATATCCGGTTGAAATCAGAATCAGAAGGTGGTAGAATGTAGTCATCACCTGCTTTCATCAGTGCTCCCCTTTACCAGTGTTTGGCACCTCTGTTCTTCATTCAACATTCCCATTTTCATAGTTGTACTTTAAGGGAATGACTATCCTGAGAATTTAATTTATAAGAGTATTTGAGCAACATATGGGGAATGAGTACTTGCTATAGCAGCCAACAAAGGCAAGTCATTGGATTCAATCCTAGAAATTAAAAAAAGAGAGACTTTAAAATAATATACAGTCACTTTTCACAAGAGATGATGATCAAGTATCACAAGATGATACTTTTCATCCACTTTAAAGAAACTGGAAGAGTCTTGCTATTAATAAGTTCATTGTTTAATTATTATTGACTGTCAATAATCATTTAACACCAGTAAAGGTATGTAAATAATGCTTAAAACCAAGAATTATATTAGCACTTAAATCATAAGATAGCAGTATTACATTCTGTACTATATAATCTTTTGTGGTTTAAATAAAAGATCTTTCATTTGCTAAACCAAAAGCCTTAGCTTGCATTCTTACCAGTGAGTAGGCACCAATAGGCACAGTTTAACAAAGTACTAAGTATCAGCCTATGGAAGATTATGCATTTCAGGTTTTGAATATAACTCAGTTCACTACATAGTAGCACTTTCCTACCAAAAACAACCAAGAGCTGAAATTATTAATTATGCAATAACAGTTCAAGAAACATCTCTCAAGTGCAGTGTTTAGTTTCCAACTATTTCCAAATGTGAAGCTGCTCAGAGGCCAAGATGTATGTACATATTTATATATATTTAACACACATGGAGAAAAATGTTTATTTTAGGGTTTCACTACTTACAGCTACATTTCTGCATATGAAATCTTGAACAGTGTGGAAAAAGATAAATTAGATTTAAACTACAGTGCTAAAAAACCTCTAGAAAGTGTATTTTCTTCTTCCTCCTTTTCTGCTGTCAGCAGGCAGATTCCTAAAGGTTATATGCCAATCAAGTACTATTATTAGAAGACAGCTGCTGAACAGGACACCAGCTTATTTTTGAGACTTTCTCATCCCTCAAGATACAAATGCACCCTTTTCATTCTAAAAATTCTGAAGTATTTGTTGGGATGAAGTTTCCATTAAGGAGATCACAATAGAAGAGTGCACATGAATGCATGGATAACTTCTTAAGGGACAAAATCCAAACTCTCTTAATTCTGGATATCTAAAAATTGCAAGTATTTTGTTGTTGCTGTATAAAAGTCTCCTCCTGATTTAAAGATAGCTCAGTAGAACCCATTTTTGCAACTTATTGGGCACTTGAAAAAGGAGTGTTAAATATGAAGCAAATCCTAGTGAGAACAAGCTGTCAACACTCAGATGAAAAGGAAAAATAACTGTCCCAGCTTTTGCCATTGCTTAAGACTGATACCTGCAATACTCACCCCAATACAATTCCTAGTTCTTTTACATGCACTCTTGTATGTCCTCGCAGATATTCTGAAAGCATTTTGCTTTTGAGATACATCTCTTGCAGTCTATCCTCAAGATGCATTATGCACTGAAAAAAACAGACCAAAAACCTCAGAACAGCTTTTGGAATTGCATGCAAATATTACAGAAATGTAAGCACATTGCTTTACCTTCTATCTTAGATAAACTTAGCCTCCACTCCAAAATCTAGAAGAGGCAATTGGATTTAATTATATATTGTTTATTAATTTTTATATTATTTATTATTATTTATTTTATATATTTAATTATTATAATTGTACTATAAATATTAAAAAGTTATACGACCCCACAAAGAGGAAAGCCCTCATAGAGCTGGGGCACTCCAGCTCTCTTGAACAGCAAGTTTGTTGCACAAACTGCACCTCTATTTCTGCTCAAGTCCACTGCCTTTCTGTTGACTTAAAACAGTTTTAATGAGGATCAAAACCACTCAAAATATCTTACTAAGAATTAAGGCACAATTCTTGGATTGAGATATCTTTGTTATAAGTCAGTACTATTTTTCTGAAAGACTTAATTTAGATAACAGTTTCTAAAATTATCATTCTAGCTCTAAGGCCCTAGTGCCATTCAATAAACTAAGACCCAAGATGGAAGGAACCAGTGCCTTATTCATCACAGAGTTAGTTACAAATCTTGCTGATTGCTTTTCAGTAGCAACTAAGTTAGAAATCCATTTTAGGCATTTGTTTCCATAACTAATACATATTTCTAGTTTAGTTGCTTAAACATTTGACTGAGTGCCAAAAGGTAATAGTTCAAGTTGAAATATCAGTTTAATCAAACCACTTTGCTTCCAGCAGTGGAATGCTAGAAATGCATATTATTTTTAAATACAGTCATGTGATTCACAGCAATTTATCATATACAAACTCCAAGAGAGCTGATAGATGAACTTTGCTTCAAGGAAACAGAGGGGTTATTCTGGCAAGACAAGGCCAGCAGGCAGCATGTCTTCACAAGCTGAATAGCTAGGAAGTCTTATCAGGTATTTTGTTCTAGGACAAAGGTACATTCAATTTGATATATTCCTCCTTTTCACAGGGATAACCACTTCAAAAAAGTTAAATTAGTTCAGTTCTCTGAAATCAGGAGATGAAAGCAGGAAGCACATGGAGAACTTCACATTATCAAACATATAATCATCCAGCAGGCACAGACAGCAATTAGAAACAGTGGCAGCAAATTGCTTCAGGCCATCATCCCATGTACTGGAGTTGAATGAAAAACCTAAGTATTAGAAGTGAGACCTGGTGAGACCAGTTTTGTTAATTAAAAAACTAATGGGGAAAAAAGACTCAGGCTTGTAGGTAGCCTAATATGCATTTTTCTGATCATCTGGAGTATTATTAAGATGTTTAATTATTCTTTCATTGAGTCTTAATAATGGAAAATAAAGAGGCATTTAAAAAACATTCTACATGGTAGTAAAGTTAAGTCATTGCCACCAATGGAGGAAAGGCAGAAAGTTTTTGACAATAGTTTGATCAATTCACTTTAAGAAAATTTTTACTCGAGTCATTATAACCACTTCTGATTCTGGCCAAAAGGGAAGCAAGCACTCTTATCTTTTCCATGATAGGTAACCTTCATGCAAAAAGCCTATGAGCACTTTCTCAGTGGTTCAGGGGGGACATGCAGCTGATTCACAAAGTAACAGTTCAATCTGTTTCAATTCCAGCATTTGTGTTCAGGGTTATGGATTTTTTTTTATTTTAAGTTATGAGGGAGCAAGTAAGGAAGAGTCCCCTATTATTTTAAAAGAAAGGCTGTTTATATCATATGGTTTATTCCTTCTGAATACCATCAAAGAATTAAAAGACATTTCTCGCTCCAAGCTTGGTACACTAACACATCTTGTTCAGCGACAAGTTTTTTCTTTTCCTTATATTAGCTTCCTCTGCAGTTTTCTCATTGACCAAATGGAAAAAATGTCAAGTAACTTCTAAAAATAGAAGAGTAGTTTAAACTGAGTTTAAAGGTGCAGGTAAAACTTTTGGCATATTCCTGAAATGCTGCAGTTGCAATCAGCACTTTTCTATCACCAGTGCATACTGCAAAACTCTCTGCAGCACAACTATCAGTCTGAAGTGGTACAAAGACATCACCACTTGTCTGTCATCTGGTCTCAAATTGGGGTCCTTCTTGTTGGTACCACAAAACCCCAAAAATACTTATTCATCTGAACAGTAACTGCATGTAAAGAGAGATGCATTCCTAAAGGAAACTTCAAACATACTGCATTGTGGTCATCTTGATATAAGTACATCAATACATATGTTTCTATGCAAACTTAAATCAATAAAAATAGTAGTATGAAACAGTCCCACCTCTCCTAAAATTTAGGAACACTTAGCTTCAATGGACCAACATTGTTTTAGCAGAACTGCAAAATCCCCTGACAGAAGGATCCAAGTGTCTCTAACAAAAATTATGAAATTACTAGCATTGTCACTTCACAGCTCCTTTTCATAAGAAAATACAAATAAAAATCCTTGAAAATCATTCTGCCTCCAGACACCTCCCAAACCACACAAACCATATAGAAATTGCATATACAAATCCTAAGGTAAAACTGAAAGAACACTTCAGTTGGAGAAGCAACTACTCAGTTTAAAAATGACAGGATTTAAGGTTCAGTTGTGCTCATGTTAAGATAAAACTTCAAACACAGTTGCCTATTTTTCAGTGCCCAGAAGAACCCAGAGAAAACACTGAAAAATGCACCCACATATTCTGCCTAGCATTTGACTTGAAGAACTTAGTGTAATCAATACCACCAATTTAATCCAAAAATGTGTCAACCAATAATATTTAGAGCTGTTAGGGTTTAGTTCTATCTTCCTCTTCTATCTGCTGGCAGTCATTACACAGGATTCCTAAAGAATTTCTCAAGGCTATCTGCTGAAGGACAAACCAGTTCTGTTTATTAGAAAAGGGGTGAAAAAACACTCCATTCTCTGCTCACCAACAACCATGTGCTAAAAATTGAATTACAGTTACTGTAGTCAGATTTGTAGGTAATTTTGTCACAATCAGCAAAACCAGCGTTACTGATTTGCTCTGATGAACTCCACTACAAATGAGGACAGGAAAGGATGCTGTGGGATAGGAAGTATGTAACATGACAAAGTTACATTCCCTGCTGCAACCCACCCATTCCCAAGCATCTCATCCCATCAATCCTATGGAACCATCAGCGAAGCTGCCCAAGACAGCACTTGCTAAATGTAAATTTATCCACTATCCATTACTAGACTGCAGCATGGATTCTTTTCAATATGTTGTAACAGCTCTGCATTATATCAGGCATTAGTTCATTGATATTGCAACACATTGTATAGAACTGTTTACTATCTGAGGTAAACAATTTCCATTAGTTTCAACCTTCAATAAAGAAATACTTACAAAGTCAGCTGGGACGTTGAGTTTGTAAAGCTGTAAAATAGACTGCAACAGATTGGATACTTGACTCGAAACCAGAACATCCTTGCCTAACTTCACACTGTCCATCATCTTTCTCTGGCTTGTAGCTACTTGTACATTCCATTTATCTGTGTCTGCAATAATGCAGACAGCTTCTGCTATGGGCTCATCTAGCACTGGATGCTGCAACAGAAACAAAATACAATTATGTCATACTTTCATATACATTTCCACAGTTCAGTCTGAGCTTCTACTTTTATTCACACTGATGTAGCAAATAAGAAAATGATTCAATGCATGATTTTTTCCATTAGGGAACCAAAGGCATCTCAGAAAATGACAAGGAGTACCAACTTCAGTGTCAAGATTTTCATTCAGCAGCACCAGAACTGCCAATTTGATCGAGACATTTAAAAGTCACTACTCCATTTTATTTTTCTTCATGCATTCCCCCTACCCTGAAGAGATTAGTTTCTTTCAAACTGACAAGTATAATAATTATACTGATCCAGTGATGATGCAAGTACATTCAGTGATTCAGAGATGTGAGGGATTTTACTATGCACAATCAAGCAGGAGGATATTAACAGAACAGCTAGGGTTGGAGGAGACCTTTGGAAATCCTCTAATACAATCCCTTGCCAATGCAATGTCCCCTGGAGCAGGTGACACAGGAACAGTTCCAGGCAGGTTTTGAATGTCTCTAGAGAGGGAGACTCCATGATCTCCCTGAGTAGCTGGTTCCAGTGCTCTGCCATCCTCAACATAAAGTTCTTCCTCAGAAGCTGAGGTGGAACTTCTTCTGTTTTAGTTTATTTATGGCCATTGCTCCTTGTCCTGTTGCTGAGACCCACTCTCTTGACACCTGCCTTCAGGTTATTTATATGCATCAATGAGATTCCCTCTTGGTCTAGCCTCCTCTGAAAGATGTTCCAGATCCCTAACGATCTTTGGGGCTGTCCACTGGACTCTCTCCAGTAGCTCCTTACCCTTCTTGACCTGTGGAGCCCAAGACTAGACACAACACTCCAGATGTGGCCTCACTAGGGCTGAGCAGAGGGGTAGGTTCACTTCCCTTGACCTGCTGGAATGCTCTTGCTAGGTACCCCAGGAGAGCACTGGCTCTTCTGGCAACAAGAGCTGCGCAGGCTCATGGCCCACTTGTCATCCACCTCAGAAGAGCCAGCATCACACCAGACCAATCTGATGTTGCTTAAAGAATATCCAGACACACACATCACTGTTCTGGATAGTACAAGCAGTCATGCCAGCAGGATGATTCTTAACTGCCACAGAAAGAAGCTGCTGACAGCTACTAGAAAAGCATTTTAAATTGCATACTGAGGTCACACAGTTATTCCAGTGAAAGGTTAGTTACAAGTTTTATAATTTAGGAGTACCTACAGTAGAGAAAGAGCACAGCAAAGTTCTTATCTATATACAATTACCTTCTGTAGTCAGTCATTTCTGCTACAGACTAGTATCATACAGGCCTCAACAAGACTTTACCTCAGAAAGGAAGACATGGCAGGTGT
Source organism: Erithacus rubecula (assembly GCF_903797595.1). Classification (NCBI taxonomy): domain Eukaryota; kingdom Metazoa; phylum Chordata; class Aves; order Passeriformes; family Muscicapidae; genus Erithacus; species Erithacus rubecula. The sequence goes on from NC_136687.1 coordinate 38,853,008, forward strand.
GGTTGTTCAGGTAAATAAAAAAAGTAACTGACTGAAATAACCTGCTTCCATAGATTTCAGTAATATCACAGCCCCTATTCTGACTCAGTACTTTAACTCACATGCATTGCATGAAATAGATCTGCTAGTAGATACTGCTTGAGTTTTTCATCATTATTTATTCCATGAAGCACTAGATCAGGTATATAAGTATGACAGTAACCACCCAGAAGTGA